>NC_048893.1:201184633-201544937 GCF_011077185.1 Oxyura jamaicensis
GTTGTAAATATAATCTTTTTCTGTCAGCAGAGCAGATTAAAAAAAAATGTAATTCTTGCAGTCTTGTATTGACTATGAAAAACCTAAACACTGCTAGTTTCTGAAGTGTCATAATTCAGGTCTCATTCATGTGTACTATTCAAAGAACATCACCACTTGTAAATGTATTTCAACCCATTTTTAAACCTCTTTTCCCTTTCATAATTACATTAGAAGTGGTTCAAAGAGATGTAGTTATTCTTAGCTGAAGGGTATGTTATCAGTTGCCTGATGAAACAGCAATTAATGATGGGTAAGTTCAGTCCTTGAGGATAGAAGAGGGCCATGCCCTCATTTACATCAATATTAGCTATCATAGAAATTAGTCTGGTATAAAACAGGTATCATTTTTGTAAATGGGAACAAAAGAAATTTTCACTTTCACACCAAAGAGAAATGATACTATTTAGACTTATTTCCAATCAAATACAATGACTATTCTTAGGAAATTAATTACTGTATTTCTTGTTGATGAAGACCTGAATCAAGTCAATGTCTTCAGTAAGGAAAAAAATAAATAAAAACTGTGTGAATAAACTACTATTTTAGCTGATATTTTGACACAAAAAAACTCATAACCCACCCATCAGCGAAACAAATCTGTTCAAAATGAGATCTTCCAGAAAATGCTCTTATACCAAACATATAAAACTTTGAAAAAATACAGAAAACTAGTGAAGGCCTGATAGACATTGGCTTAGTCAGAGCCAGAATAATCAAAGATAGAAGATGTTCTGTTGTTTAGAAGCACATTTTCAAATTTTGATACTTCCAATGTAATGCCTAGTTTTCTAGATGGGACTGGCACATGATCATGAGAAGAATACTTAAGCCCTCTCTGCTTCTGTGCACCAGGAAGAAACCACTGGATGTCATCTACTCCAACATCCTGCTCTCATTTAACTTCAAAGTTAGATGAGAACTAGAAAAAATAATGTAACACCAGCATTAAAACACATTTGTAGAGTAGGATTTAAAGCCTTAAAATAGATTTAAAATATGGAAAACACATTTAAGTTATTATTAGGTGAGGTTCTTAAGCATTGATTCCTTTATATTTTGTGCCAGTGGGTAGACTCTTATCAAGTGACAAATATGGTAGGTTAGCTGTCAATCAAAGCAGAAAATGCTGCTTCTTATGAGCAGCATGCACATGAACAGTTGGAGATAGCTGAATACTTTATCACTCAGTAGATAGCACAGATGGCACATCATGTGCTAGCTAAAATGCAAAAGAATCCAGTTGTCCACATTCTGTTGCTGACCTTTTAAAATTTAGGTACAAGCCCTGAGCTTCACTATACTTTAATCCAAAAATTTGTGAAGTCTTTAGAATGACTTTACTATCCTAATCTTGAAACAATCATGCTAATCTTTCAACATAGACTGCCCGTCTAATCAAGGGACATACTGCTACATTTTACTATTTACTGTTTTTGAGCCTGTTTTCTAGACAAGGAGATTCTTAAGTCTCAAATTTACTCCAAATTGTGATTATTATTCTACAGACAAAAGACAAATTTGTTGATGACCAAGTGGACTTCAGAGATTTACTGTGTCCAAAATCCAGATTTCATAATTTCTGCTTTATATATAAACTTTGTGTGATATTTTGAAACACTGATGTAATGTAAATTATCTATTTGGAACCAATAATTAACCTAGAAATCTTTGTAATGATCAACAGATCAGCTAAATTCCTAAGTTTCAGGATGAATTAAAGTCTCTGATTATACTTTCCATCACAGGGCGGGAAATACAACCAGGAAGTCAGAAAAATGTGTCTGTATTTCAAACCAATCCTTTATTAGAAGATATCTCTGGAGATATTAAAAACCAGCCTGGATGCCATTCTGTGCAATGTGCTCTAGGTGATCCTACTTGGCAGAGGGGTTGGACTGGATGATCTTCAGAGGTCCATTCCAACCCTAACTATTCTGTGATTTTGTGTCAGGGAATTAAGCAGGATAACATTGTTACTCATAACTTTTTTACGGTGTTGTTGAAATTCAGATGGCAATCATAGATTCCAAGAAGTAACCGTGCTTTCAAGGGGATTATAAAAATTTACTGTAGTCTTCAGAAGGCCTTTCATTACAGATCATTCATAAATATATTGGGATCTTTGGGGACCCATTAAAGTACTCTGACATTAATTTATGAAAACTTCCAGAACATGAGATGGTTCTCAAGATTTTAATTCCAAGATTTCTGACGTTTGTTCTTTATATAACCACATCTCTCTTTGGTGAGGTGTATAATCACTGTCGACTAAGGTCTCTTCTAAAGTGGAAGTTGTACACATAGGTACAACATGGACATTTGTTTGCTCTACTGTATACTTGTCTTAGAACAGTAGTATCTTTTAATAGCATTCAACCTTTAATTTTTTGGTGGAGTAGTATCATTTTTTTATGAACAGTACAGGTTAAATATACCTACAAATACTTGTAAACTCACTTTGTTATTCTCACTCAAAACACTCCTTTAGCCTCTTCTTCCAAAAATTACTGTAGAGATTGGGCTACAGTCACTATTGCATGCCAAGCAGAATATGCAGTCAGATATTGCACATGAAGAAACGTATCATAAAATTGTTTTCAAACCCAAATTAACATGATTCTATTAACCTTACCATGTTGCCTTATGTATACTTGAACAAATAAATTAATTACTACCTGCAGAATAAATACCCTGCTAAAAGTTTATAAAAAACTCTTTTGTCCATAAAATAGTAGGAGTGAAAGTGAGACAAATTATCTGGCATGGGAAAAAAAAAAAAAAAAAGAAAGAAAGAGAGAGAGAGAGAGAGAGAAAATTATTCTCATCTGGGAACTAGGTAGTGAAGATGACCCATATGTATAAACTCTTGAAGAAATTCAATTTCTTGGTTTGACTTACATTAGTTCCTATTTAAAAGGCTATGGCAAGATTCACGTTTTGGTATCAAAAAACTTTTTGCAGTTTCAAAGGGCATTGCAGTCATACGTCTAATTCAGTTAACATCTAGACTGAAAACACACTAAGACATCTAAGTCATATTCTTTTAGGATCTAGTTCTTTCTATATTTCTGCACATCATGCTCAGTAGTTGATGAATATAGGTTTTTTCTCTCAATAGCTAGACATTTTTCGTTAGTTTGTGAATTCTCATAGTCACTTACAGATGCTTAACTCACTTAAATTGCTTTGGTAGCCACCACTTGTTCAGAAGAATAATGTAGGTATCTGACAGAGCATTTCCATTCCTTTCTGTAATTGATAAGGAAAAATAAATAATATATAGGTAGTAATTACTATTAAGTATTTAGACTGTAATGATTTCAACCAAGAAAATGATTGACATTCCATGCTGACAAAGACCATGCCACGGAAACTTTAATGACAACCCTGCACCAGAAGTCTTTTTAACTGTCTTCTGAAAGGCTGCAAACCTTACCACCCAAAAAGAAGCAGTGCTGACTCAAAAGACCTTATTACTTCTTTAATACTTGAACTTCATCTCCCAAATACTTTTCAGACTTGAGTGCTCTGTCTTAGTAAGCTGACACTATACCATTTGTCCTTCCTGTAGTTGATCCCTGAGAGGGTAAGTACTGAGGGGACTAGCAAGGCCAGGCCTGCAATCCCTTCAGTACTGATGATGTGGTTTCATTGTAATCCATACACTGTGTAAAATAATCACACGGGTAAACAAACAGAAAGTCAGGTCAGACACCATGGTCTTGAAACAACAAAAACAGAGGTAAATGTTCTTTACCAGCAAAAGCATTTTTTGTTTTTTGAAAAGAGCTCAGCTGGGCTTTGAGCTTTATGCAGCTTAGTCATAGGTTTCAATACGTAAGCAGGGTAAATACTGAGAGAGAAGAGGAAGCCCACACAACTCATAGATCTAAATCCTGGCCCTAGAAGTTGCAACTGCAACATGGGCTTGTCTCCACACCTCCTATCTTTCCTTCTTCCCTGCCTGCCAGGCGCACAAAATTGGGGATTTTTTTTCTTGTGTTGAGAATTCCACAGCTTTAAGGTTATTGGAAAATATTTTGTGACTTCTGATATAAGCAGATGGAGTGCAGGAGAGTTAACACTTTCAGAAGTCTCCTGATATAAATTTCACTTAAATCTTTACATATAAAATATTTTTACAGGCTGTCTAATTTCATTTCTAAGATGTTGAGATACTGCCTCTGATTCAAAGACAGACCCACTAGATAGGATAAAAAGGACTCATTTCCAAACATACTTTCCCACTGCTGTTAGCATTTTTTTCCACGAGCATTGGTCACATTAAACCCAAACCCATTCCTGGAAAATGAAGTACTTAGCTAACTTTAGGTGTCAGCCCCTCAATAACTTTCAGCATCTCCTCAGACAGATATGGGTGCTTCTGTCAAAACCCAATGCTTTAAGTCTTTGTTTCTAACAAATTTGTATGTCTGTACTCATTTTTTCCTCTTTCCAGTAATTGAGGAAAATAAATGTTTTAATCATTCATGAACTTTAGACCCAGCCTGCAAGCAACTGCTTGGCCTTGCATGACTTCTAAATGTACCTCATTAATTTCTAATCTTCTGTATTATCTAATTGAAAGTCCAACATAAAAGTTGTTTTGATATGGCTTGTTACAGACTCTCTGCTTAAACAGTATCTTTCACCTCCAATGAGCTGCTGTGGAATTTCTTCTCTGCCAAAGTCAACCAAGGTGACTTTAGGGCTTAAACAGGCAGCTACCATAAACCCCAATACTCCTCAGCTGGGTCTTTACACAAACCTTCCCCCAGCCATATATGTCACCTCACCAAAGGCACATCCCTAAACAAGCTGAGAAGCATTCACAGATGAAGACTTTCACTTGATTGCCACATATGGAAAGAGCATAAATGCAAGGAAAATAATGTTACATGGACCAATTGAATGTCAGGCCTTCTTTTCTTTACAGAAGAGTTTGGACTAAAATTGTCCACTTTTCTAGGAGGTTTGTGTGCACATTCTCCCTCAGCAAAGTATATTATATATCACAGTATGAGTGAATTGTACAAGTAGGTTACATTTAATGAGGAAAAAGTACTTTTTTTTTTTAATTTAAAGATAGCAAAAACTAGAATGTCACTGAAAATAGTTATTCTGATCACAATGGCTGTCACTACATTGATTTTGGACAATGCATTCAAAAGGTAACACCTATTTTACCTCCATTATTAAGAAAACTACAGTAAAACAAACTCAATAGCACATGCTTAAAAGTTTCAGGACTTTGATCAAAAAGAAAAACTGAAAGTTGCCAAAGTAAAAATGTGCTGATATGCCCATTATTAAGCTGAGTAGTAATCTCTGAAAATATTTCTAAAAGATACAAGGCCTTATTCAGTATTCGGTCCTGGAATAAAAAAAATAATTAATAATAATAATAATAATAATAAAAAGAACAGTGTGCAACTTACATTGCCCATATCTGAATGTGCCCACATGCCCTATAAACTGTACCATTTCTGGAGCTGAGAATATAAAATCTGGAAGGAAAGAGAGTGAGGTGAAATTATTTTTATCATCCTTTATCTATTTCCCTTTCTGAATGAAACTTTATCTATTTGTTCTTTTTCTCCTTTTATAACCTCTCATTAACCTCTTAATTATCCTGAAAATATAATTGAGATTATATCTCATTATTAATCCTATTTATGCTACTTACATAGCATGGAGGGAACAGATTCTGGCTGCAGCTGACCACATCTAATATCCAACACTTATTCCATTCCTGCCAAGGAGTTGGCATTAAAATCCAGATATCCCAGTCTAATGGATTATTTTATTGGTAGTAAGTACACAAGGTATCAAGGGGCCAGTCAAGTGTTGTTCCCAAATTCATTACCATACTGCAAATCAGCAGCTGCAAATGTGGTAGCTGCTAGACCATGCCTGAACTAGCTTTAAAAAGTAGTTTCTGGGACTGAGGACAGCTTCATTTTGATTATGTCCCTTAAAATCAAGGAGTGGATTGAGATGCAAACAGCTACAGGATGTGCTGGCCAGGGGAGGACATGCAATATACCTTATTTCTTTCTCTTAGCTTTATTATTTAAAGAGATTCCTGTGATTATAATTAAAAAAAAAAAAAAAAAAAAAAAAAAAAAAAAAGATATGAGCCAATGTAATTAGTTCAACCTTGTCCAACATATTCCACAGGCAAGAAAGAAAAAGAGTGGAAGGAGTGATCTCTTCTCCTGGAAAAGATGGCTGGGTGGAACACAACCTGTGGGACACAGGAACAGGTAAGTAAAAGAAGTTTTGAAGTTTCCATCCTCAGAGATATTCTGAATCTGCTTCTTCATGATGACAGTGTTGAGGCCCTGGCACAGGTTGCCCAAAGAAGCTGTAGATGTCCCATCCCTGGAGCTGTTCAAGGCCAGGCTGGATGGGGCTTTGAGCAACCTGGTCTGGTGGCAGGTGTCCCTGCCCATGGCAGGGGGTTGGAACTGGGTGGGCTTTAAGGTTCCTTCCAACCACTCCTATGATTCTGTGACATGGCTCTAGACAACCTGCTTTTGGAGACCCTGTTTGAGCTGAGGGGTTGGAGGAGGTGATATCCAGAGTTTTCTTCCAGCCATGATTATTCTCTGATTATATGAAGGTGTAGCTCTCAGAAGTGTGGTCTGCATCATTTACCTCACTGTGAAACTATCACAGGGCAACTAATGCTCTGGAAATTTAAGATCAATTTGTAGACTGGCAGTTGAGCAGGTGACTATAAACATAGGGAATATTATCAGGAATATTGAATCACATTATCCTGTTTTACCTAAGAAAACATTACAACTATTATTGTTTATCTTATTATTTAATAACACATAGAACTTTAGTAATACTGCAGAACCGCCACTGTCAAAGCCACCATTATGGTGAATGAGTGATGACCAGCAGAGGTACCCACGATGACTGCTGAGCATCACAGATTTGGGGGTACTCTCTCACTGACCCTGCCTGGTGCCCATGTTGTAGCTTCTCTACCTCAGACACAGAGTGATGGCAGGTTCCTCTCCTTTTCTTTCCAAATGGCAATCAGATCTGCTGATAGGTCTCCGCTGGGGTCCTTGGAATAACATTCCAAAACATCATCTGCTATTGTTTATGCTTTTATCAGTGACCTCTTGTCTATGCATCACATGGTTCTCCCAAGCAGGTATTTCTTCATCCATCCTGCCATAAGTTTGTCCATCACCACCAGTCTCTGGCAGACAATGTGTTCCTACTGTTAGCTTCTACCAATCACCTGAAAGATTAATGGTTAATTTCATTTTTTATACCAATCACATCAATTTGTTTTCTTTTTATATATCAATCTACTTAAATTTCAACAATTTGTTGTTTTGGTTGGTTTGTTTTTGGTGTTGTGGTTTTTTTTTCAGTACCAATAAACTTAAAGCTACGATTTGCACATTTGTCTCTGGCTGACTTCAGGCATCAAGTAAAGGCCACGTGGGCACCTCGACAGGATTTAACTCAGATGCCCCATAATAACTGGCATGTCACTATTTTATTTGACCAAGAAGAAAAGGCAGAACAACAGATCTGCATAGCACTCTCCAACTGTTTTCTGTTTTCATGCTGCAGACACTAAGAGACAGGGTGACACACAAGGAAGACACATTCCCTGAATGTTGTCTTCTGCTTCAGAGTAGAGATGCAATAGGATATAGCTAATAATAATAAATAGATAAGAAGCTATTTTCCTCACAGGTATACAAAAATTAAAATGTAACCAAATGCAGCTCTTTGGGCTGGGGCAGAATGCACTGAAAGGGAAAATATAAAAGCTCCTATACAGATTATTACCTGTCATGTTCTTGCCTTTGTGTCAGAATGAAGAAACTTTCTACTACAGCAGAGCAGTACAAAGCCCAACATTTAAAGGCAGTTCAAAAAGTTCATCTGATTTATCTCATTTACAGTAAAGCATCCAGCTGCATTCAGAATACTGTGAAGACCCAAATTAAACTGCTGCTGCTGGCAGATCTCTCTGCTCTTTGCAGTTCTGCTTACACATTGATCTCTGCTGGAGTTTCAGTGACATGACATTTCCCTGCAGGATCAGTAATGCTGCCTGCGCGGGCATCTGCACCATGTCGTACAAGCAACACTCAGCTCCATTCGGCTATCAAGTGGTACCCTACATAGCTACATGGATTTAAATCAAAGGGAGCTGGTCGTGAGAAGCAAGTGGGAAACAACACAATGACAGAGATGAAAGTTCTTAAGAGAAGTACGTGGGGATCTGATAACTGGAAAGGTTTCTGGGTGGCACAATTAACTATTTCCAGACAGGAACCTGGGAGAAAAAATAATAATACCCGAAAGGATCCAGGGATGATGGGCAGGATCTTAGCAGATGTAAAGAGCAGGTGTAAAAGATGATTTCTCATGGAAAATAGGATAGAAACTGAAGCTGGTGGCCCCGTGTACACTGTATATTTGATGTTCTAGATTTGAAAAGTTGCATTTAATTACCTCTGGCCACTCCTTCAGACTCCAAGAGAAACAGGGCTTTCAAGCCGAGATTCATCTGGATCTGTCAGATTGACAGATGGGAGAAGAGGAGGATTGGAGGTCACTGTATCCTAAAGAGTCATTTTAAAGTTGGAATGGCCACAGGACCTGAAAGAAATGGCATTCTCAGCTGTAACTTTGTTGAGACTGATGGGGCTTGGAAAAATATTTATCGGGTAAAGAACAGTTCAGTTTTGATTTTCTGACTTTTCATAACCACCTCCATGTCCTGATTTCCCCCTAGACCCTTTCAAAAGAAACTTGGTAGCTTCTTCCTGGACAGAGCCTTGCTGTAACCCCAAGGAGTATAGAGTCCAGCTTATAGGCAGCAGAGAAAAAAAAACCTAAGCCATTTAGGTTCATCCACACCACACAGTATTGCAGTGTTAATCCAGAATGCCTTGTTGCATCAGATATTTTCACAGGTTCCCAGGACATGCCCCAGGACACACAGCACATACTGTCAGTGTATGCTACAAGACGGCAACCTTTGAGGCTATGACAGAGGACTCCTTTAATTTCAGGCTCTTTGAGCTGAAAAATTTTGATAATTATTTCTTAGAGACACACAGCTGCCATTTTGAATTCAGAACTGACTTGGGTCAAGTACTACACATTGTGAATGCAACCCATTCTCTCTACAAAACACCCGTGAGCTAGGAATTACCTCTGGAGTAGCTGTTTAACACTGTAGATGTCCTCTTTAAAGATTTAGTGCAACAGTTCCTCTCAAGTCAGCAGCAGCAACAGATATATAAATACAGGGTTCTATTCTGCGAATTGGTTCAGGCTCTCCTTGTGCACATGCTGCAAATATAAGAAAAAAAAAATCTTATATATATTACAGAATACAGGAAAAATACAGTATGAAAAGAAACACCAGCTATCTTTTTTATCCCATCACATGTCACTTTTTTATGGATTTTGGAAAGGAAGAATAAGAAAAGGAGAGAAGCTTATGTGTGCAGAAGAGAAATAAAGTGGTCATAAGAACCTTTCTGAGCCTCCTTTTCCAAGGGGGCAGAAATTAATTTTGGCATCTCCACAGGAGTGGCCAAAGCCACATCTTCCTACCAAAACAAGGAAGAAAGGAAATAAGTGGTTTTGAGACAGTGACAGAGGCTGAGCTGCCTTATAGGCAAGCGGAAGAGCTAAGAAGAGAAGGGTACAACAGCTCAGATTAGAATGAATATCTGTTCTTGCACTCAAGAGCACCTGCACTGTAAACTTTGTCCTTTGCCTGGAGGTGTTCAAGGCCAGGCTGGATGGGGCTTTGAGCAACCTGGTCTGGTGGGAGGCATCCCTGCCCATGGCAGGGAGTTGGAACTGGATGGGCTTTAAGGTCCCTTCCAACCTAAACTGTTCTATGATTCTGTGATTCTCTTTTATCTGGTGTAATTTACAAACTGAGAAAAGTATCTTTACTTTCAGTGTGTAAAGCATAACTTATCTGGAGCTGGAGCAGTATTATTCCCATTTCACTGAGACAGATGTATAGTCTACTTAGGTCAGTGTCTTTCAAACAGTAGTATTGTTTGTTTGTTTTTTTTTTTAAGTTACCCAGTTATCAAAAACAAAACAACAACAGCAAGAGGACAAAACTTCACAAAACAAGAATGTAAAAATGCTATTTCTCTAAGATTTTTAAAGCAATGTGATTTCTTTGTTTGAAATTTTGTTTCCTATTTTATAAGTGTAACCTCTGACATTTTGTTTCAAGCTAATTTTATTTCAAAAACTGATGTCAATTAAAAGAATGAAGTTAAATATAGCACTTTTTAACTACCAGCATATAGAATGGTACATTTTATTTTGAGTCAGAGGAAGTCACTGGTGGGAAGGATTCTAAACTATGGAATTAGGTGATGCTTCCACACCAAGATTCCCACATTGCTTTCAGGGCATTTCCAGCCCATTTTTTTTGTCACACTACCAATCCTTGATAGCAGGCTGGACTTCACCATAGCTGCTAAGGGAGTGCAATCCTCCGTGCATTCACTTTTGAGGAAAGAGTTTTGCTTTGCTCCAAAAAAGGAGGAGCAGAGATAGGACAGCCAGACAGCAGTGAGAGTTGTAGCAGAAGAACCCATAAGGTTTAGGTTTCTTTTATAAGCAGTTAGATATTTAGAATTAAAACCTGAACACAGAATTGGCACCTTCAAATACATGAGAAAGTCTTGCTGAAACACCAGTGCCTCAAGAATACTAGAGGTAAATTTCTTTGCATTACTTTATTTGTTATTACAGGCAGAGGAATTCTCATTATTCCATATAAAATGTTCCACATTACCTTTCTAAGAGCAAAGATATACATTGTAACTTCCGAATTAAGTCTAATTCTATATTCTTCAAGTTTTCCATAGAAAAACAGTTTTGTTGTTGAGATCATAGAAACATAGACTGGTTTGAGTTGGAAGAAACCTTAAAAGTTCACCTAGTCCTGCCCCCCTTCTATGGGCAAGAAAAACTAAAATAAAAAATATGCAAAATTGCACAACCATTTAATTTGTTCTCTCTTTTAAAAAATAAAAATAAAAATAAAAATAAACTTCTGTGAATAAAACAGTAGCAGCATTTAAAAAAATACACCACTCTACATTATTTCCTCAATGCATGGCCAGAAAGTGGAAAATTCATTGTCAGTATGAACCTACTGTAAAATTCTACACTTCTGCATTTCCAGAAGGACAAAACAGTATCATACAGCCATTGATGTTTACCACAAGAAATATTGCAATTCCACAGTTTTTCTGTAGAAACTAGTCAGCCTTCTCTTCTCCTCGTATTTGTAGTGGTTGTATCAAACCTTTATTTAAACTGGTTACCACCTCCCTTACCTGTGTTGACTTCAGTACCCAAGTACGTGCTTAACGAGTAATGCACTACTCAGCACAAGAGTGCAGAATGTGCTTTTTTCACCGTAAATTATTTGGCAGAGGATTGTTAATTTTGAAGCTTGGCCCTTACCTCTTTGAAGTACTGCTCACTGTGAAATCCACATCACACTTCCAAATATAGATCATATTTTCTGTGCTGGAGATAGTCTTTCATTTTTTTCAACAGTAAACTTTCACTTAAAAATTCCAATTTAGAAACACAGAGGCACTTCACACTGACTGACTCAGTGAAAAATTCTGAAAGGACAGTCAAGGCTAAGATTTAATTTACAGTAAATATCAGGGAGAAACAATACAGGAAAGACATCTTCAATTAGGCTGAAATGCCAGCAAGAGCTATAAACACAGAGGAAACTGCTGCTGGCCAAGGAAGTATCTTCACCACATATTACTAAAAGGTGGGACGAACATTTAAGAGAACTCTCTCTAAATATACCGTTTTCCTACATTCTTCCATTTCAACTGCTATTGAGCACTTTTCGAGACCACATATTGGCCATGGTTATGTTTAGTAGTCCAGGGGAAAAGGCAGTCAGCCAAAATAATTAGACTCAGATGGCTGATATGAATCAGGAAGAGCAGGGCTACAAAGATCTTCCATGCAAACTCTAGCAAAAAGTATGAACTTCTTTCTCCTGGTGCCCAGAATTTCCATACAATTCAAAACAATTATGTTTCACCACAATGAATAAGTACCATAAATTCTCCTGGTGGAAGCAATGCAAGCCAGTATTAACCTGGATTATACATAATACATTACACTTTAATTCATAACAGAAGAAGCCACGTAGCATGGATAAGGGTATCAGAAATTTATGGAGGGTTTAGATTTCCCTGTAACAGAGATGCAAGACTAGTAAGATCAGCTGAAATTGAAAAATTATTTTTCCAAACTGGTCAATTAAAACATATATGCAAAAGAGCATAAATATATGGAAGAGAAAGGCTACACTTTTCAGCAAATTTCTCCTACATGTCAGCAATATTTTGTGTTGTATTTAAATTCATGGCATGAAATTATTCAAGGAATAGTTAAATAATGCAATGTATCAAATCTATTTTAAAATGAACTGCATTTTCAACTTCCCAGACACCACAAATTATTCTCAGTTGTAATTTACAATAGTCAAGTGTTAATTTACCTAACCCATATTTTATGAATATGTATTGACTAATTGCAAGTCCATGGTTCAGGGTAAATAAATACGTGATTTATATTCAGGCAAGTCACACAATCAATTTTCAATCTACTGCCTGAAATGCAGTATCAGCCTGTGACAGGTTTATTTGCATTGACACAAGATGTCATAGTTCTGTGAACTGTAAAATGTAAATGTGAGACATTATTCAACAGCCACTACTGGATTGTGCCCAGCAGTAACATCTACAGCAAAACCTCAGAATCTCAGCAGCCCATCTGCTGCTGCTTGACTACAGATTGAACAAAACTCTAATCTCTGCAGGTCAGTCTTCACTCAGGTATCAGTTGTGGTGGTGATTCTGTTTCCTGTGGTGACTCCTAATTTAACACTTCCTCTTCTGACCCACCTGAAGAGGAGAGCAGCACTTCTGCCATCAGATAATGGGAGAAAAGGATGTGACCGTGATATCTGTATGCTTGGACTTGGCCTTTGAGGTCACTGTCATTGTAAAGAGCAGTTAATTAAGCTTTCACACTAGTGCTAAAGGTCTGCTCTGCCTCTTTTTTGAGTGCTAGGGCTCATCTTAAAAAAAATTCACTGGATGCACTGTGTCGGAGCTTTTACTGCTAATAGAGCTCCCAAATCATTGATTTATTTTTACCTCTATTCACTACCATAAACATTTTCAATTAAATAGAACATGTTTAAATAACATTCTCCCATCAAACATGTTAAAGTACTCCTAACCTTTTCTTTAACCAGCCATCCTGAGATTTACTTTCCGTCTCCAAAACTAGATCCCCACACTGAGAAAACCAATCCAAGTGAATCCCTTGGATGCTTTGTGGTGGTGTGCTATTCAACTGAATAGCAAGATCTGTGAAAGTGATGGATGAGATCAAGCAGAGGAGAAACAGTTAAATTTAGCAAACACTATAAGTAGTTCATTCAGCTATAGCAAGAAAGGTGTCTCACACGATGATATTCTGATTCGCTCGATAACTATTTTCTTACTAGCAGCTTTAGAGCTATTTAATGATGTTGTTATACCCACAAGACCACCTGTTAAAGAAGAGGAATACAATGAAAGTGATGAGGTAGTGGAATGAGATGAGGAAAATACATTCATTAGAGACACAAGAAGGCAGCTGGTGTTATCGGACATAAAGCGCAGGTTGGGGAGTCTTGTTAAAAGTTATGCAGTCTCCTGAAAGAATTATGGAACAAAACAGCAAAAAGTTTGGTATTATAGAAAAGGATTGGCAATTATAGACATCTTTTAATTGTACTTTAGATTAAGGAGGATACAGACCAAAGATTAAATCAGTTTTAATCGTCACCAAGACTCATTAAAACAAAAAGCATTTGGTTTCATTTCTTGAGACAGTGCGGTGTTCAGTGAGTAGTTTGAATGGAGTCTGCAGGCTAGAGTTAATTATTTGCATTAGCATTTCAGATGGGCTTCCATGTAAATACCAGCTCTTTGGTGTGCTATGGACATAGACAAAAAGTAAGCTAAATGCTTGATCTCCTTTATAGGATCCTAGATTATGTCATTTAATAGGTAGCCAGCAGCATGGGGATTGAATGATACTGGCTTTTGTAAACAGCTCTGGGATCTAATTAACTGGGACAAATTATCCAAAGCAGCTTGGCATTGAGGAAGGAGGACAGGCTCTGAGAAAAATGACAGATGGGTATGCAGAAAAGAAAGAAAGAAGTGAAGGACCTTTGCTGCTTGAAGTACTCAGCCTAAAGGCCAGCCTCCCTCCACCAAAAGGGTTGGCTGTCACAGTTTCATAAGTCATTATTTCTGTGACACTTAAACATCCATGTTTAGGACTCTGTGTATACAGAGCTTAATGCCAGTTGGTGATGACACTCAGAAACAAAAAAAAAAAAATAAGTTTTGACAGCAGTTTGGCATAATGCTGTGGCTGGGCACAACTGGGTTGCCCTCCACTTGTGCCCCTGCACCTAAGGTGTCTCCTCACCTGGTGGGAGAACCTTCCAGAAGAGCAGGCACTGAGCACCAGCAGGCAACAGCAAATCACCAGCCATGGGGGGAAGCTGAGACAATACGAATCGAGGAGCCTCCATGCCATCATTGACAGAAGGAGGCAGACATGGGCCCCTGAGGCGAGGGTGTCCCTGTGTCCCCACTGCTTGGTTCTGGACAGCAATGACCCCCTGCAGGACGGACAGACTGTGTCCCACACTGATGCCAAACGTCTGCGACTAAAAGTGTTTTGGGTATCCGAACCCTGCTGTCAATTTGGTCTCAAACCACAATACCCACCCTGCGGGTCTGAGAGACCTCCTGTTCCCACAGGCCCCTTGCAAAGAGCTGAATAAATTGACATTAATGGAGATGGAGGGTAATCAGCAGCATACTGATAAACTAAGTTGCATAAACTATGTGGTTTATGCATGCCTGTCATGCACAAGCATCACTTTAAATTCAGACAATACAATAAGTCAGTGAGATCCCAGCATTTTCAGACCCTGCCAGAAGACACTGCTTCTCTGAACCTGACCATACACCACACAGCATGTCCAAGCACTGACAATGAGTCTTACCTCAGCTTCAGCTCTTTTCTCTTTCAACAAATACTCTAGCAAGCAAATCCACTTGTGAAATACCAAACCATCTGCTGATCTAACTTCATTGGCTTTAATGGAATTTCTTCTAGTAGGGAATTTGGCTGGGGAATTTTTGGCACATCCAGACATGCGTCAGCTCTGCAGGATACTCAGAGAAGTTTTCTGAAGTTGTGCCATATGAATGCTCACCCCAGAGAATCTGTCACCGACTTAGGAAGCAGCCACAACACAACTTAGCCACAGTACAGTCAGTCCATAGAGGTGCACAGCCTGCCACCTGCCTCACGATCTTCTGAGATCTGAGAACCTTATCTGACATTGACATCTTTCAGTGACATCCCACCACCTGCCTACTCATTTCTGCATTGTTTTCTCCTGTTATGGCCTGGTATGTTAGGTCCTCCTGAAGCCATCCCTTCACCAGGCTGAAGAACCCCACTCACTCAGCCCCTCCTCAGAGGGCAAGTGCTCCCGTGACTGTCTTGGTGGTCATCACCCAAGTTCAATATTTTTCCTGTGCTTACAGACCTAAAACAGGACACAGTATTCCATGTGTGCTCTAATGAGTGCTGAGTGATCATCACTCCTCAGTCTACTGACTCTGCTCCTGCTGATACAGCCCTAGATGCTGTTGGCTTTCATTCAGAAAGAAAAGTTGGAAGAGGCAACAAAAATAAATGTCCAGAATTTGTCAAAGATGCACTTCCTTATCTGTCAAAAACTCCATATATACAACTGGAATTTTTAACCATAATTATCAATAATTAAGCAATGCAAAACAAGTAGTTTGTAAACAACATCCACTAACTGAAATATCTGCAAATGCATAAAATGTGCTGCACTTACAAAAGGAATAAAAGACCCAGAAATTCAACAAATAAATTATTTGCTACAGAGTAGTTCATCCAGCTGTACTAGAAATCATAGCTTTTAATAACAATTTCCTGAATAACCTGTAGTTTTAATGGGTAAACACTTTCTTTATACAATGACACTCTGACTTATATTGCTGTCCTCAGAAGCCTAGTTGTACAAACAAAATTGTTTCAAGAACACAACTATGCAAACACAGAATACTGTTCATTGGAGACTCTCAAAACACTTTTTTATTACCAATAAATAACTTGTACATGACATCTGTGAGGTATGTCAGTAGAGTGCATGCCAAGATCCTAAGCATGTGCTGTCAGAAAGTCCAGCCCCTACAAATAATAACAATAATAATAACAATAATAATAATAATAATAACTTGACCAACAGGGAAAAAGGGAATCACCATAGCTATATAATCAAAGAGTGAGACCATTCCTGAGTGAGACCTACATATTTGATGCACAGCGATGACTGTAATTTTCACAGAATTTGAAAAACTATGTTGCTCTCTTATTTCAAAATATCATTGTAACACAGAGAACTGCTACTGCCCCATGCTTAAAAGAAATATAAAGAGGCTAAATGACAAATCCACAAAGAAACCTGGGCACCTGACTGACACTGAAACTATTCCCACTTCATCTGCTGCCTAACTTTGGAGAAGACCTGAAGTCTAAACTAGTAAGGTTTCTGCCTGACATACAACTCTCCATTGAGTTTCTGCTCTAAATGGCTCTGTCTTGGCATGACTTGGTAGCTCTATTTGTATCTTCTGTCCAAGCTTTCTCAAACGTTTAGGTACAAACCCTTAAACAGTCTAACAACATCAACATGCACTAACTGTTCTGCTCTTCTCATATTCAAAAAGTCAACAAGAACATTCACCCAAACACTGAATTCTGCATGCAGTTGTGCCTTCCTCCAGAGGTAATGCAAAACTGTTGGTGAATCTATTTATTCATCATCAGTGATCTAGGCTGTAGCACATTGCTAGGACAGCCTTACTGCTTCTAGTGGACTCCCCACTTCAGAGCTAACTTGGGCATCTCTGTTCTGTGCAATTGTACAGTCAATTTTGCAATTGCACCAGTCAATTGCACAAGGACACCAGACATCTGTGACTGAGCCGGAAATTCAGGTCTCGCAAGGCTTACATTAATGAGCTAACCATTTTCTCTCATTCTGCTGCAGTTCTATCTGCAAAATGCCAGTGTTTCTATTTCTACGCCACTTCTTCAGAAACCTAGGGGAGAGAGTTAAGTTTAAGTGAAAATAGTGCTTGACTGAGCTTGTTTTTTTTTCTACTCCTTTATTGCTTTTTGGGGAAAGAACTATTCTCCAAAAAAAAAAAAAAAAAAAAAATTACATGGTGAGTTTCATTAACAAGCTTTATGAAGCTTATTGTTAGAAACTGAGCATTGGTGTGGTGATTTCCCTTGATTACAATTACAGGAGCTAAGTTAGTTAAGGCCAAGTAATTGTCTGTGCTTTTGCCAAATAAGAACTATTTCAGAGCTCTAATGGTTCCAGCATATTGTGTAAATGCATATTTTATTTAGATTTCTTATCCCAAGAGTTAAAAGTATGTATTCATTATAACATAATTTCTTCAGTTGATGCCATGGGCTATTAAAAAATAAGTTTTACATGATTTAATTATTCTTTCAAAGTAATAGGTGCACAGAAAGCTTTCAAGCTCTGTCAACAACTTTGCTTAAAAACCGTAGTATACATGATCAGTGTTGTGTGCATCATCACCTCCCAAAACACAAATCTTTATCTTTTGAATGTGGAAAACACCTCTTCTGTTAATATAGTTAATATATAATATATGGCTAACTTCCTAAAACCTAGGGAGGGTCTCTGTCTCTCCAAAAAAAATATATATATATTAAAAAATAAAAAATAAATTAAATTAAATTGTAACCTCTGATAGGACAACAAAAATTTTGCTTTGTTTCTAAGCACTGTTCAATGGTTACTAGCCAAAGTCTTTCAATAAAAAAGAGAAATAATGGAACTTAATGTTCCTCTTCTTCTAACGAGCCTTTAGGCCTCATCTGCACACAAAGTTAATTACTTTAAACTGGAAGAGGGAAAGCCTTGCCATCCGGCTTACGAAGCTAGGTAGCAATTTTTCATTCAAGCACATTTTTGTGGAAAACTTTACGATATTCCCTATCATCAAAATCTACAGAAAAATAATATGCTGAGGATGTTTAACCAAAAGAGGTTATTACATCTAATTAAACTGACCCTAATATTGGAATGACACTTCCCTATCTGTAGTTATCTAAAAATGTAGGTTTCTACTGTAAAGTAATCAACTAAAGCTCTAATGTCAATGCAGAAAGATGAGACTCTTCAAAGGGTAATTAATCCTCTGCTAAGAAAGGAAGGATGAATCACCCTCTGGAAATACCTTTTTCCATCAACATTACTTTTTCACATCATGCATAATAAAACTGTGAAACTCATTACCACAGGATGCTGTGGAGGCCCAGACAAAAGACACTAATGCATTTAAAAGCCCTAGACTAATTCATGGGGAATGGGTGCAATAAGCAGATGGTCTGAAAATAGTCACCAGCTCAGGAAGTCCATAAACAGTATGTCGAGAAGGTGGGAAGTATCCCTTTGTATACAGCTTGATTCTTACACTCTTCTCTAAACATCTGGTACTGGGCCCTATTGGAAACAGAATACAAGATTAGATGTTCTCTTTGTCCAGCCCTGTGGGATAGCTCTTTTCTTCTGAACTTAATTCACAGTCAACATATTTATTCCCCTTAAGAAATGAAGCCAGGTGTACACAAATACTAGATTTTTTTTCTGTATAAAAAGGGATAGTATTTTTTTTATTTAATATTATGACATTTTATTTTGTTACAAGGTACTTTTGGGGGGTTGAAAGGTGGCCATTTTGCATTAGCCAGTAGATTCTCTTTATAAGCAGTAATTTGCAGAAAATTCTTCCTGTATCTTCTAACAATTATATTTCCCTCAAGAGTTTGAACAGTTTTGTTTGAATATGATGCACTGTTAGCTGCTGTCTGTATCTATGATATTGCAGGTGTCTGTAATCAGTTTTATAAAATTGAGGACCAATTTCTGTACAAGATACTCTATAACATATAGTCATATTCACATACTCATAAATTCCATTCTATACTCAATGATTCAAAAACAAGTAGTGAAAATGTGAACATGTTTTTTATCTTAAGACATGACTGCAATAAAATAGTGTCTGAGAATAATAACATATTTGAAAAGGATATTATTGGACATGTCCTGCCAGGATACGTAATGATACCAGTAAGCCTTCCGTTTTTTCTGACTAAATGCTATTTTCAGTATTAATCATAATTATCGTTTCCGATGCCTCGTTAACTTTGTTAACTGTCCAGGATAGTGATTACATTACAAAATATCTGGAAATTATTTTAAAGAACTGTTGACATTTAAAGAAATTTGAATCTTCTCTAAAGACATTTTTTAGGCAGTAATTACTGAATTGTGGGAGTTCGGGTTAACAGGACGGAGTTATTGGAAAAGGGACTTCAGCCCAGAAGGCAAGAGAAAGCATTTCAGTGAAAAAGCAACAATATTGATAGATGCTGTAATATAATTGAGGACCATTTGTTGAGCAATGTGGTCTAAATCCCTGAGTCTCACCCTCCATTTTATTTTACTTATTTTTTTAAGTATTATTGCTAGCGGACAAGATTCATGGCCATCCATGTGACGTGAAATTCTATTGGCTGAGCCAATACTTTAGGAGGCTTTGAAGATAAAATGCTATATACTGAGCTGAATACAGCAGTCTCCCTAGGAAAGAAAAGTGGCTCTAAAAGATACCTTCTTTGTTTAAAATATCATTGTCATTCTGACATTTCTGTTCAATAATGAGTGGGTCGATTTTACCGTCCAGGGGGAATTTCTTCTCAGATTCAAAACTTTTCTGCAAACATCTCTTTTCTGCAGTTCTATCATTACTTGTAACTTAATTTGCTTGTAGCACTATATTTCCAGAGCCTTGCAGACACTAAAACATTCATGGGGTAGGAATCAGTTGTGAAAATACAACCAATACCTCTTTTCAGCTCTGCCAGATGGATGTATTCTTTTCAATAACACTTGTCAAGGTGCTAAAGTTACTGTAGGATCCAGGAAATAAATCTGCTGCTCTTCTGTCAAACTCTGATGGTCAAATAGATCATTATTCAGTCCTAGATGAGTTTCTACAGTAAGTTAAACCAGGATACAACATTTCATTAATATGGGACACACACAATGACCAAAGGCATCCTATTCTCTAGGTAACTAATTACTTTCCCACAAAAAGGCATTCAGTATGACCTTGTGGCTCACAGAAAAAACTTTGTGTTCCCATAGTAAACATGTTAAATCATGTATATAAATTATATGATATAAATTTCTTATTAGTTGGGGCAGCACACTGCATTTAACATACAGTGAGACAGGATCAGTGAAGTAATGTTGAAACCTGGATATGGTTTATGGCTCAAGTAAAATTTTTCAAATCACTTATGTTTCTTTGAAACCCAAGCCATAACTCTGAAAGTGATCTAGACCTTCTTGAAATGCAAAGCCACTGTGAAGTGAACCAGGATATGAAAGTAAAGCACAACTATCCTGCAGTCACTTGCTTTTTCTGTTGGCTGGTGGGCAGCATACCTCTTGCAGGACTGAAATTAATAAATTGCCCTGTGTGATTCCCCAATACCAATGGCATTATTCCAGTTAGGACCAAGATTCATTCTGTTTAACTGTTGGTACCCCATTTAGGAGCCCCATATTAAACATCTTCTGTAATCAGTAGATAAAAACTTCAGAGGAAGATTAGTAGCATTAGAAACTCAGGTGGACTAACTGCCTTATGTGTTTAATTTTTAGGTAGTCCTGTGTGGAGCCAGGAGTTGGAGTCAATGATCTTTGCGTCCCTTCCAACTTGGGATATTCTATGATTATATATCTAGCTCTTACCATTGAGTATACAGGAAGCTCTGCCACCCAGCTCATAACTCCAGTAACTAGCTGGCCATGTGTGTGCTTTTCTTCAGCTTAGCTTAAGCCAAAACCAGACCATCCTGTAGTTATTCTGTACTAGTACAGAATAACTATTTTGGGCTGCATTCAAAGTTTTAATCTCTGTGTACCTCCCTGGCTCTAGTCTCCATTAAAATCCACAGAACTTCGACTTCCAAATCTTTGCTCGCAAATCCAATGCCCGAGTCCCTGTGATGCTTTGGATGGTATTTGCAGGACTAGAAAAACAGACACCTCCCTGAGGGGCACAAACTGAGAGTATCTAGATTAGGCAGAAAGACCCATCAAGATAAACAAAACCAAGAGGCATTTTTAATCAAGTGCACCAAAACCTCCCAAATTTCATTACACAGTCCCTGTTATTTAATACTGAAATCTCTCCAAGACAAAATAAATAAATAAAGAAATAAATACAATAAAAAAATACACACCACAAGCTTCTTCAGATTTTGGATCTGATGAAAAGTAAATTTCAGGTCTGCTTGTCTCAATCCAGGCATTCTTTGGAATAACTCAAATGTGAAGATTTGACATTTCCTCTTCTCAGATAATACCAGTGTTTTTATTTTAATCCCATTTTTCTCAGTGTTGGTTAACAAAAGTTCATAGCAGTGCTCACAAAAGGTGAAACCAATCAAAAGCTAGCACTAAAAATGAGGCATAGAATGAAAAGAAAATAAAAATTTAGGTAATTTGTGACTAACCCAATACTACACATTCCTCTTACGTGAGAAATAGCTATGTTTAAAACATCATTGTTCATATTAGAAACTCTGAAACTAGCAGCATTCAAAATTAAGATGTCCTTTCTAAACTTATATTAGTCTCTTGTGCATATGCTTAAATATGTACATACGGACATACATAATTCTGTTCCTTGGTCATATATTTCTTCAATTAAATTGCTCCAGACAGAATCACATCTTATGTTTCATTATAGGTTCCTTGATCCTTATAACCAATCTTTCTGAACTTGTCCTTGAATCTCCCATATTTCTTTTTACTTTCTATTTCCTCACTCCAGCCTAATTTTCCTAGGCCAGTTTTCATCATATTTTAAGACTTTCCTTCTGCAGCTCTCTTCCTTAACTTTCTAGGGTTGACTCCAAACACTGAGTTTGTTTCCTTTGTTTCCACTACTGCTCCATTTTCACTGGGATGCCAACTCTTTAGCAAATCTGTGGTTACAGACAAAACTGAGCAGTTACCACTACCACCTCTTCCCCCAGCCCAAAATCCACTGTGGATTTGGGATTAAACTAAGAGGAAACATCCAAGATTGGATGGGAACTATTAGCTAGTGAAGGACCACAACAACACAGAAGGGAAGGAACGGGGTTGAGTTAGGGACTAAGAAGCGTCAAAACAAAGCAAACTTCACTAAGCTTAAAGTGATACGTGTATAATTGGAAATGAATACTAATTTGCATTGTATACAAGGAGTTAAATTAAGTTAGAACACTTCATTTAAAATGTAATTACTTTCTACTGTGGATCAATTTGGATGCTGTAATTCTGAAAAGAAATGTTGACTTGCCCTCACCTTTCTTAGACCTTTTCACATTTTTTGGTTAATTTTGTTTGGCTTGTCAAACTCTTGAAGGCTGGATTATTAATAATATTCTAATGTGGCAGGTGCGTATTTGTGTGTGGGAAGGTGTCGGTTTAAAGTGACAGCTGAACCTTTTGCTGAAATATAAGGTTCCCTCCCAGGAGAAAGAGATCTTATCTCTTCTTTTTCTCTGGGTATGGTATGCTATATAATAGAAGATGTTAATATTAGAAGTGGAACAGATGGCTCAGATTGAGATTGGGGGCACAGCTACAACTCAGAGATGGGGAAACAGATTCAAAGAGGAGCCGACAAGAGCAGAAAATTAAATTAAAAGGTTCATTTTGAGGAAGCAGGTGTGTGGGTTTTATTATTGAGACCGCCACATTCTCATTTAGAGTAACCCATTTATGAGGCTTGTTATGAACTTGTCTAACCCTGTTGCTGGCATTTTACTATCTATGCCTACTTGAAAGGAATTTTAAATGTCATTGGGTAGCTCTTGCTCTCTCTTCCTCTCTCTTTGGTTACATTTCTCATCTGACAGCTCTGTTTCACTGGAAGGACTGACAAGCCTGTGATTCTCATTAGGTACATGAGTATATATATGCTTTGGGATTTTTCTGAATGGACAGCTCTACAATAACTCAATCTTATACTGCTGTCATGATTATTAGGCATAGAATCTACCCAAGCTGATGTTTGACAGATTTTCAGCACCACAAATGTGGCATAACTAACCTATTACAAAATTAGTGTCCTATTAGGAACAGATTTTATACAGTTCTGTATAAGACTAAACTGCTTTGTCCGGATTCCTGAGACTCTCCTAGGCTCTATTCTTTCTAATATCTTATTCAAAGCTTTTAAGAAGTTAAGACAGAAGACTGACTGGCTTAGTGATTCCAAACTCCATATCCAAGCAACCACACAATAGGACCTTTTTTTTAAAATAGCCCAAAGTTCCTCTTAAATTCAGCTTAAATTCAGCTAGGAGAGTTTTGCCCTAACTTAAATGTCATTTAACAGCCTCACAGGTCTTTAAGCCTTCTTATACTTCTCAGGAAACTTTTATGCAGTTTACTAATTTCATTCTGCATTGCACTGCTTCTAGACAAGCTCCTTCTACAGGTATATATGTGTTCCCAGATATATCTCCTGCATGCTCTCCCTAAATACGGGGAGCTTCTTGTTAATTCACATAAAGGTATTGCAGCACAGCACCAAAGTGCTCTCTTCATCATCCCTTCTTATTCTCTTCTCTGTCCCGCCTGCAGAACCTACTTACAGTTTTTGAAATTTTGAAATCTTTAAAGTAATCAAATGTGGACTTTGGAGGGCTAAGGTAAGGAAAAAGTTCAAGGCTTAAAAATCCTTCCTAAAAGTTACCTGCAGCCACGACCCTAGTTTGAATTAGAAATGGATTGTGATAGCAGGAGCACAAGAGAAAGTACCATGTACCTGATATATGAGTTTAATTTCCTGCACTGAATCAGAATTCAGATATACACACAGGAAAATCAGGAGGGCAGCAAACCAACTGTTTTTTTTATCCCCTCACATGGAAGCAGTTGTAATCTCATCCTCCAATTCTTATTCAAGCAAAGTTCTCAAGTCCAGGTTCATGGTTACTGGTCCAGATTCACTGATGTCACCTTGCTCTTTTTTGTTGCTCTTGTGACATGAAGCAGCTGGGTAGGCAGCTTTATTATACCACTCGGCAGTGCACAGCATGCAGGCCCATATCCAACCCATGTAATTGTGTCTGGAAGAAAACTCAGTTTGATGAAAGATGTGAGGAAACATCTCATTTCATCAGATTTCTACCTGGATCGTGACTTAATATTGAATTATGAAACACAAATGGACTTGACTCAACTTTATACCATTAGATATTCTGTAACATGGTCAATAATTGTCTATATCCCAGACACCAACTGACCTGGAAATGTGATCAGGCTATCCTCAAAATCCTATCACTTGTGATGGAAAAGTAAACCTAAAAAAATAAATAAACCAAAAGTAACCAAAAGTTGTCATAAAACTGCATATTAATATTTTATAAATTGTTCAAAAACACACATGCTCTGTCCTCTCAATCAACAGTCCCTGCCCTTTAATAGCTTTTGGCAGCTTGTTAAATCAAAGGTGCAAACACGAGTCCCTTGACACCAAGTGCATTAATGTCATTTGGTAGAAATGTCACATGAAGATGGTACAGGCTTTTACAAAAAAGTGATTGACACATCATCTTAACTACCCTCTCAGGTACTCTTTCTGAGACAATCAATTTGGTGTTCTATCTCATTAAATTTCACTATTTTGGTACCTTATATTAGTTGAAAGAGAGTCTACAGTGTCCTTGAACTGAGGGTATTCAAAGGTCATTCTCACAGACAGGAATCCTGACCAGATAAGAGTCAGACCTGCTGGAGGCTGTCAAAAGGATGGAGAAAAAAATGAAATAAAATTATCCACCACATAACTGGCTGTGGGACACCAAGATCTTCAAAAGGGTGCTGAATCCTTTTTTGTATAGTATTAGAATCCAGTAGCAGCCAGTAATCAGTGTAGGGAACCGACAGACACACACACAATATGAAAACCAAAATGTGCTGGCATACAAAGACATTACAGCAGCAAGGTGAAGTTTATTGCTCTGCTGCTCCTCTCCTTGCAAATAATAAATTATCGCATTAATAACCCTTTATACTTATCCTATTGGAGATTATATGATTACTGATAAAACTTTTAACTACATTAGCAACACTACACTAATTGCATTAACTGGTGTAATAAAGTTAACATATAAATATGGTGTCCTTGATACACACATGGTAAGACTGCACATCTCGTTAAGATTAATATTAATGGAATAATGTCACACTATTTTTGTCCAACCCACTTTTACCAAATAACCTCCTGACTTAAAGACTTAAAATTTAATACTAGGTAACAGGATTAGACCATTCTTTTTCAGATGCAAACATAAAGTGAAAATTAGAGATGGTCTTCTATAAATCAGAGGTTAATCGAGCAAGGCCAATTTAGGTCCTGTGAGATCATCACCCTGAATGAGATTGTACCAATGTAAATGGCCCAGAAAGCCTGAAACAGCAGATCCCAGCAGCTGACAAACACCAGGTTTCCTATCTTTATTCCCAGTTTATAGCCTTTGACAAATAACACTGCCTAATTCTGTACTTACAAAAAACTGTGACTTGAATGAGTTTTAATCAGAAGAAAATTGAGATAGTAGCAAAACTATTTTTTTCTATGGTGCCCTCCCAACATTAAAAAAATAAATAAATAAATAAAAATAAAAATAAAAATAATGTTTAGTAGGATGAGCTTGGGAATGGAGTGGGAAACATCTACCAAAGCCAAACAAGCAAAGAGCATCCAATAATTACAGCAGCAGCTTGTGAACAAGCAGCAGGAATGCAAAAGAGGTGACTTATGGGGTATAGAAAAAGTCTTCTCATGACTCTTCCTGGTGGCTTCCAGGTGTTCTTTCCTACATCTGCCCCCTTCCACAGCCGTAGCAGCGGCATCTCTACCCCAAGCAGCGGCTGGTTTGGGGACAGCTCAGGTTGTCCCATCCATCTCCGTGCGTGGGCCCCTCACAACTTGCCCCACATGGCTCTCCTTCTCCAAAGTCCTGGAAAGTAGGAGCCAAACACAGCAGCTCAGGCATCCTCCTCCTGAGCAACCTCCTGTTTCAGTTCGGTGCTGCAAGCTGTTAGCTTGAATATCTGTCCTTGTGCTGTGATTCCCCCTTGGGTAAAACAAGAAATCTAGCACCTATTTACCTTGTACCAGTGCTGTGAGCAATTGCAATATGGATTGTGGGTGCCCAGATGCAACTCATCAACAATAAATATGCTGAATAACCAGGCAAAAGAAATACTGTTTTCTTTAAGGACAGCAATGTTTTTAGCTGAATGTTCCATTAAAATACGTGACCTTTTGGGCTCACCTAATAGCTGCATTAAAGCAATGAAATTTCTTTCAGTAAAGCTCCGAATGGAACAACATTAAAATCCAATATTTATTCATGTTACAGCACAGTAATTTGGTATGTAATAAGCATTAAGGTAAATATAATTCTGTAGTTGACGAATCTAAACCTTGCTGTATAGCTCAAATCTCTGGGGGAGACATGGTACTTGACATTTAATTTGAAAAGCAAGGTAGTCTGATGGAAAAAAAAAAAAAAATCTTTTCCTTTTGATAGTAAAAAAGCATTGGTGCATTTTATTTGATACGGTGGATTTGCTTAGCTTTATTTTCACATTTTAATAAGCTCATCTCATAAAAGTATAATGAAAATAGAAAGATCATCTATCAAAAGAATGGATGGCTACACGTTTTTTTCTTTGTATCCTTGTATAGAAAAAAAAAAAAAAAAAAAAAAAAAAACTTCCTAAAGAGACATCGTGATGCCTAAACATCAATACTAGATTAATCAAGGAAGCTGAATTTTCATGATGAATAACTCTAAGATGAAGATAACATCAATTTCAATTTGCAGTGTTAAATACTGTAATGCCAATATAATGTGCAGTGCAGAAATAAATAAATAAATAAATAAAAATACAATAAAATAAAATAAAACAAAAGTGCAATACAATAGGCAAAGAAAATTTTGGTGTCAAGGTACAAATCCTGTCATTTTTTGGCATGGCTAGGTGGAACAATTTCCCATCTGCACGAGTAAGGGGCAGGAGACTGGTGATAACACGACACATGGAAAATGTTTTTGCAGTCTCTCTGGTGACACTGGGATGGCCCCAGCAGGGATCTTCTCAAGAATAAGTTAAAGTGATGAGAAGGAACCCAGTCTGCTCAGCTGTGCTTATCGCTTACTTGGCACCATTACTCAGGCTCCTTTCTCCCTTTGTGTTACCTATCACCAGCAAGCAGAAAGCACCTCCTTCCTCTTTTAGAGAAGGGGACATGAGGCACAGAAAGTCTGGGGCATCCATACCAGCTCTTAGCTGGGGACAGGAGTGCACTTTTGAAGTGACTCTCCTGCCTGTCACCACGGACCCATGCTTTGGTTCACAGTCTTCAAAAGCACGATTGGAATCTGTTTCTGTTGAAAGCAAATGAAAATGGAGTGCTCCAGGAGCACAACTAATGTGTTCAAAGCGCTAACTGGTCTTGAGCCCTTAGGACAAAGTCAGAACAAATTTAAAAACCCTGGAGTGTGGTCATCCAGTTAAAAACCCCATCCAGTGCTCAGCCCATGTGCTCTCAGCTTCCCTTCTTCCACATGGTTTTTACAGGAACATTTAAGTCTCTCTTCTGAGGTGTACGCAGTCCAACCAAGCAGATAAGAAAAAGATAAAGGCCAAAGACTGTGCCAAAGGAGTGCAAGTCTCTGAAGAGCTGTTGGCATTGCCCAGTTCTCCTGCATCCTAACCCATCCCCGAAGACATAGGGCCCTCCAGACTAAGGTGATTCTATGCAATGGAAGTAGAGGATCAGCAGTGTGAGACATGGATGACATCCTCAGTCTAAATATGGAGGCTTTGCAGGTGGGCAGCTGAAAATGTCATTACTTAGGAGCACACAACTAATATCTGCTCTCCTAATGAACACCAAACAGCCTACAAAGTTCTCTTAATAAATTGACCCTTGGATTTGCTGAGTTCATTTATACTGTCAGAGGATTTAACAATAGCTACAGATATTACCACAGCTATGGGGACTCCTGCTAGCAGTAACTCTGGATAGAAATATTAGACAGTGCCTTGTGACAACCTACAGCCTCCACAGAGAGAATTTCACTCCAGAACTACTGCTTGTGAGGATGAGCCACAAGGGCTCTCCTGTGAAGACAGGCTGAGGGAGTTGGGGTTGTTCAGCCTGGAGAAGAGAAGGCTCCAGGGAGACCTTACAGTGGCCTGCCAGTACCTAAAGGGGGCCTAAAAGAAAGATGGGGAGGAACTTTTTGTCGGGGAGTGCAGTGATAGGACAAGGGGGTATGGTTTTAAACTATGAGAGGGTAGGTTTAGATTAGATATAAAGAAGAAATTCTTCAGTCAGGGTAATAAGGTACTGGTACAGGTTGCCCAGAGAAGCTGTGGATGCCCCATCCCTGGAGGTGTTCAAGGCCAGGCTGGATGGGGCTTTGAGCAACCTGGTCTGGTGGAAGATGTCCCTGCCCATGTCAGGGGTTGGAACTGGATGATCTTTGAGGTCCCTTCCAACCCAAACTATTCTATGCTCAGAGATCCTCTTCTAAGGAAGTACTACCTTGCCTACGTTCATATTGTTTTTATATCATATTGATTGACTACATTATTTCTGTTTTGTTTGTTTTCTGTTGTTTCTGTTTGTTTATTATTCCAGTGTATCATCTTACGAGAATCGCTTGAGCTGATGAATAGAAAATCAATTATCTCATCTGCATGAAGATCCAATAACTCCTATATCTATGTTTCAACAGAAAAACAAGAGTTTTCTTGGTCTGATTAGAAAATCTCCCTCTTTTGGGAGATGAAAAAAAAAAATCTGTCATCTCTTTCCTGTTTGTTAGATGTAACTCACTGTGGAAAATTAGGGGAAAATGGGACTTATCGCATTCTATTTCTACGTCAGTATAATGGAATGGATGTACCATGCTTGGATTTAATGTTGGTTGTACTACTCATTCACAGTAAGGACTGTTGACACAGCCTTCTGAGTTGTAAGATAAGATGGTCTATGATGTCCAGTGATGTATTTTTACTGTGTTAAATCAATAAGTATCCACCATCACAAGGTTTGCAAATGAAGACTACTCATTCACACTTGTTTCTCAGCATGATGCCTGTATGGAGAGTACTGCTGGGACTGCATGTTTCTTCTGCCTGATGTGACCATCAGCTCAAGAGTGCGTGTGACAACCTTCATGATGTGTTTTAGGGACCAGCCCCAAGCAGCACAGAGAACAGCATTTAAAGTCAAACTTCAGAATCTTTACACCAAGGCAACATTCATGTCCTGCTAATATCTGGGTTCAGCTGCCTCCTCAGATCTGGTCCCCATTTGGGAAGAAGAGGTTCACCTACTACCATAACTAGAAGGGTATCAATGCTTCAGCAGAACAAAAGTGCTGGGGTTCAAGAGCAAGGACGAGTGAATGAATCAAGGAATGCTGACAGACACAAAAAGAAACCCTATACGTAAACCCTAACCTCTGATCAGAAGTGTACCTCATTTAGGTGTATATGAGCTGCAGTGCTCTTTTTCCCAGGTACTGCCCGAGTTGTCCTCATCAGCTGTTTCTTAGCAGCTCCTAATTATTCCTCACCTTCTGTGAACTTTCTCCTAATTACTCTTTCCCTCTCTCTCTGGGGCTTCTATAAGAATGACAATGCCATTTGCAAATCTGAAGTGACTCTAAGCTCTAAAGTTGACCTTTTTTTTGCACTTCTCTGTCCCTCCAAGGTCTTTACATTCTTATGAAGTCTAAATTTGAAAATACCTCAGCAAAGTCAGCTAACTAAAGTCCATTCTTTTCAAGTTGCCTTGAGGATGATGGAGAGGTAGGCTATATGAGAAGCTTTGGAGAAGCTCACATTTTTGTTATATTTAGACTGAAAGAGTGTTGACAAGAGTAAATGCTCATTTCTGTAAAGAGGTCACAGAAACCAAAATGCCAAGAGGTCATTCACATCCCTCTAAACAGCTTCTTTAGCCTCTTAACCTTGTAAATGGAAAAGTCTCCCAGGACTAATGACTTCCTTCTATTGCATCTGTCCCTATATCTTATTCTCAGTTTGTTTTCAGACCTAAATTTCATAATGTCACAATTATCTTCCTCCCCAGAGTGACACTACCTGACAGATACCCAGCTACATTTATCCTATTCCTCTCACCTCAGAAAAAGAAGAACGTTGGAGATCCCATTACCCTTGCTACTGCAGTAGGATATACTTCAGTCCTTCCTGCTTCACTGCTTCCACTTTAATTGGGTCTGGTCCACTGAGTCCTTTTCTTAGGATGAGACCAAAATAATTTGTTTACCCTAAATGGATCACTTTCAAACTGCGTTCCTGCATGCTATGAGCAGTGCCATCATGGTTTGGCTGGGTTTCTTCCTCATGCTTCTCTGGACTAGAACATCACTGACTGATTTCAGCAACTGCCAGTCTTTCTGGCAGCTCAGGATTCTCCTCCTAAGGCACCTTTTGCACATGTGATGTACCATGCAATTCTCCAGAGGCCTCATCTTCTGCACAGACCATGGAAAGCGATTCCACTGCCATTCTATGTTTCTATTCTTTCTTTACTTGTTCTCTGTTTGTTCTTTGTTGACGTTCGTCTGCCAGTATCTGAACGTAGAGGGCAGATACTGCTGAATAAGCAACAGGCAGCCAAGGAGCAAACTTGAATACTGGATTCCATCTGTTTACGTTGAGTTATCCAATTAACTCCCTCTTCAAGACAGAGCCCAAGAGCCGTCTGGAAGATCTTTCTCTGCAAGGACAGTTTCCGAGTGGGTGATATTAAACCCATTTTGATTCTCTCCATTCTAGATATTCCCAAAGTATTTCAGCAGGCTCCGTGCTCTCAAACTTCCCCACAGGCTCCCATGACGTATCTCAGAGCATGTAGCAAACAGCCTCAGTATTATCCTATGAAAATACCATTCTGACTGTAATACAGTTCTCATATTGCTTCTGACACACAAAACATATTTTGGGTCACCAGGACACCACAGGATACCAAGGATGCCTACCACGTTATTCACTGTGGAGCAAGAATGCAACGGCTCTGTAGGAAAATGGCCCTAAGCATGTGGACATGAAGGAGTTTGTGCTTACAGGCATCTGGTGAGCAGTCAGAAAATGAGGGTATAATGCAGAGAAAAAAAAATGGGCTGTAGCTTCTGTCCACAGACTGAACAGGTAAGATTCTACTTTATCTGTTTTTATGGGCTCTATCGGCTGATGCACCAGGACTGCATTGATTATACTTGTGGAGAGTTCAAGTATTGGTAAATACCTAGGGTAGCAGATAACTGGAACAATCTAAGATCTGACAAACGTCAATATATAGGCCAGGTTTGCCTCTTCAGGAAGAGGAACACATCTTTCAAACACATCTAAGAACTCTGTAGTCAGCATTCAGTCAGCCCAGAAATATTCTTATAGTCACCACATAGCTGTTACTGTGCAGCATCTCATGCAAAGTTTGAAGGAATCACCAAAAAAGTGCCCCAAAAGCGATTCTGGAAATATCCAAATGAAGATGAGTGGCTTTTTCAACAAATGATCCTATCTTTACACTAAGCCTTTTAGCAGCAGACAGAACCAGAGACAAGAGGCATACCCCTCCAGTTAATACATTAGCATTTCTACATCCAGAGAAGAAAATAGCAAATGTAGGTTGAAATGTTGGTTTGACACAGGTCATTTCTTAAACTGCTTTTGCTCCTCTCGGATTAGGTTGTCACAAGTAAGGGACACGGCTGGACAGACAGGTAGGACTGATTAAACTGTCACATGCCAATAGTACATTAAGCTACTTTGGCAGGGCAGGAGAGGCAGAGTGGCAAGGCTGCTGTGACTGGTGCTGTTTTGCTATGTATGGCCACAGATGAAACCCCTGAGGATGTCAGGGAATAAACACGAGGACATAAAGCAGGGAAGTACGTATTATGCATGCACAAGTAGGGGAAATCAGTCATTAGTCAAGGTCTTAGCTGTAGGGACACAAAGGTTGGTACTGTAGCCCTCTCCTCCCAGAGGATCTAGTGCTTTGCCTCCTTGTTTTTTGAACAAATCATTTGCTTGAAATCAAAATGGATACAACCCACATTCACAGAAATCTGACAGGTGACAACCGTAGACTCCATCTTTAAAATCTCATTCATATTAATTTTTCTGATTCTTGCAGATCAGGACAAGACCAAGAACAGCCCTTGGTGACTTTGTTTCATATTTAAGGCAAAGACAAATAGAGCACAAAATATTTGGAATTGGGGTTCAATTAAAATGAGCTTCTACAAATGAGAATGTTTATTTTAAAAAAAAAAAAAAAAAAAAAAAAAAAGTCTTATAAATGCTTTCTACCAACATGGAAGGATGATTCTACCCCACTGCTTACCTTCTGAAATGTTCAACACATTTGGGAGGAACCTTTTCAACATGGGAAAATAGAAGTCAGCAAACTGGAGATATGGGAATTGAACATCATTTAAGGACAGGCAGTTTATTTCAGGGTCCAACCACAGCATTTACAACATGCTTGTACTCATTTGTGCCACCAGTCCCATAGCTGTGCTTTCCTTGTGGTGAGCCAGCCAGGCATGTATCTGTGTCAACATATTGTCCAAGAAAGTAGTGCTCACTTGCTATTTACTTTTCCAATTCAGAACTTATTGTCCAAAAACGGGCTGAATCCCAATTTGGCTCCATCTACAGCTAAAGACTTCTGCCAATATCAGCACAGGCATGTGCTGAGCTATGGACATTTCCCTGGGCTTGAGCATTCAGCTACTTCTCATGGCAGATCTAACAGAAATTAAACTTCAGTCTGACTTCACTGTGGAATTAATTCACTCTCTTTGTGTGTCTAAGCAGCCTTTACCACAGATCTGAATATCACTGTTTACATTACCCTTTCTCCAGCTCATGAGCAGTCCAAACCAAAGCCCCCTGAAGACTCTGAAAGAATTCCCACTGGCTGCAGCAAACTCCAAGAAAGCTGTCTAGTTTTCAAATGCTTACCTTCAGTTTTTTATTACTGCAAACATTACCTTCTAGTATCTGTTATTTTTAATTTGTTTTGAACCTCTGGAGAACAGCAAGTACAATGTGCTAACCTGGCTGGCCACCAGAATACATAGCCCCATCCACCAGGTCTGTGAGTCCTGTGTCTGAAAGACACTAACCTTTGTGTTTGCTGCAGTTATAGCACACAGGTTGAATGCGCAATGGCTCTGGTTAGTTGTAGCCTGAGGTATTGTTATATACTGTTCCTTTTACCCTTAAAACAAGTTTTGTTTTAAACAAATAGCTGCTATTGGGGAAATAACTTCCCACAGCATCATAAGAAGCAAAACACTCTTATCCCGTAACATTAGGGAAGATGAAGCATGTCTTTTCACAGCACCACAATACAGCACAATTGAATTAGGCTCGCAGTTCCGGCCCCCATCCAATGGCCACTTGATTTTTGCATTACTTGAAACAGAGATACACAGAGCAATTTACTGCCCTCCATCCATCCGATTTCTATGATGTTAGAAGGAAGTTTGCACTTTCCTTTGAGATGGGAAATGAAGATGAGCAACAAGAAGCTATCTGCAGCAAAGGATGCCTGTTTGCACTAAACTACAAATGAATGCCATACTTCTGAGTTTTATTGAGTACGAAAAATGAGGGGTTAGTAACTCATAGGGAAGAGAAACAGCTGACTTGTTGTTTCAGGTAAGTCTTCAGCAATCAATTAATTGCCTGATCAATGCAGCATGATCTAAGCAGCTTAATTGAAGAGAATTAGTACTTAGGAAGCATATATCTCCAGAGGGGGACCACCGCCAGGAAAGTTAACAGCCTTTGGAAATACAGCTGCCTAATTTGATTTAGGAGGGAAAATGGTGTGAAATGAGATATAAGGACATCACAGGTAATTGACATCCAGAATGATACCCTTCAACAGAAAGGCTTCAGACTGAGAGTCTATTGATACTCACAGACTCTGGTGGCAAGAGTGCTAACACATACATGTTCACATTTGGAACCCTACAGCAGGAAGCCATGAATTTTTTATCATGCCATCACAAAGTTGAAGCTGATTTTTCCTGAAAGGAACAATGCTCTTTTAAAGAAGAAGAGGACTGATAACATTTTAGTGTCACTGGGGTTACTGAAAAGCTCTTCTTTCCCTTGTATGTATAAGCTAATCTAAATCTACTCTCTTTTAGTTTAAAGCTGTTAAAAGAAAGAAAGTAGAAAAGTATTTTGTGTGTCTTTGGGGGTGCGTTTAACTCACTTGCCCCACTGGGCTTCCAGAAGACTTTTTCTGGGCAATATTTAGTTCCCTATCTGGTTATTCTGGAGTTAAAGATTCAGCTGCACAGGCAGAAGTGGGTCTGGCCTGAGGAAAGGGCAATATTCTCTAAAATTAATATACCTTATATTCAAATAGGGCTGTGATTAGTGAGTTAATGTACCACAGGGTACATTAGCAAGACGTTTTTCTCAGAGCTTTGAAAGAGGGCATTTTAATTCTGCATACATCCTGCTTGCATTCCTCAGTCCTGTAACTGACCTAGTCTCTAGTTGCTCAAGGAAAGAGCATGCTTAGAAAATCCTAGACATCTCATGTCCTAACTCTGAATCCACCCAGAAATGGCTGCACAACCTGAGCCAATTGGTTTTTCCCTTTTCATAGCCCCTTGTAGACTGATTAACTGATGAACGCTAAGTGAAAGATCAGAATTACAGAAAGAACAGAATCACAGAACTGTAGGGGTTGGAAGGGACCTCAAGAGATCATCTGGTCTAACCCCCCTGCCAAAGCAGGTTCCCTAGAGAAAGATGTTGTGTGGCCCAACAGTACAAACTTCACTGCTCTTCCCCCCCTTGAAAAGCTCAGAGCATTTTCACATGTGAATCCAGCAGATTACAGGAAAATAAATGTATGGCCTCTCTTTGCAAAACAAAAAACACATTTTATGGAAAGACAAGCACATTAGTCAGACTTTCATAGGACTCTAGGAGTTGTTAGTAGCTGCTCGAGCTTCACAATTTGAAGGTCTTCTTTATTTTCACAGCACTACCTGGATAGGTACAACCTAGACTTGAGCCAGATAAGTAGGTAAACTAGAATATAGATTGTTTGCTTTCATATAGAAATTAATTTACCACCTCATGCAGCTGCATGGCATTTCTGCTTACTTGACTACAAGAATGTGGACGCCAGAACATGAATCTCTCACTTAGAGCGTGAGCTGCTGCCTATCAGGTGCGCCTGGGTAGTTGTGTGCATGCCCTTAACTCCTGGCAAATGCAAAGCAGGTAATTTCACATTCCACGGTGAAAAAGCATTCAGCAAGATTGCATTATTTTGTATTAATCACAGACTAAGCAGGCCAGCAGGGACAGGGACCACAGGTCAGCCAACATACAGTGATGTGTTAAGGCATCAAAATGTCAATCTTCTATCAGCATGGTGAGATACATGGTGACGTAGGAAGCTCCACCAAAAAGAAACAAAGAGAGAGAGCTGCAAATAAATCATTATTCTTCTACTTCTTTTTTTCTAGCCTGCCTTTTAACAAACCTCATGTATCCTTTCTGTTCCAGCCACGCTTGACAATAGCCCAATTGTTTTTATCCTTCTAGTGGTCCCAAGATCTACTGTGTTTTGTGTGCTGATATCCAGAAAAAGGAAACATACTGTAGACATATAAAGCCAAGAATATATTGTTAGTGTAACTGAAATATTAACAATTTAAGTGTAAAAGTCCAGCTTTAATTATTAAAGAAAAGAATTTGTTTGCAGCATCACATCACATCACATCACATTTACAATGCATGGTGCCTTTTGCATATGTTAGATATTTGTTCTTTGTCCCCTTTGTTACCCCTAGAACCAGTTTTTCCCAGCTTCAGGACTTTATTTCTTCAACTGACCGTTGGGGAGTTATTTAGAGCTGTGGAGACCCCAGTGCCAGCACAGGCCCCCTCTCTTATCACCCTATGCCTTTATTCCCTGTACACCACGTCCTGTTTCATCTCGAGGTCTCTGCACCAGGCTTGTATTTCTCTGCACTACAACATTGTGTTAGCACCGTAAAACTGTGGTGCTACCACACAAAGCCAAACAAAAGTAAAACAAAATAGCTGTCGACGCCTGGTCAATTAGAAAAATTGCTGTTATAGCTACAGCAAGTAAAACAAAGCTCAGGAGGGTCAAGAAGAGTTCAAAGCAAGCAAGCCTGACATGCCTCAGTCCTCTGGCCTTGCAAATTCAGCACAAACTGGGGTCTGTTACTAGTAAGGCAATGCTGTGCTGTAGGTCTACACAGTTAAGAGATGTTAAGGGAATTTTATTCTCAGTCAACAAAATGTATGTCAGAATCTCATGTGGAAAAACAGCAGGCTGTAAACTGAGCATGTCAGTTTAAGGCAGTCTTCAGAAGCATTCAGCACTGGTGAGACTCATCGAGATGGATCACTCAGAAAAATTCACTCTTCTAGTCACTTCAGGCCCCCTTTGGGTGCTGATAGCCATAGCTTATTGTCTCTAGCTAGACGTATAAATGAACAACTGTAACGTGAATCCAGTAATATAGAAATGAAAGAAAATGCCCCAGCTTGCTTTGATCACCTGGCACATTTTCACCATGCAGGATTTGTTATGGAAGGAGGAGACCTGATGTGCAAGAGTTAATGGCTCCCGTTCCCAGCCAACGGCCTCAGTTGTGCAAGCACTTACCAACGTACTTACATCTCACATTCAAGTGGTCTCAAGTGTAGTGGGGGGTTCTTCAAGCAAAGTTAATTAAAAGAGTGAGATAAGGGAATTCGTTCCCAAAGGCTGGCTGATCCTCAGCTCCTAATGCAAGATGATGCCAGCTGGGAGTGTGATCCCTGCAGCTGAGAGCTGTGCCAGTGTCTCCTGCTTCAAGCTCCATGCCTGAACAAAATCATCTCCTCAGCAGGATTTGCCTCCGCAATGGGAAAAAAAAAAAAAAAAAAAAAAAAAAAAAAAAAAAAAGGTTGAGGATCTTCATTTCTGCATTCTCACGGCCATACTAACAGGATGGTATGACAAGACAGATCTTGTCACCCTGTTACAGAAAAGGCATCTCGGCTCAAGTGCTCATGTCAGGGCTGTGAGCTCTGTTGAAAAGGGACACATGCTCGGGGCTATCACAGGCCCAGGCAGACTCTAATGTGAACACATTTCCTCAATATTCATCTGTTAGGCTGACTCCTGTCTCAGCACATAAGACATTTCCTGTGGTAAATAAAGGGCTATTTACCCTTTACAGAGCATGCGGTACTGACTATCAGAGTAAATTAAAATTAAATGGGGCTCAATTAACACTTGTTGCTTTTGCCAGTTTCATTTCTGAACAAATGCACTAAAATTATGACAAACCTGGGATGCAGCTTAAGCAGAAATCAATAGAGAGACAGACAACTCTATTTCTGACTGAAATCACACTAATAGCTTTCTTTCAGAAAGCCCTAGCAGAGGACGTGTGAAATTGGTACTTAAAAACATCCCTCAAAAAAGCATGCCCTTCAAACACAGCTTGCAAACTGCTTTACCTAGGTGTGTATTTTTTTTTTTCCAGGGACTTCTTAACCTCCTTGGTTAATGCATTAAAACATAATAGTCAGTGCCTACGCAGATCATTTTCATCAAGTTGACACCAACATACCACCGTGTCATTGTGATTATTGTTCAGCTGAACCTTGTAATCTTTCCTAACCAATACCAGCCTCAGCAAAGGAACCAGACATTAAAACCAAATAAAATTACCCTAGCCTTCGTTTGCTTTTTAACCCATAACCAAGGTTACTTTAATCTTGCTGGAAGGGATGACCTCTTTTTCTCAGCCTCCCAGCAGTTGAATTCAGGCATGTGTTTTTGGCTTAACGTTTTCCTGCCTGTATTTCTGCATAATTAAAATACTTCAATGTGGTCAATGAAGTTAATTATATCTGTTTATCTTATATAAACTGGCAGATGTCCAGTAATCACCCACTTGTATCTACCAGCAGTCCCTGTCTCTTCTTTCCTTCTGCTTTTTTTTTTTTCCCCACCAGACAAACACACTGGAAGTTGAACCTTGATATTAGAGCAGATAGTAAAATAGCAATAAATATATTCTCAGGAAGCTGTGGCTGTAAGGACTCCATTGCCTAGGAATCATATTGTAAATTATGCATTGCTGTTTAGTATCCTTGACATTTTTAGTAAGTGCAATAAAACACCTTTATAGACTTGGAAGGAACTGTGTGTCAGCTCAAAAAAAAAAAGAACAAACAAATGAAAGACATAATTGTTTTATCTACAATAGATTTCTTTAGTAGATTGCTACTGAAATGGACAGACTTTTTCCCTGTCTACTAGGCAGGATTAAAACCTGGAAGGTGCCATATTTCACTCGGCCAGCCATTAGATTAGAAAATAAGGTGCAGGAAGGAAACCCAAAGCAAGTTGCAACTACAAAGTTCAGAGCTACATCAAGGAGTTATATTTGTGACCATTTTAAAAGTAAACAGGGATGCGAGAGTGAAAGGGTATCAGTCAACAGCTCTCCAGAGGTCAGCTGGCATCACCTAAATCCCCAGAAACCTTTCTGTGCCAAAATCCCAGAGTTAAAGTAAGGCTTTGAGCAAGATAAAATATTACACAGAACCAGAGGTAAGAACAGCTAACAGACAGACGCCTAGATTCCTAAAACGTAAGAAAGCTGTGTTCTGCTTTCCTCCATGATCACAGTCTAAAGGGACTTTCTATTCTTACAGTCAAGGCTGCAGTGAAGTCCTATAAAGCAGATAGGTTTTTTTTTTCAGGCACGATGTGAGGTTGCATTTTCACACCTCCTGTTAAATACAAGCATCAATCTGACTGCATCATTTCCAGATGCCTGAAAACAAGAGCAAAGTCAGCAGCTCCAAAACCAGATCATTGCTTTTTCCTTTTAGTTAGAGTCTTTTGGGTTTTGCTGACATTGGAGTGAAACAAATTACGAGATTATTACATGTTAAAACATTTATATCCTCCCTGAGGTAGCTGTGTGGTTAGCACAGCTTTGTAATCAGCCAGAAATTCATTCTTTTGGGCCCTAAAGTAAACTTATAATAAAGTTCAAACTGTGAAACTGAACTTTAGTTCTACTAGTAAAAGTTGCACCATGAAGATGCTTCCATCTGTTAACTGTAGAAAATAATAATAATAGTAATAAATAAATATCCTGACTTCTCATACAAAGATCCCTCCAGTAACTTCATCTACTCCTGAGGAATACTTCTGGCCTGCATTCCTGTTCTGCTTTGGAGGACACAGCCTCTGAGACAGGAAAGCAAGAATTAAGTCACACTAATTCAAAATCCTCCTGGCCCTGGTCAGTTTTCTCTCTGCAGTTACACAGTTGCCACAGAAAAATATCTTCTCAATATATATACATATATATTTCTATCAAGGGTTTCCATCTTCCATCACCACCCCAGTATAATTTCTATTCTGTTCAATAACAAACAAAACCTCCAGATCTGAATGACACAGTGGTGCCTTCTTGAGCCTGCAGACAGACCCAAATTAAAGATTTCTATTGCTGCAGAATTCTTTGAGAAGAATCTTGATTCATTCAAGACCAAGAGCATCTTTTTAAGATGGTGCCCATGAAATCTTCACCCATCCTAATGCTACACAGCTATTTGGTGCTGCACCCTGTATGGTTTTTGCACAAACACACATTCAGCCTTGGATCCAGGCCAGCAGGTCCCAAGCAAGCTGCCACCAAGCTGACCCAAGAGCCCCACGGCAAGCAGGGAGCCCATGAAGAGAGGATGGCTGCATCCAGCTGAAGTAAATGCAGGGCAGCAGGAGGGAGTCTGCGGTGTGAACAGTCTGCTGCTGGCCTGATACTAGTCTTAAAACAAGTCTGCTCTGAACTGTGCAGACATTTCCCTGCTTTGCTGTTGGACTCCAAACCAGCTGGGCAAGCCAGCTCTCATTCAAAAACATTGCATTCATTGTAGTGCTTGTCATATTAAGCTAATCAGCCAGCTGGTGAATGCATGCTTGTTCACATCCACCTGGCATTCAAGTCAGATGAATACCAGTAGGGAAGGACTTGGCAGGTCCAGGTGCCCCTTCCTGCACACCTCCACACCCGTTTTCAGATAACTGTCCCAAGGGGAGGCTCACCCTAACAAAAACAGACCATAAGCCCCCTTTGCTGTAGCAAGATTAAAGAAAAATTACTCATCCATCTTTTCAGAATTAAATCAATCTCAAGTGGTCCTAACAAATTGTTTGCATTAAGTAGTCAAACCTGGAATTTTTGATGTCTAGAGTCAGTCCCCAGTAGTTTTGTTTTGCACATCTATTTTTTCCCTTGAAGAAGGTGTTTTTGATGACCTTTGGGTCTCCGGTCCTTGGATAAAATTAATGCCCTTTATTTTAATTGTCATTTTCAATTCCTTTAAGTCTGTGTGTGAACCAAGCAGATACAAAAATGATTATTATTTAAATCAGTTTTTACTTCGGAGAGATGTGTTTTGCCTTAAAATAAGCCATTTGGAATTACCACTGTCTGTACTGAAGTCTAAACTAATATAATTATATTCATTTAAATTAAACTAAATGTTTACCATTGAAATTTTCAAAGAAAGGCAAGCTGCTGAATTGGTTGAATTTACTGACTACATGCCAGACACTAGAATTTGCTCAAGTTATAAAACAGTTTTGACATTTGGACTCTCTTTTCCAAGTACAAAGGGACTATTAATTTCTGTTTAATCAACTTTATCAGTTCACTAACTATTTCTTTCAAACTATAGATAGAAAATGTAGAATAGTTTCTCATCTTCCTCTGGTTTGGACAAAATAAACTATCAGAGCAAATGCTACTCAGTAGTTTTAAAATCTTAAGAGGCATGATGACCAGAAATAATAAAGTTTGCTAAATAATTAATGAGAGTATTTCATTTGTTTATTTAAAGATTTGTTTTACAGGTAAAACATTTTTCATTAGCTTTTTTTTCCTGATATATATACCTCACTAAAAGTATTTTTATTAAATTAACTATTCAAATGTTTCTGTGCATGTAATTGAATTTTAAATCTATTTAAATGCAATTAATAAAAATTGCATATAAAACATTAATCATCTACTACAAAGGAAATGTATCACGTATTGTCTTATACTGAGAAAATGTGAGACAAAGATCAGAATACATATACATAAAGCTAAGTTACTACTTACAGACATACAAAACCTCACACATTCACAGATGTATACCTCTATGCATACAAATGGATACCTCTGTGTATCTACACATATATGGCATATGCACATAAATATTGTGTTGGCTAGCAGAAAAATACCAAATTTACTCTAAAGATCTATTAATTCCCCAGTCAAGAAGTTTTAATGATTATTCATCAGTAAGGGATAACCTGTCTTTGGTAAAATAATTATAAATTAGAAACAAGATTATAATAGATTGTTTAACTCAAGGCTTGCCACTTAATAGTTTAAATTATTATTAGAATTGACAACTTACATCAATTTGAATCAAATTCAGTCAGCCAAGGACATTTTTTGACATGATAGTGTTCTAAAAGATTTACAGAAAAATGAATTAGAATCGTATTTACTCAAACATCACAATTCAATTTATAACAACATAATGCACTTTATGTAGAATTGAGTCTCTTTGTGTTAAAAATGCTGTGTAAAGAAAAAACATTTTGGTTCAAAAATGAAATTCCTGGTTCCAAAGCCAGGAAGTGTCATGTTTCTGAAGACCTCGTTTTCTAATTCCTCCTTTGCCCTATTCATTATGCAACATTTTCTACTTGAAAAATTATTTAATACATATTTTCTGTTAAAAGATGGAGAATTTAGATAGGAGAATTTATAAACAAGTTATAACCTGATTTCTCCCAGGCTGCAGTGGAATAATTCAAAATAAGACTCATCAGTTGTGCCTGTACCCCAATCCAGATCTGGAACAAGCATTCAGAGCTTTAACCTCACTTTCGTATCTTGTTTCTGGAACTTTTCTACTTAAAACTAACCCCCATGACCAGAATTTGACTAGGCATGACACCATCTGCAGGTCTTGGCTCACATGCAGCAGCAAATCCCTGGAAGTGCCAAGCTGATTTTTGATGTCTGCCTCCCCGCTGCCCCCACAGGTGCCATCCCCACCACACCTGGATTTTTAGCCTCTGAACAATGAAGGTTCCGACTCATAACAAAACTAGGCTCACAGACAAAAAGGAGGACGTATGCCATGTTGTGCCGCAAAGGTTTGTCTTAGGTTTTGTATTACCACTGTGAAAGACCTGTATGACGGAAGACAGAGCATATTTAATAAGCATGTGGCATTATGCTGGCATGATGAGGCCCTTCACTGGGGTAGGAATAATCAACAGTGCTCGCATAAAAGGAAAGCAATGAATTACACTGCGGTTCTGTAGAAACAATCTATATATTGTAGATTGGCAGCCAAAAGGGCCAACTGTATCCTGGGGTGCATCAAGCACAGCATTGCTAGCTGGGTGAGGGAGGGATTGTCCTGCTCTGGTGCGGCCTCACCTTGAGCACTGGGTACAGGTTTGGGCACCACAGTATAAAAAGGACATAAAACTATTAGAGAGTGTCCAAAGGAGAACTATGAAGATGGTGAAGGCTCTAGAAGGCAAGACACATAAGGAGTGGCTTAGGTCCCTGGGTTCATTCAGCCCGGAGTGGAGCAGGCTGCGGGGAGGCCTCATGGCGGCCTGTAGCTCCCTCACGAGGGGAGCGGAGGGGCAGGCGCTGAGCTCTGCTCTCTGGGGACAGCGACAGGACCCGAGGGAACGGCATGGAGCTGGGACAGGGGAGGGTCAGGCTGGGGGTTAGGGAAAGGTTCTGCACCCAGAAGGTGGTCGGGCACTGGGACAGGCTCCCCAGGGCAGTGGTCACGGCACTGAGCTGCTGGAGTTCAAGAAGTGTTTGGACAACTGCTTGTCCAAACTTGTCCAACACTTGTATGGTGCTGTGTGGAGCCAGGAGTTGGACTCAATAATATTTGTGGGTCCTTTTCAACTCAGGGTGTTCTATGATTCTATGATTCTAGTCTGAAAACGTCAGTGATAGCATGACCAAAGCAAATGGTAGTAGCAGATATAAGCAAGAACATCCTCCCTGAAAACACATGCCATGGAGATGGCTTTGGCTGGCTTGTTCTCTCCAGGTTTTCACCCTGCACTTCAGGAAAGATATGGGCCTTTGAAGAAAATGCAGAGCATAGGGAAGAAAAAAAAAATAAAAAAAAATAAAAAAATAAAAAACTGAGTTCAAGAAAATAAACCTCAAGAATAGAGAAGAGACAGGGGACATTGAGTATGGTAACCAGTCAACCCCAAATTTCTAATCCTCCCCCATTCTGGACTCAACTTCCTAGGAGTTGGAGATATTCCATCCCTCTTTCTGTAGCCTTGTTAATTCAAAGCAAGCTACAGAGAAGCTAAGGTGAGATTTACCTGATCAAACACAGACATTACAGAGCAAACACATTTCAGACTCCTCTGATAATCAAAAGAGGGAAATTCAGTTCAACCTAAGCAGAAGGTGCATATTTGTTCCTGAGACACTTGCCCTACAAATGCATTTAGAGACTATAAAGGGAACCCAGCATGATTAGCCTTGGTGTAGGTCCTCAAACAGTACATATTGTCTGAGTAGAGATGAATCACACCCTAGATTATTAAGGACAACAGTACAAGAAGACAGTCTCTTTAACCTACAGATTTTGCAGAATTATGTCTGTAAACAGAACTATATTTTTCTGCTACAGTCTGAAAAGTATATATTCAGCTATGGTAACACATGAAACACTTCCCATTTTCAGTACAGCTACCATCAGTATCCATTAGCATGGCCAGACAATCGAAAGAGGTGATTCTCCTATTATATTTGCGTTGGTATGGCCTCACCTTGAATATTGTGTACAGCTTGGTCTGCACAATATAAAAAAAGATGTTAAGGTACCTGAAAGCCTCCAGAGGAGGGGAGCAAAACTGCAAAGGTGCTGGAAGGCATGTGCTGTGAGGAGAGGCTGAGGACACTGGATTTGTTAAGCTTGGAAGAAAACAGGTTGAGGGGTGACCTCATTGCTCTCTACAACTTCATGAGGAGGGGAAGTGGAGAGGGAGGTGCTCATCTTTTGCCATGTCCTGCACCTTTTCTGGGCCCTGCACATTGGTCACAACAACCCCATGCAATGCTACAGGCTTGGGGCAGTGTCTCAAAGCTCTATTCTATTCTATTCTATTCTATTCTATTCTATTCTATTCTATTCTACTCCACTCTATTCCATTCCACTCCAGTTGCCCAGAAAGGCTGAGGAGTCTCCTTCAATGGAGGTCATCAAAAGCCACCTGGGCATGGTCCTGGTCAGCTTGCTCTGGATGTCCCTCCTTGAGCAGAGTTGGGACCAGATGGCCTTGTCCCTTCCAACGTCAACTATTTTGTGATTGTGTCATGAAAGAAATAATTCCCTAGAGGATCTCAAAGCCATACCAGTATCATCAATGTCTTTCATTTAATCAATTGTGGATTTAACTGTAACTTTAAGCTGGGTGTCTTCTTTGTATTTGTCCAGAGCCAGAGCAGTGGAAGAATCTCAGTATTTTGCTCAGGTGGGAGAGAGAATGGTTTGATAGAATCTAAAAACTTTCTTTCCTCTGCCTTGCTCATAGCAGTTAAAAATATTAACGTCGCACACTATTTTTGAAAATATGATGCAAGAGTACCCATGTGCAGAATGAGTGTCTGGAGTCATCTTCTGAGCATTCCCATTCACTGAATACAACAAAGCTTTACCAGATCACCTCCCAAAAGCAGCCTTTCAGCTCATACCGCTGAACAACCATCATGACAGCTCTCCTAATAGATAGCTTTGTAAGTGTACCCAGCGCTACACAATAGGCGAGCTGTGCCACACAAATTATACTGAGTTATGTTCTTTCTGCAGATGACTATAAAATTATATAGGCCTCTCTCCATAAGGGACTTAACTTGCCTTCTGCAATGAACACAAATGTGTGGCATGAATCATGAGGACAATGATGAAACTGATTCTTAATAGCTAATTGCTTCACAAGGGAGAGATCACCTTTGTAGGGAAGAAAAAAATAAAAATGGCCTGTAAATTTAACACAAATAATCTTAAAGGCTTTAAATAGAGCTGAGGAGTGGATTACTTCTCTGATACAGTATTCTGTGTCCTTTTTTCCTAATTTCTTGCAAACAATACAGTCAGCAGTTTTCCAAGGTCAGGACATATCTCAACTGCACCTAAGTTTCTTCCAGGACACTGTTTCATTCTCTGATGCAACAAAAAGTCAAAAATCTCCAAAATACCATTTTTCTTCTGTTCCCTGTTGCTTTCCTTTTGTTCTTTAGCCACTTGAGGGAAAACCTGGCCAATGATCTCTCAAGCTTCAGTGATGGCCATGGTTATCACTTGTGCATCTCGCCCCTTGAGAGGAGGAACAACAGCAGAGGATGATCCCAAGGGACTGTGACCGTCACTGGGACCTCTGTAACCCTCTCCACTCTGTAGTCCTTTGTGCAGGAGGGCTTAGTCACAGACCAGGTGGATCACAGCACTGGAGTAGAGTCAACTCTGATGTTGAGATTTGTCTAGCTCTATCAAGACCTCCCTCTGAAGGGGGCTGGTTCCTGTCTTACCATGACAAAACCATGTGTGTTTTCCACACCCTTCTTTAGAGTAAAGACTGTTAAAAGTCACATTTTTTTCCCCAGAAAGTCCACATGGCTTTTGCTTTTTCTGTCCAGTAAAGGCCACAGCAAGGATTCAGCTCTCTGGCCTCTGTTTTGCACACACAAAAGCACAAATGCATGATCTTGACCAGTTTATCCAGAATATTCCTGCCTACCCACCCGTACAAGCTGTTGCAGAGAGAGAAGAGAGGCAGGAGAATGAGCCTTTATCCTGCTTATCTTCACCAGCCATTGCTGATACATAGCTTCTTCCTTTAGATCTCAAGGAGTAGAGCAACTCCAGAACTGATTACTCAAGTTTGGAGTGGCATGCCATCTACTGTTGCCCAAAGATTTTTATACTTGATGTCTCTGAGTCAAGTGGACCATGAGATCAGAGGAAGGAGCAATGATGACACATTGGTGAAAATGTTTCAGCAACAGCAACATCTTTCAGTACCTTTAGGATGAGGCTGGTACCGAACATGAACTTTTCTGTCACACATCCTTTTAGTAATAGCAGTTGCTGCGTTTCCAATTTTCCAAATAGCACACAGGTAGGCATGTTGGCGTGAAATTGGCTAATCATGGAAACTTTCAGTGAATTCAAGACACACGAGGGACCTGGCACTGTTCCAGAGGGAGTGCATTACCAAGATTTTTATGTCACCTACTGGCATTTTAAGCGTATTCCTGTTTTGGATGTGGAGAAAGTAGAGAAGGATTTTAGCAGAAACTGCAGAATCAAGAATCGAAACTTCGTGTTTCCATTACAACTACTCCTTTCAATGAAGACAGCACCTCAAACATTTTTACTGCTTTTCACTACAACCACCTCCTCGCTCAGTTTCCTAGCTGATTATTTGCTTTGAAAATTCCTGATGATTTAAAGTCATACTACTCCTTTTTACATTCATATGGCCATTTCAGGAAAAAGAGCATAAAAACCTCCTTGCAGTGCAAACCCTGCCATGTGCAAAAGCTTCTCTTCTCCATTTTATGAGTGGACATTATTTTCTGCTCAGTTCATTTTCTTAAGATGAAGAATGGTTCTGCCTAGTCTTGGATTCAGCTGCATGAAAAATTACTCAACCTGAAACTTCATTTGCATTCAGATGTGTGAAAAGAATGGATTTGCTTTAAAATAACAGTGGTCTTTGTATATGCACCAGCTTAGGAAGCTCAGGATCAGTCCACGATCTATTTAATCATATTTGAAGACTCTTTTCTCTTTGTCCTGCCATAGCTTTTTTTTGTGCTACTCCAATTTCTCTTTTACTAGATACCGCAGGCAAGTCTTGTCAGCAGTATTGACATCATCTAGACCTACTGCACGAGTACATCCATTTTGACGTGAATAAAGGATGACCGAACATGAAACAAGTGAATTGCACCAGAACTGGGTAATGGTCTCAAAAATAACTCCAGCAAAGCAGTAACCCTGCTTAATCTGTGCTCTGAAAGAGGAAAAAAATTGACTTCAGTTTGTTTTTATGTGTACCAACCATTATATGTTAGCAGCATCTTTAATTAAAGGGTATTCCATAAAAATCTGCATAAACCTTACTACATCTGGACACAGTGTCTGAGTATAAACGCAACCTCTTCCTAAAGTAATTTCTCCACTTGCTGTCTACAGCGATATTGTTCATAACTTTGTTCTATGTCACTGCCTGAGACTAGCAAAGAAGACCTCAAGAAAAACAGTGAATTTACCGGAGAATAATCAGATCTACACTGTGTAAAAGAAATGGACATTTAACCATCGCTATTTCCTCAAGAAGATAGAATTCTTTGTAGGCAGAAATAGTTCCAATACACTGCTATATAGGTTGTTACTCATGAAAGGAATTATCTTGCAAAGGAAGCACTAAAGCAGCATTCACAAAGGCAAAGCTTCATTTTTAGGAAGGTCAGTTTGCTCTGGGCAAAGTCACAAGACAATCTTTTCCAGCTTTTGTAGGACGATATATCAACACCACATCAGTCATGTGTATAGAAAATGTACAGTTTGGGTTTATGTGCTGAGGGCAGGTAATTTAGCCAAATCCCCATCAGCAAAAGAAAACAAAACCAGATAATATCTTCAATATCTGCACAAAGCCTACAAACCCGACGGCTTATCAGAGCTCTGTATAACAAGATCCTGTGGCTAAAGGAAGAAGAAAAACAGGGTATGAATGTTTTCCTCTGACAGAGAAGATCAAGAAACATATCTGCTGAGGCAGCTTTTCTGCAGTTCTCCATGAAATCTTCCAGTAGCTGTTGGATCCCCGGCTTCTCAAGGACCACGAGAACACCTTGCTCAGAATAGAAGGCTGCACACAGCATGTTGTTGGCTCAGTGTTGTTGCCTTTTGGACAGCAAAGTTGAAAACCATCGGTGTAAATACTCAGAAAACAAACCAACAAGAACAACAACAGCAAAAACTTTGGCAGGCATTTAAAATTCTAGATGAAAGTCTATAGTTAATATGTTCTGACCCAGCTACCTAATTTTGAGTGGATTCTGACACTTTTCATGACAAGCTCCATGAAGCCTATCTGCAAGTACAGTGACTAGATCATACATGCTTATTTTGTGATGGGATTAATGTTTGTTCTGGGTGGTTTTTTTGGAGGCAACGCTCAGCCCTCAGAGCTTTCAAAGCTATCTGTGAAGATGCACGTATTGGTGCTAACATCCTTGACAAAGCCTTGTGAACACAACAGAGAAGAAACCCAACGCTATTAGTGTCTCTAGCAATAACTTAGTTTTAGTAAGCTTTCTAGAGATGCATATGATCACAATGTGACGTACATCCAGCACATTGTTTTTTACGTGCAAAAATTCAATGAAAAGGATTTCCAAGGTTGGAAATACACAGTCAAGGCAGAAGCCCAAACCTCTCCTGAGGCTGTCACTTTTTGTGACAGGTTTTGTGGGCTGATAAAGCCTGATGTAAAGACAATGTGCTGTGGTTTTTATTAAAGCACACTTGTCTTGTCAGTACCCTTGTGTGGGCTGATAGCTTTCTAAGATGACCTTCCAAGCAGAGGCTGAGATATAAGCTCTACAAGCCAAGAATGTCAAGATCTGTGATTATGTTCAATTATAGTACCTTTATTTCCATTATGTTTAATGTCTAATGTAGATATAATTGATTTGTCATCTGGCTATTTATGCATTCAATGGCACTGTTGTTCAATAGTTCCACTCTGCTTGGCTCAGAGAATAAGCTTCTTGCAGTACATGCCTTGGACATGCCCTTTATTTGAATAAATATTTTTAAGTAGACAGACATTATTTCTACATGTGTTTTTTAGAACTAAGTACTCCTGGTGCACTTCTAAAATCATCTCAGAGCATGCTATATACTCTGTGCAGAAAATACTCCCCAAGAACTAACATATTTATCCAGGTATTTCAGAAAAGCAGTTTACAGCTTGTTGGAAAGGTCTCTGCAGAAAGGGAGTTTGTCAGAAAAGTCCGAAGTATCAAGATCAGAAGTTTTCACAGTTATTTACATGTTTTCATGAAACACTTGATCAATTGATCTTTTAGATGAAGAACAGGCAAAGTGAAAGGTCTTCTGCCTGATAACATCTATATTACAGAGTATTTATACGTTATTAGTATGGTGAAGACCCAGGCTTCAGCCTCTTTCTCTGCAACTTAATTCAGACTTGAAGTTTGACCTTGACTCACTTAAATGCCAAACAGGGTTTACAGATAGTGGAAAGTAGCACCATTCATCCGGAATGGATCCTGAACATCACGATCTCATGTCACCACAGCCAAGGCTGCCCAAATCCTACACAGCTCCAACCAGTCCTTCCTTGTTTGCTAGTACAAGGTCCAGCAGCACACCTTTCTTTAATGGCTCCTCCATTACCTGTATCAGAAAGTTATCATCAATGTTTTCCAGGAACCTCTTAGGTGGCGTGTGCCTTGCTATGTTGCTCCACCAGCAGATACCTGGGTGGTCGAAGCCTCCCATGAGAAATTCTTCATGTGGGTTCCTCAAATGGGTTCCTCAGAGACTGACAGAAGGAAACTCCGCCGCCTCTGTCTACAGACAAAGCACTGAGGTAGCAAGAATGCCCAGATCTTCTTCACTCTTGAGCACACTGGGGAGTTCTTTGCCTCCAAATTATTTCCCTGTTTGCATCCACAATCCAACATGGACTGGAAGCTCCCATGGCCTGCAGGTTAAGTTAAGCACCCATGGACACAGCTTCACTTGCGATGTTTTTTCAAGCAATTCAGCAGGTACTTCTGGTAGAAAAACTCCTAAGAGCCCACTGCCTACAGCACTTTTGCAACACAGCATTGGTGGTCCCAGGCCTGCTGCTGTCCCACCCACCCTTGCCAAGATAACATTGGAAAGAAAGGATTTTTTTTTTCCTTTTAGAGATGCCAGCACCATTCCTTGGATAGCTTTGAGTCGCCTATTACAAGGGCAGAAAATATTGACAGCCACTCAGAAACCAAGCTGAGGCAAGCTGCCAATACAGAAACCACTGTTGCAGCTTATAATCAGCTTAGGAGTCAGGGAGCACAACAACTATTGCATGCAAAAAGCATAGCACAATAAAAGCACAGATGCTTTATACGACTGTGCAAAAGCCTGCAAGGAAGTCAACCAACCCAACCGATGTGTTCAGCTGTGGACTTCTCCACTAGTCTCACTCACAGTTTGATTTTTCACAGCTCCCTTGCACTCCATGCTTTCCAAGTGGCTTAAACACGTTAGAGAATATTCCTGCTTTGGAGAGGACGAACACAAAGACAGCACAAGAACTGCACTTTCCTGAACAGAAGAAGTTGTTTTTCTTAGGCTGGAAAAAAAAAATTAAATGTGGTATTCACCACTTCCTCTACATACAACTGGTGCTTCAAAAGAGACAGGAAGAAAATGAACAGCCAGCAGATCCTTCCGACTAAAGTAGCCATGCTTTCTAAAGTCGTCTCTGCTATTAGCCATGGCCAGACTGCAGGGTAAGGACAGAACATTCTGTACAGATAAAGTGTCAAAAATTGCTCAGAACCAATCTTCATATTCAAAGACATATTTTCCTTTAATTTAGCCGTTCTGAATGGCCTCCGGTCACTTGAAGACATTGAAAAGCACCAGAAACGTAAAGAATTACAGCATTTGCTTTAACCATAGAAGCAATTAACTCTCCAGCAGTGTGGAAAACAGCTTTTGAGCTGTATTTATTGATGCACAGATTTCACTGTAGTGTGATATTTGAAGACAAATTGCTGTGCCTATAATTAAGACCGTTGAGGAATTGGCAAGTGAAATATAATGATGAAAGACCAGCTCAAAGGGCAAGTGAGTTAGATTGGTCGGGATGATACAATCTATATGACCTCAGTGCCCTATTCCTGCTCATTGATTTCCCAATTAAATATAACTTTTTATTCAATCAGTTAGAATATACTGCAGGTTATTGATGCACTACTAGTAGGAAAAAGCAATGAAGTAAAGATAAAACAGTGGGTGAGCACTGTCTCATTTTAACATTTTATTAACCTTAATGGGGTCATGATGAAGATGATGTTATTTGCTTGGATCTTTCCATCCTTTTTTTTCCATCTCTGTTTTTCTCTTTTACTTTAAAGTGAACTTATTCTGCCCAAACCAGGGCAGCCAAAGCCCAGCCCAGAGAGATGCAAGGCCCTTTGCTCTCCTATATTTGAACTCTGCTAGAATTTCATTGTCAGTACCTTCACCCCATCTCAGCTAGATTACAGACAATTTAGATAATGCAGAGACAATGAGAGGTGTAGAATAGTTTCTGTATGAGGCGAAATTGAATAAGCTAGGACTTCACCTTGGGAAAAAGAAAATAAAAAAAAGAAAAAGGAAAAAAAAAAAGCAAAGAGAATTATGCTATGATAATAGTTTAAAAAAAAAAAAAAAAAAAAAAAAAGAAAAAAAGAAAAAAAAAAAGCCAAGAGAATTATGCTATGATAATAGTTTACAAAATAAAATACATACATGTTTTTTACTAGCTTTCACCTAAGCTATAATCAGGTTGGCATGACAAGTGCTTGCTTTATGCCATTGTTTAGACTCAGACCCTCAAGGAACTGAACCTTTTTTCTTTTTCCTTTTTTCTTTTTTTCTTTTTTCTTTTCTTTTTCCCCCAGGATAATAGCAGACACAATAGCATAGCAGTTACTCACTTTTTGACTTCTCTCTGAACAGTGTTTCATTTGCACATCCAATGAGCTGGGAAGACAATTACATTCTACCGTCTTAGGCTTTTTCAGGTGTGCTCCAGTTTTAAGGTGAGGAAACATCTTTGTATCAAAAATCAATTTCCTTCCAGAGAGCAACATTTTCAGAGATCACAAATATTGACAGAGTATGTATGAATCCTGCTGAAACACGCGTATGAGTCACTTTGTGCAGATTGTTATGTCCTAAGGACCCAATCTGTCACGAGCTCACATTTGTGCGCCAGGAATAACAGTGTTGAGGTCAATGGGACTGCCCATGACAGATGAGATTTAGAGTGGAGACAAGCCAGGCCTCAGGGCAGTGATTTTACTGGGAGTCTAGGCAACATGTAAAACCAGCCCTTCTGTTTAGGAAATGTGGATTGTGAGACCCATTGAGTTTGCTGTTTATCGAAAAGCTGCAAATATGAACATGGACATGGACAAGGAGGAGCCCTCTTTCTCACCGTTTTCATCCCCATCCCCATGACAATACACACAGTCCATCCCTAGTACAGACATGGCAACCAAAGAAAGTTCTATATGCGGCGACAAATAGCCACACACACACAAACACACAAAGGAAGCCAACACAAAACATTTTGCTTAGAAGCTTCGCATCATTTCCGGACTCTTCCTGTGGACAATGCCTTCTTCCACTGATTCACTGTCTAGCAATGTTATTTCCACACAATTCCACTATCACGATAACTGAAAAATCTATGATGCATTTATCCTCACAACTCCTTCTGAGGTATGGAAGTAGCATTACTCCCAAATTTATTGAGAGAAAAGTAGGAGAAAAGAATGGGGCTAAATAATCTAATCCAAGTCCCAAGGGAACTGAATGAGAAATGGGACTTTGACAGAACTTTTTTCAGTATTAGGAAGAGAGGGCAAAAGGGAGATGTTACTGCAGTCCATGGCTACCTAGTGGAAAAGCATAGAGATGTTGGGGCCAGCAAGCCAGACTGTTCTTCAATGTGCAAGGAGATAAAGCGAGAGGCAACGGACCCAAGAACATGAAAAAAACCAGTTACGTACAGGTAAAGACATTTTACCAGCTGGCAGTCAAGCACTGCTACAGAGGGCCAGAGAAATGGCTGAATCCCCATCCTTAGAGATATTCAAGCCTCAAAATGGATAAAGCCCAGAGCAACTTGGAAAGGCTGAGTTGAGGTTTGGCTTCTCAAGATCTTCAAAGAACTTAACGTGAGCAGTAATTCTGCTATGCTCAATAAAAATATTGTAGTTGGCTCCTCTGTGGGATTAGACCTCCATTTAGATAGATTTGTATGTCTCTGCAGGTCTCTGAAACCTCAGATACTATAAATTTAAGATGACATTTTTCCTAGATATTTTCATTGGAAAATAGACAATTTAAAAAATCCAGAACTTTATGGCAATTTGCTAGTTCCCCCCAAATTTGCATTTGTTGGCCACATCTATTATCCTGGGGAGGAGGTGGAAGAGGGTGGATGGCGGGAAGGTGTTTTTAGTTTGCTTTTAGTTCTCACTGCTCTAGTCTGCTAGTGATAGGCAATAAAATATATTGGTCTCCCTATGCTGAGTCTGTTTTGCACATGACAATAATTGGTGAGTGATCTCCCTGCCCTCATCTCAACCCTTGAGCCCTGTTCCATTGTATTCTCTCTCCCTCTTCCTTTGAGGAGGGGAAGTGGAAGAGGGGTTGAGGTGGAGTTTAGCTACCCAGATGGGTGAAAGCAGCCGAGTGTCTCCTTTCTGCATTCATAAAATGAAGGTGATAGCTCAGATATATCATAGAATCATTTAGGTTGGAAAAGACCTCTAAGATCATCAGGTCCAAACTTTAACCTTTAAGCATTGCCAAATCCTGCATTAAACCATATCATTAAGCTCTACATCTACACATTTCTTGAAGACCTTCAGGGATGGTGAGTCAAACAGTTCCCTGGGCACTGTCCAATGTCTCACAACCCTCTCAGTGAAGAAATTTTTCCTAATACCCAACCTAAACCTCCCCTGGTGCAACTTAAGGATATTTTCTCGTTGTATCACTTGGTGCTTGGGAAAAGAGATGAATCCCCACCTCACTATAACCTTCTTTAAGCTATTTGTAGAGCACGATAAGGTCTCCCCTGAGCCTCCTTTTCTCCAGGCTGAACAACCTCAGCTCCCTCAGCCACTCCTCATAAGACTTGTTCTCCAGACCCTTCACCAGCTTCATTGCCCTTCTTTGGACCCACTCCAGCACCTCAATATCCTTCTTGTAGCGAGGGGCACAGAACTGCTTTGAACACATTTATAGTCTTATCAGTGGAAACTTTCCAAATATGATGGAGCTACAAATGCAAAAATAAAAGTAGTGATAACGATATGATCAGTCATATTATTCTATAGATTCAGTGAACCAAAAGCTGGGTAGAAGAGGAACAGTTTTCCCAAGTAAAGAGAAAGAAACATTTCTGCTCAGTGAACAAATCAGTAACTTTTCACACACAAAAAAAAAAAAAAACCTCATGGGACACTATTCTACCATCACGCTTATCAAAAAAAATGGGAAACTACTTATCCAAGTTTTCTACTGCAAAGAAAACACCCAATATATCAGATCCACAAGGACACTGGAGTGAAGAAGTGAAGTTAAAATGAATAGCTTAATTACCTGCCATAATTTATTGGACATAGACAACTGAGTCCATGGTTCTCCAAAATTAATTCATGATGACCTTGAAACAAAGAAGCTGTGAAGTAGTCAGGCTTTCTTTCCCCCCCCCCCTCCTCCGCCCACAGGTTAAGTTTTTAAAATTTCATAGGACTTGTTAAATATTTTCTTGTGATAGAAGAGGAGATAATCCTTCACAGAGCCTTCAGATCTCATCATCTGAAATCCAATTGTTTAGGAGAAAATGTGATCCACGTTCACACCCTTTTATTCCCCTCAAGGATCACAATTAAAATGTATTGGTTCCGTTTATAAAAGATATTAAATGGTACCAGGGTTTCAGTTGAATTTACTGACCCATAGAAGTCTACTGTTTAGATGTTTATACTGCAGCTAGTCATCCCACAACCCCTTTGTAATAGGCAGAAGGAAACAGGCAATTTATCTTTGCGGTGTATAGCAAATATCTAGAATAGCTCAGATTAAAGCAACTATTTTCTTCCATTTACTCTCAAGTGACTCAGTAGATGTCTACATTTGATAGTGCCGATTGATCCCACCCCATGCAGTTGCCCCACGATTCAGATGTCTCTCATGGATCTGGTAATGAACTCAGCCCTCCCAGGACCCACTTACTTGATGTTACCCCATTACTAACTTCAGAAGAGAAAATGCTACAGATTCCTTGCCTTTCCTACTGGAGCAAAGTCTCTTCTCATTTGAAATTGCTGGGAAATCCAACAGGCAGAAAATTCCAAAGAAGAAACAGCATGACAAGAGAGAAAACTCTTTTGGGGATACATTACAGAGATATCCATCTACAAAGTGAGTGTTGGAGGAGACCCAGTCCTTCCAAATACTTTTTTTTTTTTTCCTCTCTCTGCAGTCTGTTGTCTTAGAGGGATATTAACAATTTAGAGCTTGGCAGCATGAAAAAATTGTCCAGGAAAGCTACTCTGAAGTACAGGACCCAGGCAGCCACTTGACTAAGGAGGTGGGAAGAAGCAGTGCCACTACTGCATTTTGTTGCAGCAGTTTCTGACCCTCTGTAAATACAGGACATTCAAAATACCCAAGGGGATGATTGCTCTTCTACACTATCTTCCCTTGTAGGCTTCCTATTCCAAAATAAGAGTCTCTATTCCTGAAAACAGAGTCTGGTCTGCAAGCGAACTAAGTCTCTGAACCAAAATAATTTTGCTCTGAAACAGGAAGATCCCCACACTGACCTACTCCAGGATTAATTCTTTAGGAGAACTGTTCTGCTGAAGTTCCCCATTCAGTCATTTCCCATCAGATCTGTGCGCTCAAAACCCTTCCCCACTTCAAATGAATGCTGAATGGGCTTTCCTGATGGCTGTATAAATCCAGCTCTTTACACAGTGATTCCACTGGTATGGGAAACAGACAAATGGTCTGTGATTACACCGGTCACATTTTTTTTGTATTTTTTTACCTGTCCTCGTTATTGGTGGAGAAAAACAGTTCATACACAGCCTTCTCACAGACACAGCATTCTTCTCATTTCTTAAAGTTGTTCCCTTGATGCCAGTAGAGCCTTAACAATTTGCAGCACTTAAGAATTTGCCTGTTTGCTTTTTGCATGGGTCAAAATAGTAAGAGAATAAGTATGAAATGAGTCAGTATTTAAGTGCTTAAGTGGCTTAAGTGACATACTCTGAAAACTCCCCTGGCCGTGGACCAGCTAGATCTGAGCAGTTCCCCCTGCAACGGACTCTTCCAAAGGAATCACGTCTCTGAAGGGATCATTCCTTAGTTTAGTTCTGTCCATTCTTAAGAGCTCAGCTCCATCACAGCATTAGCACAAACCTCTGATTTGAATGTGTCACGTCCACGCAGGGATCAGCATGATCATCCAGCCTGGGGTCCTGCATAATGATCATCTCCTCTACAAGTTTCTCTATTAAGTCCAGTATTCATGACTGAGCTGTAACTCTGCCTGCACAGAGAAATAAAATCTTGCTTTAAAGACATACAAATGACCTAATACAGCCCCCAGCAAGGTATTCCAGTAGCTAAGCATTAAAAACACTTGCCTTATTTCTCCAACACTTCTTATGTAATGTTTGACCGCATTAGGTAGAGACCACGATCAAGGCACAAACGAGCTTGACACCGCTACGTGGTGTTCTGACTTCCCCTACAGAAGTTTCTTCATACGAATATCAATTTTTCACCGAATCTCCTGTATCAGCATTCCTAGAACTGGCTTAGCTTTACATTTCTCTCCCAACCCCTTGCTATAAATAGCCGAGTCTCATACATCATTTAAGGAGAATAAAACATTACTCCTTGCATTCATTTATTTGATTTTACTGCCTTGCTTGTATGTTAATCAAACGCATAAAGTGCTGAGGTGCATAGGTGCCAAGTAAAAGTCAATATTTTACCGTGAACCTCATTTATCTACATTAGCCTGAAACAAGGTAGATCTGTAAATCTGGACGTTATTGAATTTAATGACAAAGATCAATTACAACATCTCTGACATGACAGGGATTTGTCAGATGAGGAGGAAAATCGTCACTTCTTCCTAAGGAAGCTTATAAATGCTGGCTGGTTGGGCCTGTCCATCTCTTCCAGTGGACTGATGTATGTGAATGCTTAAATAACAACAGTTGTATTTGAAATACAGACCCGGAATTTAAAAGGAGTTTAAAACAGGGCTAAGCTACAGTGAGCTCTCTGAGGGATTGCTTGGCAGGATTGGCTGAGGTATAATAAGTTAAAAAAAATGGAAAAAAGAAAAAGGAGGGGGGGGGGGGACTTCATGGGAGAGATCCACAATTTGTCTGCAAACTGAAAGCAATTCTGAACTTGGACTGCAACTTTTCTGGTACACAAATACCGACCATAATCATTTTCTAGGCACTCCAATAGTACAGGTTGTAAATTATAAAGCTCCCCAGAACCACAAATGCTGCTTTTCTGAAGGAAACTTGGGAACACATGGACAATAACGTCCTCTGATGGAAACTGCTGTACTTCGCTAAAATAAACGTCCAGAGACTTGTAACACCTCCTACCCATCCTTCAGCCTTGTGCCCTTTCTCCAGCACTGGGCGGGAAGCATTACTCTTCAGGTTGCTAATGCACCATCCCCTTGGTGAGCTGGTGTTTGCTAGCAGCCACTTACAGCTGGGTCTGACTGGATTGGAGGTTGTTTACCTCAAAGGAAGAAGGATTTATATTTTTCAAAGTTTTTCTAGACTTAATCCAACTGGGTACCATCAGAGCCTTTGATCTTACCAGGAAATGAAGAAGCTCAGCACATCTCAGGATAGGCCCTGTATCTCAATGTGTTTTTCCAGATCCTGGAAGCCAAGGCTGATGGCATTCTTAATGCATAGTCCTATTTGGCAGATTCACTGTGATGGTTTCACCGTGATGGGCAGCTACACTCCACCACAATCACCCTCCCACTACCCCTCAAAGGAAGAGGGGAGAAAATACAATGGAAAGGGCTCAAGGGTTGAGATGAGGACAGTGAGAGCACTCAACAATTATCGAGACTTTGCCTCAGTCTTCACTAGTGGTCAGGTTTCCCATATCTCTCATCCCCAAACCTCTAAGTGGGGTCTGGGGGAGCAGACTCCCTCCCACTGTAAGCAAAGAGCAAGTGCAACATTAGGAGGAAATTCTTCAATTCTTCACTGTGAGGGTAGTGAGGCCCTGGCACAGGTTGCCCAGAGAAGCTGTGGATGCCCCATCCCTGGAGGTGTTCAAGGCTTGGCTGGATGTGTCCTTGGCCAACCTGATCTGGCGTGTGGTGTCCCAGGGGGCACTGGCAGGGGGGTTGGAGTCAGATGATCTTTAAGGTCCCTTCCAACCCAAGCCATTCTATAATTCTATGATTCTATGATTCTATCTAGTATTTTATCTGTTTAAACTAATCCATTTTATTTTGCCCAAAACAGCTTGGGGAACACTTAGTAGGCAAACTGAATAAGCAAAAAGCTTTAACAGGAGGAGTGATGAACATCCATGTCTGGACAGAAGACACAAACCTGTGGAGCCAGCACAGCTGGACCTCGAAAAGAATGTTTGGACAATACCTTTGGTTGTTTCCCGTAAAATAAATCCAGAGAATGTGACTTGCTTACACTGTAACTGAATTCAAACTTCTTCCTCAGGCAGATGCATGCTAGTTTCTTTTTATTCACGTTTACAGGAAGGAAGCTGTACAATTTCAGATGAAATAGAATTAAACTGATGTTAATAACTTCAGTAAAGCCAGATGTAGCCACATGAAGTGTTTAAGAAACAGCCAGGCTTGGAGAGAGACTCATACAGTATAGGTCTCAAATGGGGTTGTATAACTTAGAGAATTTTATATAAACAAATAGGGAAGTCTTCAAAGAAATTCCTTATACAGTGATTACAAAAAAGAATATTGCTGTGAAGTTGATCTTAAATTCTAAATGCAGATGGGGAGTTGAGAACTGGGATAGCACTCCAGGAAGAGGGTGGCTGGCCTGTAAACCAAACCCATGGGGCAGCAGGGGAATGACACAAATATCTCTGTGCCTGTGTGTGTAGCAAGAGGGGGGCTCTAAACCTCTTGAGATTAGTTGCAGAAAAGTGGCTGCAGCTTTGGTAACGTTCTGCAAGGGTCTGCTATTAATCTGCTGCATTACCGGTTTTGATCTTGAGAGTGTAGTTCACTGCTTGCTGGTTAATTATATCTCATTAATACATTTATTAACTACTTCATCCCAGTTGTGGTTCAAACTATTTAAACTGAGCAGTTTTTCCCTGAGACACAGAAGAGCTGGTCTCAACTTTTGCCATGAACAGCTGCTACTCAGTAGGCCAAATCGTGGTATTTTATCACCATCTGCTGGAGACAAAATGTCATTCACTGAAAGATGGGAATTCAATCTCAGCCTTAAAACTTTTGACTTCATGGACAAAATGTTCCATGCCTGTCCCTAAAGATTCAAAGATCTTAAAGGCAGCACAGACCAGTGTGGCCTCCATGGAACACAGGTCCCAAAAAGTCAGTGCAAGGAACAGCCAGAAATTACAAGAGCTCCTATATTCTCCTGCAATGAATCCCTTTACCATTGCTAAATCTTCCACTGATGCGTAGTCAGGTGCTGTCAGATATCACTGTCATGGCAAAGGCTTCAAGGGTGTTGACAGGTGAAATAGAATTCACAGTGCAGACACTGCTTTCCTATCGCTGGAGAAAAGAAAATAAAAATAAATAAAAACATCATGCAAGGGTAGGAAGCCAGGCAGTTTTTCACCACTATCAGGTAAGTGACCCTTTCTTTCAATTGCTCAGAGGGTCTTAAAACTGCTTCTCAAACCTGAAAAATGCAGCACCCTTTCCAATGAATGCCTAGAGAGTAAATTTTATTCTCCCTCTCCTTTCTGCGCCTTGCTGCAACCTAATGTCCTTACAGCTTCCCTCCAGTCTCATCGTAACTTCTTTCTCCCTCTTGTACCTCCTATCACACCTAAATATCACCACTGAGAGCTCAAGAAATGTGTGGACTCATCCTGCTTAACTTCCACCATAAATGGGGCTTCACAATTTGAAGGCAGTGCCATCAAGATGACTTCTGTAGTTACTGGCAGCAAAGATGCTCTTGTAGAGGACAGTTTCTGTCTTAGAGAAGCCACTAGACCTAGAAAGAAGAGAAAGAAACTATGTTTTTAATCTGGATATTTCAAGTTGTTGAGTTAGGTGGGAAGGCCTCATACTCCCTTGGTTTGATGCTCAACCTAGAGGCAATCCCTGGGGAAATTCTGCAGCCCTCCATGAGACCTGTTCATTGGGGATGGAGCCTGGATGCTCTCTAAATTTCTCCTGAGTAGGCTCAAACTGGGATTCGTCAAACACTTCACGCACAGATACAGGGGAGCTTATTTTCACAACAACATTTCTGGACCAAGGCTACCAAATTGCAAGTCTGTCTTTTACAACACATGGGAATTAGGGAATTTTAAAACAGTGCCACCAGTTGTACCTCTAACTGTATTTGCTGCCTCTGGATTTTGATGGCATTTCACTGCTACTTTAATAGGCCCAAAAGAACACAGCTACTTTGCAGTTAAATTGGGCACTTCAACTCTCTTTTTCCAGTCTCCAAGTAAATATCCAGCCTCTGTAGATATATCCGGTAATTCTTTCCCTACCACTACTTCAAAAAAATGCTCACTGGCTCCAAAAGGGCTAAGATTAACACCACTTCACCAAGAGCACCAAGAATGTAGCAACGCAACTACTGCGGGCCATTCCCCAGCAGAAAGACAATTAAAATCTCTTTCTGGAATGACCTTGGAGTCACTGACCCCAAACCACTCAACATGGTGTTTCTGTGTGCTCCATTTAGTTTTGTTCCTCCTCCATGCTATGAGGCAGCGACTTCTTCTCCAACCACATCCCTCCTACCACTTATTTTCGTGACCCTAAATGCCCTCAGCCCTATTACCCGCTGGCACCCGGGTGTCTCTATGCGACCACATTCAAGCACTCGAGAAGCAGAGCTCTGAGATATCTCAGCTATGTAGAAGAATCAATGCTGGAAATGTCCCAGGCCTGTCAAGTCAGGGGAAGAGGTCAAGAACCTATTCTTCAGTATCATCTGATCACACAGGGATGACAAAGAGCTTAGGTGTGGTGTAGCAGAGGGCGAAAAAATATTTGTCCCTGGAAAAGCAGATGCAAAGCTCCAGTGACAAGAGCAATAAAAGAACTGGAACAACTGCACAATAAATAATTGCGCAGGCTAGGAGTCCTCAGGCTGGAGAAGATGTTTTTGCAATCGTGACTAATTTGAACACACCAAGCCCATTGTACACAAAACTTACTCTTTATTCTTCAAAATGGTTCCTGCCCACAGCTCTTGCTCACCCAGTGTCCACACCTCACTGCACCCCCATCCCAAAACCTATAGACGGGGTGGGTATGTGTGGTCAGGGGGATGTGTTTTGACACACCAGGCACCATTCTATGGGTCAGCCTGCCCAGGGTTTCTCTGCACCAAAGTGTTGTTTATGTCGAGCTGCTGTCTGTTGATACTGGCTGGAAAACACTTATTGCACGTGCTTGCTCCATATGATCTTATTTTACCTCAACATCACAAGGCTGAAGTGGAAATCGAATTGCTGCCCTCCTTGCACAGAAAGTGCAACAAGTTTTAGGCAAGTACTGCAGAATTAAGTTTAAATAAAATAATAAAAAAATAAAAATAAAAAAGTAAACTCCTGCCTCAGCAAGAGCACATGAGAGCCCTGCTGAGCTCAGGCCTGCCAGATGGGGTTGCCCTGTGCCTTTTAGACATGGTGTAATCTCAGAGGTCTGCAGTAAATTGGCAATGTGAGATGAGCTCTTGCCTAATTAGCAGATTTCTTCTTGTGCCTCAGTGACTGCACACCAGAGCTTGGCCACCCTCCCCTAATTTGCAGCATCTCAAGCTTTAAAACACTTTCTTACATTCCAGTTCAGCAGGGCCAGCTGGAAAAGCACCTGCCAAATGGAAGAATTCACTTGCAAAGGTTCACATCCAAAATGAGGCCTGGGACTGGGACAGTTCTGCACCAGTGCCTCAACACCTCTCACACCTGGTCTTCTTGCTGAATCCAAGAGGTGAATCAGGCAGAAATATTTATTCCATTTTGCCCATAGAAATAACGGGGGGCTAGCACCAGGACTTTTAATAGATCTTGCTTTCATAATTCCCATGCATAAACACATCGCAGGGCACCTGTTGGTCACTCCATCTGGCAGCAGGCACCAAGGCTTTTTTATATTTCTCATTTTGTATGTTTCTTGCATTTGAATGGCAACACAACCCTTTGCTAACAACCCTGCTGCTGCACAGAAGCTGTCTACCAGCTCTGAGCCTGGCTGCAGGAAAGACCCCAACATTTCCTTCAGGGATGGGTCTAATCACAGATCAGTTATGATTAAGACTGAGGCATGAATGAGAATATCTGCATTAAACATGAATGATAATATCTGCGCTAACACCAGAAGGAACCATAGAAAAACATTTAAAAGAATAGCTTCTACACAAAATGCAGAACATTTTTCCCAGTCAAACTGAAGAATGATTTGTTTCCATCTAGCCCAGACAGGCCTGTGCTCTGATGCCTGGGAGAGGGCAGGCAACAAAGCTTAAGAGCTTCTCTGGATGAAAAAGAACATGTTGCAGTTTAACAATCACTGCATTAATCTGGGAGAGAAGCGTCCCCATCATTGAAGTGCCCTGTATCCTGAGGTGTCCCTTCTCACCCTTCCAAAGCTTACACTCTGTTCATTCAGTATTTAATTTCCTTTCAAGCGAACATGGATATCAATCCAAAACTTGAAATGTACTTTATTTAAACACAATTATCTTGATAATCCTAAAGAAAATATGCCTAGGCAAAAAATTAATTGTCAGTCAACAGTGATAAATAGTAATAAGGCATATTACCGATCATATTAGTACAGCTTTACAAATTCAAAGAATGAGCTAATTTCCTTGGTAGGAAAAATATAAGAGGTGACGAGCAAGATCTAGAGGTGTATCTAGTGTCTGATGGTATTCTTCACTTCAGTCTTGTTTATATCATATTTATGTCACTTGCGATACCTGTACCATCTTGCTCTTGACCTACAGGTGGATCTTCTCCAGAGCACTGAAGAACTAAGACAGGTGTTAAGTGCCAGGTATCGGGAGAAAGGCAGAGAATTACCACATGCTAATTTCAATGCACACATTCTTGGTTCTGCTGAGGATGACATTTCAGTGCTCTCTGTAACACAATACAGGCCCCTCATGTCCAAGCCACTGGTAAGGTAGAATTCATAGAATCACAGCATGGTTTGGGTTGGAAGGGACCTTAAAACCCACCTGCCATGGGCAGGGACACCTCCCACCAGACCAGCACCTCCGAACTCCCTCAGCCTGTCTTCACGGGAGAGGCTCCAGCCCTCTCATCATCCTCATGGCCTTCCTCACACTAATAGGTCTGTGACCTTCTTATATGTACGGTCTCTGTACATTTGCAGCTCATCACCTCGGAGCTAAAGAAGACAGGAGCTGAGACCCCTGCCCAAGTAGGTACCAAACCTAATTTCCGTGCTCTGAGAGAGGAAGAGCAACTTAATTCAGTGAAAACACTGAATCCCCTGTCACCACTTCCCCCTGCTATCCAGGGCCGACTCAAACGTCAGAATGACACCTTCTGAACGAATACTTCTCATCATTGCACCCTCAATGCTTATTGAAATGGAGATTGAAGTTAAGGCTGTAAACTACACAGGATAAAAGATGTGTAGGCCTTTTAACAGTGAAACGCTTTAGGCTGCTTGACTGATACTCATGGGGTGACCCATCATTTATACAGCAAATGGGGCAACAAAAATAAAAAATAAAATAATATTACATATTCACTTTACTCAAGGGACTTCCCCTTGTCTTACACCACCCCACGACCCCAGCCACCCTATACAGGCCCTCGCTTTCCCCCTCCATAGTCAAGGGAACCCCGCTCCACCCGGACATTGCGACAGCCGCCCCAGAAACTCGTGAGGAGCGGACTACAATTCCCAGCGTGCACCGCGCCGCGCGGGCGGTGAGGGCGACGGGGCCTGAACGGCCGCTCTGCAGTGGGCGGAGAGAGGCCTGACGGGAGATGTAGTTCGCGGAGCTCAGGCTTTGCCCAGTGTGGGCGGGGAAGGGGCAGGTCTCAATGGCCCTTGTTCTCTTCAAGCCGCGGTATTTGTTTCTTTCTGCCGCTCCTCAAGAATTCTTAGTCACTCAATATTTAAATTAATTTTATAGAGCTTGAGTAGGCTGAGGAAAAAGTGTTCACCTTTTAATTTCCCTGAAGGAACATGTCAGATGCAACCCTGAGGACAATAGGCAATGATGATACATGAAGCACTTGTTGCCGCAGCTATTCTGTTGTTGTTTTACATAAATATGCCCTTTCAGCCACTTAGATGCTCATATCCATGACCGGTTGGCTTAAACTAGCCTGTCCTATTCAATATTCAGCATTATATCTGGTAACATCAGAGGCAAAAATCAGCTGCAGCACCTGCTGTCCCTGCAGCAGGCACACATAATTTTGGGAGACACCTTTCCCTTCTCCAGGGCATCATCCACACGCTTGCTAAGTTTTGTTTGTAGAGATGCTCAATTACCACTGTAAAGGTGAGACTTGAGGAGAGATTAACCCCCTTTCTGCTTCCAAGCACCAGATTTCAGCCAGTAAATTAGCTTACAGGAGAAAAAAGCAGCTCTCGGGTTCAGAACAAGGGCTTGCCTCTCTTCATTGAGGTCAGGTCTCTTGGAGGTAGTAGTCAGGCAAAGCCTGGCCATTTCCTCCAAAGCTGATAATGCCATCAGTGTGTTAATTTTTAATTTCAGGTAATGGTTTTACCCAAACTATACAAGGATAATTTCTCCTGTGAACTGCTCCATAGATCTGACAGCAGTGGTGGGTAAAGAAGCATCCACCCACTCGGTGGGTAAGCAACTGGCTGGATGCTCACACTCAAAGAGTTGCGGTCAACGGCTCAATGTCCAGGTGGAGATCAGTAACAAATGGTGTTCCTCAGGGGCTGGTATTGGGATAGGAGCTGTTTGAGATCATTGTCAGCAACATGGACAGTGGAGTCGAGGGCACACTCTGCAAATTTGCAAGTGACACCAAGCTGTGTGGTGCAGTCGACACACCAGAGGGAAGGGATGGCATCCAGAGGGGCCTGGACAGGCCTGGGAGGTGGGCCTGTGCAAAACTCATGAGGTTCAACAAGGCCAAGTGCAAGGTCCTGCACCCAAGCACAAATCCAGCCTGGGCAGAGAACGGATTGAGAGCAGCCTGAGGAGAAGGACCTGGGGGTGTTGGTGGATGAGAAGCTCAGGATGAGCTGGCAATGTGTGCTTGCAGCCCAGAAAGCCAACCATATCCTGGCCTGCCCCAAAAGCAGCATGGCCAGTAGGGCAAGGGAGGGGATTGTCCCCCTCTGCTCTGCTCTCCTAAGACCCCACCTGGAGCCTTGTGTTCAGCTCTGGGGCCCCCAGCACGAGGAGGACATGGAATTATTAGAGCAAGTCCAGAGGAGGACTATGAGGATGATCAAGGGGCTGGAGCACCTCTCCTGAGAAGACAGGCTGAGGAAGTTGGGGTTGTTCAGCCTGGAAAAGAGAAGGCCCAGGGGGACCCTACAGCAGCCTTCCAGTACCTACGGGGGCCTAGAGGAAAGCTGGGGAAGGACTCTTTGTCAGGGGTTGCAGTGGTAGGACAAAATGGAATGGCTTTAAGAAAAGATGATAGCTTTAGACTAGATGTAAGGAGAAAATTCTTTACTCAGAGGGTGATTAGGCAACAATTTGCCCAGAGAAGCTGAGGATGCCCCATCCCTGGAGGTGTTCAAGGCCAGGCTGGATGGGGCTTTGAGAAACCTGGTCTGGTGGGAGGTGTCCCTGCCCATGGCAGGGGGTTGGAACTGGATGGGCTTTGAAGTCCCTTCCAACCCAAACCATTCTGTGATTCTATCATCACATGATATTGTCCATGGTGTGGTCCATGCTCAAGTGAAGGTTCTGCTTAACAACAACATAAATATATATTATATATAAAAGGTCTCCCAAATTCTGGGGAGTACCTCTCTGCTTGAGTCTCAGCTGCCAACCTGGAGTTGCCAAAGTCATCTAAGTCTTTCTGGAGCAAACTGTCCGGTCCGGTGGTGGTAGTGCCAATGAGTGCCCTTCTCTGAAGGCATTTAGAGAGGGCACTGCTGCAAGCAGTGGACATTCCTCAAAAGCTAAATAGCTGATGGGTTGCTTTCAGTGTTAACAAGACTTGAAGGTACAAAGCAAGTAGCGGGCATCTTTCATATAGAGAAAAAAAAAAAAATGCATTAGAGCAGTAATATTCCTTTGAAAATCTTGTCATTAACAATTATTTGCAGTGATGCTACTAATTTGGGCTTTTAAGCTTTGATGAATGGTTTACTTAAATGAAGGAGAAGGCTGTATGGCACTTCCTTTTTGCGGAGATTAGTCTCTGTGGATAGTGCTTTTGAAGTGCCTATGCACAATTGATTAGTTTGATGATTAGTGGACAAAATTTTAAAGAATTATACTGAATGTTATGGACTGTTACTTCGCATTTATTTCTTTTCTGATTTTCTGGAGTGACCAAGTCATTGCCAGCTATATTCTTGTGGGAGCTCTGGGCTTCTCTGCTTCAATAAACCCCGTTCTGAAAAGAATGATAAAGTGCACAAACCAGAACTACAGGCTGTATTTTTTAGAAGTCCTCACCAGCATCTCCCTGGTGTATATTGTGACACAGCTACTGCAAAAGGGATGTGAAGAACCATACAGAATTGCTTTGTGGTAGGGCCCTGTTCCTGGGGAATGGGAGGAATGGCTTCAAACCACCTTAGACTGAGAAGAGCCAGGAAACTAAATCTCCTACTTCTTCTGGACATCCTTCCTGCCCTTGCTCACTCCATCCCTTCCTTAATAAGGACCTTCAGCATGAGACCCTCAGCAAGCTGGATCACATGCAGACAAAGAAATTACTGCTGCATAGGGGCAATCAGACTCATCCTTGTACATAGTGTTTTCTGTTCCTAGGGCTCAAGGCACGGCATGAAATCCTCCTAGAAGGACTGTGTAAATACCAGCAGAGTCATTTACCTCTCTGTGCTGCCTGAAGATCCTGGAGATCAGCTTCAGGCTCTGAATCACTGGTGGGCCAGATGCCTCCTACCTAGGCACTGTAAAACCAGGCCAACTACCTACAGCAGGTAGGTACCCAGCATTAGCTTCTCTCTGCTCCTTCTGTTTACACATTAGTATTTTTCTGCTAGGTTCCTTCTGGATTACATGAATATATCTCACGTGTTTCAACCAGGAGGAGACAATATTCTAACTTCCACTTTCTTGGAGAATTTTCTCACTGGTGTGAAAGTGAGGCCAGAGGACACTACGTAGATGTAATAACCACCAGTTTCACCAGTTTGAACTGATGCCCTACTTTAATGATACACTGCTTAGTTTCAGCGTTTAGCCAAGGCATTTATTAATTGGAAAATGTGCCAGGGTGTCTTATTGCTGTGGATTGCCTGCATATTTTCTGAGGGTATGACTACATGATGTTGAAGAAATTTCAACACCTATTCTTCCAAGTACAAAGTTTTCAAAATATTTTCTGTTCACGAAGAAGTGCACTTGTTAGTTCAGGGATTAGCTAATTAACTCTAATAATGCTGCATATTCTAAAGTATAAAATCAAACCAAACCTAATGTTTATATGAAGACTTGCCTTTATTTTTCAGAACTGAGTGAAAGAGCTGGGATAAAGGTGGTATACTTTTACACTTTTACCTTTTAAATGGAAGTTCATTTTAAATTTGCGGAAAGAAATATATATATATTCTGGTATTCTGTTACAGGTAGATGGGATTCCCAGGACAGAGACTGAGATGAATGCCAGAAAGACAGACAAGAGACTGAAAGGGATATAGAAAGGGATAGCCATGAATAACCAAGAAAGATGAGGAGTCCAGGAAAGGTCGTGGAAGCAGGCTCTGGGTGAACAGAGAAATTGGAAATGGTTGTGGACAAACTGTAGGTGGTCTGAGACTTCTCAGGACTGCAGACAGCTTTGAAAAGGGAACTTGGGGCAGAGTTAGAGGAGGGTACGAAGCCCAAAGGGAGTGAGCTTCCACCCACTAGGAGGTTCTTTCTTGTATTGTGGCACAGAGCTCAAGCTCTGTTGTTATCCTAGATGTATAAATGTCTGTGAAATGCAAACATAGCTTCCCTGCCCCTTCTGCTGACACATGGCATTGAAGTTTATCTTATTGCTGTCATGGCCTTTCCCTTTTTTTTTTTGCAAACAGTTGGAAGACATTCAGAGGCATCAGCAAGAAGCAAGGGATGATGGAATAGCAGGACAGTCTTTGAGTTTGCCCAGTTTCCACTGAGCTGATGTGTGATGTTAACCTATTTTTTAACCTCTCTTTCAGGTGTCTGTGGGAAGTTTGATACAGGCTTGGAAATCTCACTGGTAGAAGCTGAAACTGATGTCAAGGAGGGCTGTGCTCTGACCAAGTGCAGAATAACGGCAGGTGCACTGAAATGGCACTGAAGATCAGTTTGTACAGTAAATATAGGCAGTGTGCACAATTATTCAATGTAAACTTCCAGCACCTGAACTGTATCTGTGAGGACAAATTCAGTTTCTCAGTAATGCAGCACCATATGCTGCTCGTGAGTAGTCCTGTGGTGCTTCTTGGCGTATGTTGGCATGTTTAAACAGATTTTTTTTTTTTTCCTGAATAACTTTTCCTTTTTTTCCTCTTTATTTTTTAACACTTTTTATTTGCTCCTAATTACTTTGTCCAGTTTTATCCAGATTAAACACCTTGGATGTTACCTTTTACTTCCATAGCAGTATCGACTTCAGTCTCTCGATACAGAAACAAGCTGCAAAGTTCCCTCAGCTCTTCATGTTTTCACCCAGAAGCAGAAGCAGGGTCCTGCACAGACACAAGGCCCTCATTGCTGGCCTGCAGAAGCTATGTGAAGGAGCAGAGGCACAGGGCTGAGGGCTGTGTGATTTGGGGTGGCACCCTCAGAAGTTGCAGAGAACCTGGCAGCGTTCATGGGCAAGAGGTTGTGATTGCGGGTGTCTTAAAGATGCATTTTTCTTTAAACTTGTGTGACTTTTTTTGAGCGTAGGTAATCGTGTAACTGTTTTCTGAGCACTGGGGCGGGTAACATCAGGGTGGTGTGAAGAAATAATTCCCTTTTCCAACCCAACAAATTCCCTTGGTGCCGCGGGCCGAACTACATCTCCCACCATGCCCCGCGCCGCCCCACCCCGCGCCTTAGCGCCCTGCGCGCGCGGTGCACCTTGGGACTTGTAGTCCTCGCTCCTCCCCTCACACATCACCTCCGTCACCACCGCGCTCCGGAAGCGATCGGGGGCTGCCGGGGGGCGCGGAGATTTCCGGGGGCCGCCGCCGATGGAGGCTCGGGAACCGCCGAGAGCCTGAGGGGGGCCGGGGGCCGCCGCCATGTTCGGCTGCCTGGTGGCGGGGAGGCTGGTGAGGAGCTGCCGCCGGGCCCCGGGCTCCTCAGAGCCGAATTTGGGGCGTGAAAGAAGTGTTTTAAGGCCAGGGAGAGCGCTGGTCCCAAAGCTTGGGGGTCGTGGGAGGGGGCGAGGAGGGTGGGTTTTGTGCTCTGGCATTGAGCTAGCATGGTACTGGAGGTTTATTGTGTCTGAAAGGAAGGTGTGGGGAGCTGGTGGGGCTCTTCTCACAGATAACTAGGCTGGAGGGAATGGCTTCAAGTTGTGCCAGGGGAGGCTCAGGTTGGAAACGAGGAGACATTTCTTATCAGAAAGAGCGGTCAGGCATTGGGACGGGTTGCCCAGGGAGGTGGTGGAGTCCCTGTCCCTGGGGGTGTTTAAGGAAAGGTTGGATGTGGTGCTTGGGGACATGGTTTGGTGGTGATATTGGTGGTAGGGGGTGGTTGGACCAGATGATCATGGAGGGCTTTTCCAACCTTAATAATTCAATGATTCTGTGGTTCCTGTGTGAACAGGTTTCCGTGCTGCTGGGGTTGAGCCAGCCTGGTGCTCAGCAGCCACTGCTCGTAGCCTTGGCAGCCTCTCCTGCACCCTATTTTCCGCCTACGCGCGTGGGGAGCGAAGGTATTCGATTCCTGTAGGCCTGGGTAGGATTGTCTTCAGTGTAGGTGGAACAAGACTTGTCCCTCTTTAGTATTTCATTTTCAGTTCTCCTGATGTGTTTGACTTTTATCTGGCTATTTAGGTTAGTACATTTCTCATTTTTTGTTGTATTCCACCCTAGGCATAATTCTGTAAAGGGAAGTTCATACTAATACTCAGAGATGGAAAGCATGGCAATACTAACCTAAATTTTGTTCTCTATAGGTACAAGCAGCTCCTCAACAAGTGGCCGAAGACAAATTTGTATTTGATTTACCAGACTATGAAAACATCAATCATGTCGTAGTGTTCATGCTGGGAACGATACCTTTTCCGGAAGGAATGGGAGGATCTGTCTATTTTTGTTACCCGGACCAGAGTGGGATGGCAGTGTGGCAACTGCTGGGCTTTGTCACTAACGAGAAGCCAAGTGCAATCTTCAAAATTTCTGGCCTGAAGTCTGGTAAGTAGAGGAAACCAGCAGTGAAATGGGAGTGTAGATGCGTGAGGGGGTAAAAGTTAGTAGGTGGTTTTTGTCAAAAAGTTGCTTGAAAAGGTGCATCTGTTTCCAGGTGGTGTCTAGAAGACGTGGTACTGGAAGCATTTGATGAGTTTTGTGGAAGTCTGGCTGAATTTTACTGCTCCTAGTGAGATTTCTCACTTGTTTTATCTTGGATGTAATTGCCATGTCTTCCACTGCTTCTGCACAAGCTGAATAAGAATGAGCCCGGACTTTTCTTAGCATGGTGTTAAGGCATATACATCTAGGTATTACTGGAATATTTAGCAGCTGTATTCTTTGTAGCACAGAGGTGTTGTAAAGAGTCAGGTGTGACACGGTGACTTCAGAAAGCTGGTTGCTTCAGATGCTCTGCACTACGTAATTGCCCAACAGAGGGTATCAGCAGGGGCGATCAGCCTCCCAAATGTTTTAGTGGTTCTGAAGTATGGCTGAGACAGAGAAGTCTGACTCTTGAGAGTCAGAGAAGGCTGGTGCTACTTGAATTGTGTTTATATCTTCTTTTTTTTTTCCTAAATAAGAGTGGGGTTTTTGTCGTGCATATTGTAGAAGTAATGAACCACCCCCGGGGCACAGCTTCCTCTCCCTAAAGGAAAGCTGGGTGTCAGTCAAGCAGCTTAAAGCATTGCAGTGGTAAAGGCCTACACATCTTTTGTCAGTTCCAGCTTAGTTTACAGCCTTCCCTTGAAGTTCTGTCTTGATAAGTGTTGAGGGTGCTACGATGAGAAGTATTTGCTCAGAAGGTGGCGTGCTGACGGTTGAGTCAGCCCTGGATTAGCAGGAAGAGGTGGTGACAGGGGACGCAGGCTTTGGAGGGGAAGGGCAAAATGCTTTCTGGTAAAGGGATTACTGAGAAGTGAGGGCTGCCTTCTGTACAGGTGACAACAGCCACAGGAAGGATTTTTTTTGGGGGGGAAACAGGAGAGGAGTTGTCTACATATTCTGAAGTTGTGCAGCAAGTGAAAGAGTGATATATCCCCTGTTTTTTTTTACTGTTATTTTTTTAACATCTTCTGTGGTATGCTTGTCATGCTCAGAAGAGTTCCTCAGCTGTTCGTGTTTTCAGAGAGCTTTGTAGGTAAAGATGTTTCCAGATGCTCTTGCAGGCCACTGCCTTTTGCCGTAGTTTCCAAAAAAGAAGCAGCTTGCTTTCTTTTGGGTGGTGGTAGGAATGGGAGACGCATCTCCCTGTGACCTTGCTTGTTCTCTGAACGTTTTTTTCTCTGTCTCAGCATCTCAGTTGCATCGGTCAGCACAGGACCAGGCGTGAGGATGATCTCCGTGGCATGGGGTGATGGTGGCTGTGCGTGCTGTGCCGGCCTGTTCTGGTGTTGCCTGCGGCTCATCTCGGACCACAGCACCAGCCTGAGCTGCACGGCCGTAATTTCCGTGATTATAAAGGGTTGTGCAATGGGGCTGAGACTGGAAAGGGGAAACCAGAGCGAATGATTAGAGGGAGAGGAGTCAGAGAGGCGTTACTGTCGGCTGAAATCTGCGTTTGGCTGTCTCAGGCTGACTTTCTGAGCCCGGTGGCGATAGCCAGCGTGTGTCTGTGAAACGGGTGAGGAGGCCAAATGTCAACGGCATGCCCTTCAGCACGCGGGCAGGGTGCCTGCACGTCTCCTGATTCAGAGTGCCTTTTTTACTGGTAGGTAGCGGTGCTGCTCCCCGGAGGGGCTGAATAAAGAAGGTGAACTGGAGTTTTATCCTATAAGGCTTGTCAAAGGATTATGTCTGTAGCTTGGTTATTCGGGCTCCAACTAAATCCATTGCTGGGTGTGGGTGGAACAGATTTGTGTCCCTGATTGTGTCCCAAAAAGGCCAGTACTGGGTCCAGTGTTGTTTGATCACCAATGTTTTTGTTTCCTCACCAGGCATGTGGGTCTGCTCAGCCTGGAGAGCTTCAGTTTGAGCTGCAGTAGTAGTACTTTTTATTCACTAATGTCTCTTAGTGAAGTTGCTGTGAGCTTTATCATTCCACACAAGGAATTATGCACAGCTCTCAGGCTGTGACTAGAGAGAGCAAGTTTTTCTCCTTGGGATCCTTCTGCCCTTGCCCAGCATACCTTCAGAGCCATCGTAGGTTCTGCTGGGTTTTGCATCAAAAGTTGTGTTCAGGTTGCTCTGGGGGCCTGTTTGGGAATACCACTGCTGGTCACTGGCTCTTTGTCATCTTGAACTTCTGGAAATGTTGGGGTATAAAGAGCAGGAGCGTGTCTAGCCTTTGCTGTGGATAAAATGCTTTGCTAGCCTTCCCTTTCAAAGCAGGAGATTGTATGCTAGGGAAGCAGCTGGGGCCTGGAGCATCAAGTTTTAGTGGAGCTGCATCTGGTGATTGCCGCTGTTGCTGGCTTGCTTGTTCTTTTGGGTCTGGAGAGTAATGCCTGGTAATTCTTTAGTGTCTGCAACTTTATGTTCATCTGATGGCTGTGTGTGCTGTTTTGCTGATTGTGAGTAGGTGAATTTCATGTGATTGTGCGAAAAGAAGGGGTTTAGAAACATTCCTTGCCTTAGATTTACACGTGTTCTTTTTTTTCATTACTTTTCAGTTTTACCTGAAAGCGTGGCACAAATGCAAACTCAACTTTCAGCTGGGATTTTGCCCTTAGACGGGAATTATATTGACAAGGGGGATAAAAGTTCCAGGAAACCCTTTTCTATTACAGACCTTCTGTACTGTGCAGCGTGCAGTGATGTATATGGTTCTGTTTTCTGCTCACAAACGTGCCCTCTCACACAGTGTCTGCATTTGAGGCATGCAAATGGGTGAGGTTTTTGACATGCTTTTGCTGAAAGGTAACGGGGGCTCAGCATCTTGACTGAAGCTCGGATAAAGGGAAATAAAGGATTGGAAAACAATTTAACAGGTTGCAGTGTCTTTGCTATGACACAGTTCGTTGGGGAGCAGAGAATCTGAATGGAAAACTGAGTAAAAAATAAATAAATTCAAAAATCAATACTCCACCTAACAGCACTGTGAGCCCCCAGACCTTTTCCCTGTATTTTCATTTACGGATGCTGCTGAAGAGGGGTGTGTGATCAGAGTCCCTTGTCTCTAGATGCTTGTCATTGTTTGCAGAGACCCTAGGTGGAGCTGGAGCTGAAAGTGCTGGATAACACTGACCTGAGAAGGGTCGGGGTGATGGCAGGGGCTTGGATGGCACTTGTGTGAGCGTTATGCAATTTGGGAGTGTTCTGCCTGGTTCATCATTTTCTTTGTAAAGTCAGAGGTGTTCAGTGGTTATTTCTTTGACCGTTGCTGCCGTTGGTGGTCTGATGATGCATGGGGCTGCCCAGCTCTCCACAGGGATAGCTTCAAGGCAGTGATGCTGAAGGAACATTCTGTTTTTCAGTGCATGCACAGGTTAACAAGCACCTGGTTTGAATGAGTGAATCAAACAACTCTTCAGCACTGCTGCTTGTTTCCTATTTTTCTGTAATCATTACGATGTGAATTAAAGGACTGGTTCCTATAAAGCAAGGTGCTGCTGTCTTTTACTCACAGATCATGCTTCCAGTTCAAGCAATTTCCTTCATGGGGAGCTTTAAAATATTCCTTCTCTTTTTTTTTAGAGGCTTCCTTAAGATGTGCTGTGTTTTTTCAAATGTACCTATCACACCTTTTCATTTATTGTGCATGTATGTGCTTGTTTGGACTGTGCTTTCAGTATCCTTGTGACAGGGAGATCTATCCTTTGCCTCCCACCAGAGACCTCGTACAGAAGAAACGTGGTGATTTAAGTAACACTGTCTTCAAATGCACATCAAGTGTAACCTGCGCTGTTTGTGGCCCTTTCAGGGAAGGGAAGCCAACACCCCTTTGGTGCCATGAACCTCCCACAGACGCCAACCGTGGCCCAGATTGGAATCTCGGTGGAACTGCTGGAGAACCTGGCGCAGCAGACTCCTGTTGCAAGTGCTGCTGTGTCATCAGTAGACTCGTTCACAGAGGTATGGTGGACGCCCTGCTCTCAAAATCCTCTGTGGTAGCAAAGTCTCAAGAATTGAGCTTCCAAAGAAATAATTATTTAAAAATATAAAGCTGCTGTGGGTGGTTATGGGACTGCAACCAACCTAATCATAGTCAGATCATCATGAATTTTGAGGTGACTTTTTCTCGTGCTAGAAGACATCTTCTAGTACTCCTCTGCTCCGAAGGATCAGGTTTTGTATGCTCAGTAGAACTGGGCCAATAGACTAATGCGCATGTCACTCTGTTGTAAAAAACATCATAGAAGCCTTCCTGGTGGAAGCTGAAGGAAGTTTCCCTGTTGCTGAGTTTGGCAATGAGTTGTAGCGTAATGAGGCTGATTGTTAAACCAACTGAAAAGCCTGCAGCAACCAGTGGTTTGCCACAAGATGGACTTCCCAGCTTTATTGTGGTCTGCAGTTCTGATGGTTTAATTGGAAGGAGGGAGTCAGCACTGCATCACTTCTTTGTCACAAAAAGAAAATGTTCTTCCCAGAGCTCCTTATCCAGCTGAATGAAATTGGCCAGGGAGGGCTCAAGTGAAGATTTTGAAAATGATTTCTGAATGCTAGGTGGATCTGAGAGCAAAACTGAGAGTTAGGAAGTTTGGATCTTATTAAAAATGACTTCCCTGGCCATGATGTGTTGACTTTCCCGCTGCATTTTAGATGGCAATGCCAATTTTACTTCATGGAGGAGTTGCATATCTGCTAAAACTTTGCACAAAAATTCAAACTGATCAAAAAACTTACTTAGGGCGTCTCTTTTCTATTTCAGTTCACTCAGAAGATGTTGGATAACTTCTATAATTTTGCTTCCTCTTTTGCCGTTACTCAGGCACAGATGACGCCAAATCCTTCTGAAGCTTTCATTCCTGCAAATGTAGTTCTGAAATGGTAATGGAAATGATCTGTAGTGTCCAGTGTTTGTTTTTCTAGGCATAAAAACAGCTGATTTCTAGGTATTACTGCCATGCCATCCAGGGAAATGATGCAGAAAAGTCCATTACTGGTTCACTGTTGTTTACCTAAAGTATACAGGCATTCTGTTCACTGTTTTTATGTTTATTTGTCAGTGTCTTCATGTATTTTTATTTTATTTTTTTTCGCCCGTGAGTTTTGCTGTTCCTAGAAATGTCACCCTTGGCATATGTGGGGTTACAGTATGTTGCTGATTCTGCAAGTGCTTCTTGAGTCATGGGGAGACAGAACACTGATGCCTGTCAATTTGTTCTTTGGGGCTTTTTTATTCTTGTTATCTTGGACATAGCTCCAGCATAGTTACATTGCTTAAGAATGTGGAGGGGATGGAGAAATCATATTCCTAGTTGACCTGCGTCTGCCACCAGGATGAAAAAGTCTCTGAGTTCTTCCCCAGGGACTGGTTTAACAGAGGATTTTTAGCAGGGATAGCCCGCGTAGTCTGGAGGTAAACTGTGAACTGCAGACAGCCCTTCTGAAAAATTCTAGGACTTCTGAAAAATTCTTTCTAATATTTTATCAGTTAGCCCTCTTTAGCCTCAACAGTATTAACCCAAGCCCTTTTTCTAAACAGTGTTTTGGCCTTTCTGGATAGTTTGATCATTAGTACAGGTCAGCACGAGTCTGTGAGCGGTTACCGTAAGCATTATGTTTCCTTTGGGAGTGTAATTTGATGCAGATCTCTCCTAAACAGAAGGTAACTCTTGGCACTCCGTGAACATATATGAGTGTAAGGTGGGAGAAACCACAGGGAAGAGAGGCTAAAGAAGGAGGGTAATGGCTGCTCCTGCCCTGGGTAATGCTGAGTTTGGTTTAGTTTGTTCTAAACAGTGAAGTGAAGCGAGGCATAACTGATAAAGCAAACATTTATCTGCTAATTGGATTACAGTCACAGGGGGTGGGGAATTGGTTCTGTTCATATGTTTGTCATCATAATGCATTTAATTATAGCTTATAAAATGGAGAATATCTTAGATCTGCGGTGGCTACAATTGAAATCCATTCATTTGGCTTAGAAATCCATTGATAAGCCTTTTTCTTTGTTTTTAATTTGAGTGGGTTTAAAACACTCCACAGAGTTTCTTCTCTCATTTGAATTGGTTACGAATTTTCAGATGTAGAAGTTGTTGTTGTCTTTGTTCCACTGGCAGTAGCTTGTGATATCTTGCAGCTTGCATTTGTGAAGATTGAAAAGGGTTTCTAGGTTTTTGCAGCTCAAAGACTGCAGGTTGTGTTTTGTTTTTTGAGGAAGTCACGGAAATTGTGTACTTCCCGTGTTTTTCACTGCTCTAGGTCAGTAGTGGATTCAAACATTGTTTGTTATTTGCTTGTCTTTCCTGTTAAGGAAAGTGAAATTAGGAAAGGATATGTGATGTGCATGCTTAATTCTACCATGTGTAAGTTTTTTTTCCTTATTAGATTTTGCTATAGAGTTACAGTGTATAGTGAATGTGGAAGTTGGAATTATTTGGTAAGAGGAAAAATAATGGGGATTACTTTCTCTCAAGATATCTGTTAGTTACCAGGCAAGTTAATTACATAATTAGTCATTTTTGAAACCATTTTAATTGCAACACTTCTTGATTTCTTTTTTTATTTTTTTCCCCAGGTATGAGAACTTCCAGAGACGCCTGACACAGAACCCCCTCTTCTGGAAGACATAAGCTTATAAATCATGTCATTTGAAGTACTCTTTAACCAGTGCTATCGGAAATATACCGCAGTTAACTTCACTGAAGAATTTTGAGGGGGGGGAAAGAACGATTAGTCTGAATAGACAAACTTGTAACTTTTATATTACTCTGAAAAATATTTAAAATTAAAATCTGTGAAAACTACTTGCCTGTGCATTTTCTTTAATGGAAGCACTTGGCTGCAACAGAAGCCAGTCATGCATGTAGATAAGCATTCTCCCGAAACTGTATTTCAAATGAGGAAAAAAATTATAAAAAATGGCAGCGTGGCTTTGTTTGTTCGATTATTATTTTTTTTTAGGTTGTGTTTAATTGTAAACAAAATCTAGTTTTTCCTTCTTTACCTCATTCTGAAGGATCAGGGAACTGAGTGAGAATATGCTGATGGTTTCCCTGCTGGTCCTTACTCTCTCTTAAGTGCTTTCAGTCTGAGGACAGGTGGGAATCCTGTCCCCAGCTTGTATGGATCGTACGTGTATATTTCCCTCCTTTTGTCAGGAAGTTGCTATTGAGCTTGATCTCAGGTATCTGTCTTCAACTTCTCCTGTATGAAAGTGTAGTTTAGAGAAATCTCTGTGAACTCTTTCCTGATGCAGGTCAAATACCTCTGAAGCAGCTGTTACGGGCCAGTTTGGAGTTGTAGATTTGTATTTTGCAGCACAAGAGTGTTCCATGAGATGAGAGCTGCTAGATAACTGACAGTGTAGGTATTTGATGAATTTCTCCTTCTCTTCAGCTTCTAGTTATGGTAAGAGGAATGACATGGACGAGGAGAAAAATGATTCTTAGTATGCAGAAGATTTTTTCTGTGGGAATAATGGGTTACATCAAGAAATTAGTTCAAGGATTGTGAGGTGTCATTTACACTGTTGTTTGAGGGGAAGCTATTACTTGCTGTGTAGAGAAACTTGTTGATGTGATATGAACCAAAGCTTGTTTTGGCTGTCCTGTGAGCCTCTCCTTTGAACCTGTCAGTCATTCAGCTCAGAACGTAGAGTCTCCATAGGCTCCATCAAACCAAGGAATGTTGTTTGTAGATTCTTTGGGGGCAGGGTAGAGTTGGAAGGCATCTCCTCTTCAGTAATTTCAAATACTGAATGCTCCATACAGCGTAATGTCTTTAGAGTTGCTGCAATGAAGAAATAGCTTTGTTTCTAAGCACCCTGGTGTGTCGCAAATGTTTGCTTGATGTTTGAAGTAGGTCTGCCATCCCTGCACCATGTTTTCCTACATGTAGTATCAGGGCAGCCACGTATGAAGGAATCGGTGAGAAGAGAAAGCAAAATGTATTTCTTCCTCCACTCAACTGCCAAGGTGTGAGAGAGGGGACACTGGTGTTTACTACAAAAGAGGACATGGGGCTTTTGAAATGCTCAAGTGCAATCGATGGGTGACTGGAGATGGTCATAATTCCTTACAGTAGGTTCCGGGGGTTGCCTTTTTGTGTATCATCCCATTCTCTGCTGGCTTGTCCCAATTCCTCAAGGAGAAGCCACTGTAGAGATCTCTGAGTGGAACCATCCATACTGCTGGGCTGGAGCTCACAGGCTGGTTCCTGGCTTGCATCTGAGTCTCACGTCCTACACAGCTTCAACAAATGCTTTATTGTGTGGAAATATTATAGTGCAGAGGTGTAGAATTTGATTTTCCAATATGCTGTTTTAGGTTTCTACCTTACTATGAGACCCTCTGGTGGTGGATGTTCATGATGGACTTGCGTACCAGTCCTTGGAGATACCAATGGTGAATGAAGTAAACGTGTGTGTGGGTGAGAGGAAACCTCTGCTCATTGAGCAGTCTGTGCTTTTCTCCAGGCTCTGAGAAACAGTATTACAGATTCACAGAATGCTTTGGGTTGGAAAGGACCTTAAAGATCATCTAATTCCAACCCCCTGCCATGGGCAGGGACACCTCCCACCAGGCCAGGTTGCTCAAACCCCACCCAGCCTTGCCTTGAACACCTCCAGGGATGGGGCACCCACAGCTTCTCTGGGCAACCTGTGCCAGTGCTTCACCAAATACCAAATAACACTCAACTACTCATTCCCTGACACTGTAGAACCAACCTTGCTTTATTCAGTCAGGGAAAAGGTAAAAACACGTTCCTTTGCTACCAGATGCTGCAGCTCTTGGCATGGTCCTGGGGCCAGCACGTGGGCCTCATTCAGCCTGGGGTCAGTTGATTGTGGTTCCCCGTGGCCCACAGTGCTCCTTGGAGGGAGCTTTGGGGATGGGGCAGGTCCCAGAAATGGCCAGTTCAAGTCAAAGCCAGCTAGGGTCCCTGGCAGGGGTGGTGGCAGCCCTCTAATGACAGGTGACAGTGGGGTTGGTTGTGACCTTGGGACTTGGGCTGCCCAACCCTGCCGCTCTTGTGGCGCCTTTCTCTCGGTCCACTTTATGGCCTGAAGGAGGAGGGAGGCAGAGGGATAGCATCAGATGGCTGCTCTCTCAAAGGTGTAACAGCACAAGAGAAATATCTTTGAGTTTTCAGGTCTGGGTGTTAACCTGGAGTGAGGGTATGACAGCCATGGCTTCCTTTTCCTGGCCCTGGAAAGGGGGGAAGAAGGCATCTGACTGGAAAGCGTCTGAAAGAGCTTTGTTTCCAACACTTGTGTCTCACAACCAAAGGTAGGAGCATCCAGAGCTGTTCCATAAGAGTTGTTATAACAGTGTCCAAGTACAACCACTGTGGTCAGCCTCAGGGCCTGGGTGGTGTGCAGGCCTGGTGGCAGATCTAATCCCCAGGTGGGCACTAGGGCAGCCGTGGTGTCTGCCTTCTGCCCCGAGCTCTGGGCCTGGCTTCTAGCGAGCTTCGAAGGTGCTAGGCACAGGTTCTGACCTACCTGGGCTCCTGTTTAGTTAAAGGAATCGGAGCTGCGTGGGTGGAAGCCTGGGGCTGTCTGACAAGGGATCAAAAGTGGCCATAGGTCACAAGAAACCTGGGGATTCACAAGTCTCCACAGCTCCTGCGGGGCCCAGCCCTGACTTCTTGCCACGCTGGAAATCTCATGCCACGTTTCCATGGTTGTTCAGCTACAGCTCAGAGGGCAGGACAAGTGTGTGTCCCCTCATGCCAAGCACCTGCAGTTTTGTTTTAACACCAGGCCTGCCCTGGGGCCCTGGGGAGGTTTCTGGACTTAAATCGTGGCTTTCATTTTCTCTGCAGAGATCGTGCAAATTTGGGATCAGGCATCTCTTGACGTTCAGCAACAGCTGGCAGCGAGCAAGGTGATAATTTTGCCTGCTCTCTCCCCTCATACTCTGATGAGTTTGGTAGCCTGACCCCCTCCCCTGCCAAAGCCATTGAATGCAATTGATGTATCTAATTGCACTCCCTTTAACTTCTTTGATGATGTTTTTCTGCTTTAAAATGCAGTTCACGAGTGTGTCCCCAAATCATTTTTTCTGTATATTTACAGAAAAAATAAAGTCCAGCAGATTCAACTAATCAATACTGTCAGTCTCTGCTCCACGCTGCTGGAGTGGAAAGATCACCCGATCCATTCAGGATTTATCAGAAATGTCAGAAAACCTTGTTCAAGGGTTGGAAACCCTCTAGCTGAAAGGTGTTTGCACTACTTTTGCTTCAAATCCTTATCCATCTTCCTTTTTCCTTTTCTGCTTTTTAGCGTGTCAGGATAGTTGGACTGGGGACATTTTGCTGTTTTTATGCAAGAGCTGCATGTGGGAAGGAATGGTTGTTTGCTCGTTCGCAGACCTGTATTTCAACTGTCCAATACTGTCAGAAAGATTCTTAACGTGACCTATGCCAAAAGAATTATTCCTGGTAAGAAGATCAGGTAAAAATCTTCTTTCCCTCTGAAACAGATGTGGGGTGTCCTCCAATGCGATGGCTGCTGGCCCCAAACACTGACACACACTCACAAATCTATGTTATTTTAGGGTGATCTGAATAATTTTCAGAACATCTGAGTAGCTTTTCTGTTTTTCTTCTTCATTGAAAGCATTTGACGGGCATGCCACATCTCTCAGACCTCAGTGCCTGCTCACTGAGGGTGGGCAGTGTCAGTGGCCTTAGGATGGCACCTGGACTCCAGAAGCCCACTGCATTGCCTGAGGGCCTGAGAGCTGCTGGGAGATGATTGCAATTAGCATCCTAGCTCTACATCATCGTGTTCCTCTTGTATTGCACAGCAGATTCTGCACCCGTTGTCCCATTGGACTACACCACGATAGCCCTGGAGACATCAAAACCCCCGGATGCTGTGAGGAACTGTCTAAATGAGACTGTGATGTATCTCTCTCGCTGCATCGCGAGTGAGCTGAATATTGATTTTGTTTTCTGGGACATGGGTGTCCTTTCTGTCAAGCACAAGGAAGTCCAAATGAGGTTTTATGAAAAACTTCTTCTCAGCCTGGATGCAATGGGAAACATTAAGGAAGTTCTTGGCAACGTAAGCCTTACTGTTTTGGCAGTGCTACGTGTGGGATTTCAGGCTGAGTCTCAAGGGCCTGTCAGGCTGATGTCCCCTGGTGTGCCAGGAGTTGTCTGGCCACTTGGCTTAGACATTGTGTACAGCAATGGGGGTGCTCTTTAGATTTCTTCTTGTATAGTCAGTTGTCTTGATGAAATATAAGGCACAAAAGATGGCTGTGTTGGGTCACACCAAGGTCCTCATGGTAGTTGAGGTTGGAAGAGACCTCTGGAGGTCATCTGGTCCGAGCTCCCTGCAGCAGGAGCACCTAGAGCAGGTTGCCCAGAACCATGTCCAAGTGGCCCCGTGTCCTGTCCTGAAGGCTAAAGGGAAAGGGTATGAGAACGTGGTCATTGCCTTGGAATCATCTCACCTTTCTCTGTCCCTGTTGCAGAGGAAGAAAGAGATGACAAGTTGGGTCATTTCCCGGGGAGAACCTGGAGTTCCTGACATCCTCACTAAACCCAACATCTTGTTTCCCAGGTGAGGATTTTCTGTCACCTTTGTCTGACGATGTGAGCAGCCTCTTGACTCGTGATAGGTAGCACTGCATTACTAGGATTTTTCTGCTGCTCATGAGGTTATTGAGAAAGAGTAACTCAGTACACTCCGTGCTTACTGCTGGTTGGGTTGAAAGACACATCTTCACTTGAAGTAATGTAGAGAAGTGTTTGCTTTTTACATTGCCATCAGACATGCAAAATAATCATTTGTTAGACAATTTGTGAAGCATAAAGACGAATATAGGCAACATCAAGTTTTGCCTGCTTCAACTTCTTTCCTTTTGGTCAGACTACAAAGGGAAAGGAAAATGACAGGAAAACCTTAAAACATTCTATAGAATTCTACATGATGGAGGTCAGCATTCATATGTGTCATGCGTTTGCAAAATTTTTGTGCTTTTTGTGAGAACTGAGCAAGCCAAGTGTATCCTAAATGTCTTTTACTGGTGTATAGAAGTTATTTCTTGGCAAACAGGAAGCCAGCATAATGTGTCTGAAGTCTAACGCTGCACAGTAGCTCCATTCATGGCCCAAGTGCTGGAGTCCTCTTTCCAGATGCTATGAAGCTAGTCAAGAAGGGTACCCAAGTGAATGGGAGGGTAACATTAAAATTCAGAATGCTCTGAGTAGGCTGGAGAGCAAGAGACCTGCATGTCCTCCAGGTCCACTTGGGATAAGAGTTTCCAAAGGACAACAGTCTTCAGCAGATCCTGTGTCCTGTCCACTTGCCCTGCATAACTATCTTAAATATCCTGGACCTCTAGGTGGCACCTTTGTTCCTGCAACTGCATCCTGCTTCTGATGAAAAGAAGTTGGGATCAGGTGTCCAGGGCAGACAGTGATGTAAATAAAGATCCAGTATGAAAACAGTAATTCCTCTTGTGCTTTTTGGCGTCAGCCAGAGTAGAAATGGACTGGCTGCAGGACTTGCTAAATTGCTGAGTAACCGATTATGAATAAGTGGCTTTCCCCTTTATTTGAATGTGGGATTAAAATGATTGACACTGGTACTGGCAGGTTTCTAGGATACTCTTGTAATAATGCCCTACGTCTTGTTTTTCCTTCCCTGAAGGTTGCCATCAAACAGATGAATTTGCAGCAGCAGCCCAAAAAAGAACTGATTATCAGTGAAATCCTGGTAATGAGGGAAAACAAAAACCCCAACATCGTCAACTACTTGGACAGGTATGTCGTGATCTGAAGGGTTCACAAAGGGGCTCTGGAAAACTCTTCCTTGTCACTGTCTTCAGTGATCCATCTCAGCTTAATGCAGATATAGGACGATCTTGCACTGCTTAATGGATGTGGCAAGGTTGGGGTGTGGGTTGCTTAGTGGTATCCATCTATATCCTAGGAGAAACAAGTGACTGAATTGGCATTAATGGAGTATTTAGGCTCTCTTCGGAGATGCTGACAGCAGTGGCATTAGCAGCATGCTGTCAGGACTCCATTTTCCAAGGTGCTCTGCCAAATTTGACCCAACAAGCCATTTCCTTCCTGATGCTACAGCAGAAATGGGAATACCTTGAACTGTGTTGTTTTCCTCGTCCTCTTCTTTCCTTCTCCCTGAGCAATATTAATGCTCTGCTTGCAGAGGAGTAACCCTTCAATGTTTAGATGGTTATCGTGTCCCTGTGGCTGTCCACTGAGGTTTTCGCTGTTGTAGCATAGCAGAGGTGAGGCTGAAGGACATGAGACACGTAACTAAGCGAGGCTGCTTTCTTGTGGGTGTGTGTAAGGGAGCAAAGGTGAGCTGGCTCAGAGTGGAATAACCCTTTGGAAGACAGAGAGAACAGCCTTATTCCTTGCTTGGAGCTGGATTTTGTGGGCTTGAACACATTCTGTGTTACTCCTGCTCTGCCTTGGGTATGTTACATTCATATGGGACAACTCCATCTTGAACTCCTGCCTCTCCTTTCTGCAAGCACTGCACCCAATGGCTTACCTAGACAGGGACCTGCTCTTGAACCCCTTGGATTAGGACAGGACCAGAGCAGGAACAACCGGTGCTGTGGCTGCTGCACTGCATAAGCTGTTCCTAACATAATTGCATGCAGCCACGAAAGCTGTGTTCGCTGTATAGCTCAAGGCAGTAAAAAGCAAGTCTGCAAACAAATGTGACTGCGAGTTCTTCCCCGCGGGATATTGAGGCTCTGCATAAGGATGATGGCAGCAGCGCTGCAGTTGTCTGCAGCTCTTTGGAGGCTGCCTTCTTCAGAAGGAACAACTGGTGAATGTGCTTCTGTGGGGGTAGGGAGCTGCCTTGGAAAGCAGAAGGAATGCTTGCATCTGCCCTGTTTGACTTCCAGGAAACAGTCCCAGCCTGTCAGCATGGAAATCTGGGATGTGCTGGAAGAAAATGGTAAAAGTGAATTGAATTCGGCGTCAGTTTAACACTGATGCATTGTGTCAAGCCTGAATCATTCACCTTATGCTAAAGCTAGTTCCAGTGGAGCTGCAGCAGGGTTTCCAGCCTGCTGCACACATGAGAAAGAAGCAGTCTTGATTAACTACAGGTTTGGCTTTTTGTAGGGTAAACAGTGCCTAGATGGGTGAGTTTCAGACTTGAATCTTGGCAGCTCATCTTCTGAAGACAGAATGGAGGCATGTGACCCAGAATCTCTTCTGGGAATCAGAGAGAGAATATTTGGACAGTCACTTACTCTGCATGTATATCAAAAGCCTATCAGCTGTTTCCTTAACATCTTCCTCTGATGTCTTAGCCAAAAAAAAAAAAAAGTACTTTTCATGCTGCAGCATCCACTGTGATGCTGAATTTATATGGTGCCGTGTTCCGTGTTATAAGCACGGTTGTAAAGAGCTGCCTTACCGAAAGGACAAAGTCTGCGTGTGAAATTTTGTGGGAGGGGTGTGTTTGTGCAGAGAAAGTGGTGCTGGGCAGGCACCCTCTTCTTGGAAAGAGCAGAAATTACCTGTGGAAAATGAGAAAAGCGGAAAAGAACATTTAAGTGTTGCAGGTGGGCTGAAAGTGTGTATTTCTCAACTGCTGTACAAAAGCTTTGTTTTGGGAAAACTGTTTGAGATGCACGTTCTTCCTTTAGAGAGAACATCCCCGTGTATATGCCCATGCCTTGTCTAGCCAATACATCCCAGCTGCAGGGTAGCTGCACATCCTGCTGTCTTGTTTAAACTTCCAGCAACGGGAGCCGCTTCTTTGGTCCTCAACTTTCTCTCACTAAGCTTTTTCAGGGGGATTAGCTTTTGTTCGAGGGCAGCAAATGGACAGAAGAGCAACGAGGGTGAACGCCGGGGGTTCTTGGAATGAAGAAGAATGGGGATGGGATGGAGGGGTCTGGATGATGGAGGGGCTTTCAGAGCCCCTCAGAAGATGACCCACAAGGCCAGCAGGAAAGCTTCTGCAAGCAGTTCTGCTGCTCCTCTGTCCCACCGACGAACTGCTGTGCAGCTGATTCTGCTTCTGTTTGGATCTCTGCTGCCAGGAAGAAAACTGCCAGTGCATCAGCACTTGTGCAGCGGAGCTGGAGACCTGTCTGCTCTGCGACTAAAGCTCTGTGTCCTCGGGCTCTGTATCCTGAAAGAAACTTTAGACTTTGCCTCACTGAAGTCTTCAGCATCACCAAACTGAGATCACGTCTTTGTCTCTAATACTACAGTTAAGCAGAGCTTTTAGTACTTCTGTCATCCAGGTACAGCCTAGAGCACAGTTCTTTATTTTAGGGGAGGTTTTCCATCAGCTCAGGTGTTGGCAGCATGTCCTTTAGGGGCCAGAGCACACCTCTTGCTCACTCCTGTGATGTTTCACTCATCTCTGCCTATTTTCTGTGCCACATCAGAAACCTTTCTCTTTCACTATTGTTTTCTTCTTAGCTGTCCCCTAGAACCCACCCTGCTTTTTGCCTTTGTCTCCTAGCAAATTCCCTGTTCGCTTTTCAGCAGGATCAGTGTTTCTGAGCAAAACAAATGATTTCTTGATGACTTCTCCTGCCAGCAGGCAGAAGCTGCAATTTGATTCTCTGCCGTCTCTCTCGACTCATCTGTCTGCTCCTTGCAAACCTGGGAAGATAAGCTGCGAAGGTGGGGTTTATGGTTTTCAGGCTGATGGTTCCTTCCTTCAGGAATGTGTCATCCTGATGTTTCTGTCATGAAAGGTTGTGCTGATGTTTTTCCAGGTGGGCCCAAAAAGGCAGAAGTGGTTGGTGATGATTTTTTTTTGTTTTTTACATGAGTTAATGCAGGTGCCCTCATCCCAGGTCTTCTGCTTCTAGACATGAGCACACATGCTCCCAGCAGAGAACAATATCCCAAATGGATGTGAAAACTCACCCTCATCTCAGCTTTTTCCCATTTATCTTCCTATAGGCTTCCTACAGATGAGATTTTTCAAATGCATCATGCTTAAAAAATGGTGTTCTTGAAAAGGAACTGAAAAGTTGTACGTGGGCAACCACCCAGGACTGTCCCTGTGCCTGGGCAAGGGTAGGCAGTTGCTTAGGGTAGGAGGATGCCAGTGGTGTCAGATCAGCCCACAGCCACCTTTTTCAGCGCAAGAGCTCTTGAAAATCATGCTGTGCACCAGATGGCTAGGGATGCATGCTTGGACCACGTCCTTGCCTAGTAGCTCTTTCCTGTCTCTCTCAGTGTTGGAAGGAATTGTGAGCTCGTCTCCTTCTTAGCCTGGGCCCTTCCCATGGCAGAAAAACTCAGCCTTGCTGAGTTTTCCTTTGGCCAGGAAACTTTTAACCTGCTATTTCATCACGTCTCCTGTTTTATCTTCATCTTTTTGCAGTCACCCTTTCTCTGGGTCATCATGGCAGGAGGCAGGAGGCTCCCTAACAGATGTTGTGACAGAGACCTGCATGGACGAAGGACAAATCGCAGCTGTGTGCCGGGAAGTAAAGCTGCACCCACACCCTGGGCAAGCTGTGAGGAGGAAGGGGACAGGGCTTTTTCTGATGTATCCTGCTGGAGTAGCTGGCTACAGCTTCTGTAATGCTGCAGTAATCTACTCAGAGGATGGATTTCACTGGGGAAGTCATGACATGCTCCTGTTTGGTTTCACCCTAGAGTGAGGACTGCAAAAAGGGGCTGGAATCCTTGTGGTTATGCCTATTTTCTTTGGGGCTAACCTGTCACCTTCTGGTCCCAGTGGGGATGTCTCAGTAGCCCTGCACATACTGGATATAGAAAAGGCTCTAAGAAGCTAAGTCTGTGCTACTCGAAGTGCACGTTGTTACAGTCCGTAGCTGGAGATGGGTGCTTGAGATGCTTGTTGCTGTGGTGATGAAGGGTCTGTTGAAATGCTCCTGGAGGTATTTTTGTGGCATCTGTTTCAATGGAGATTGGCAAGCATAAATCTCTGTGAATTGATAACAGACATGCAATGAGGTTTGGGGTTCATTTAGCCTTGGGCCACCTGTTTTTGTTGTCTAAAATAACATTATTGTAATGCACCTCTAGTCTAGAAAGCTGGGTTTATAGGCGTAGGGTCACAAGGCTTTATCTGTTTGTGATCTCTCCAGCCTTGAAAATACTGCAGGTACCTGGGTGATGGAGGTGGGTGGAGGGGAAGTTGAAATCTGATCAGCTAGAAAGCATTTAATTTTACAAACCCAGCCCCATCCGAGCTCTTAATGTTGTTTCCTCCGTGCGTTATCACCAGTAATGAGGACCTTGAGACTGTTGGTGCTAAGCTAGCTGTAGTGCTTGCCATTGCCCATGCAGAGATAAGTCTGGAGACCAGTGAATGATTATCTTCCACCTATGGCTTTAACAGAACCGTGCTTCCTCCCTCTCCCTCCCAGTTCTGTTGGCTAGCGCCCAACAGGCATAAATAAATCTATTTTTGCCAGCAGTGACAGCAGATATGACTCAAAATTCACACAGTGCAGATATGCTGAGTAACAAGGTGTTTGTTGTTGTTGTTGTTGGTTTTCACATAATTACTTTTTAGACTGAAGCTGCACTTTAGTGCAGTCAGATCTCAGGAGTGTTAGCAGTGAATAGCTTATCAGGGCCGAGGTGCTCTGTTCTTATGGGTTAACCTCTTTCAGCACAATATGCAAGCACTTGGCTGGAGCTTCAAGTTAGGAAAGTCCCTGTGGATATGATGCAGTAACCTTCTGGACCTGAGTTTCTTACTGGCTCTGCTGGAAATGTGCTCTGTTTATGGACCATATGTACCTTCTCTGCTTGTTACCCTTGAGAAAAACTCAGTTGGGGATCAGTTCAATTTTCATAATTCTGCCTAAAATTAAACCTGTAATGCCACAGGGGGTCAGGATGGGCAGGACATCTTGCTGTGTTGGTTCTGCTGGGCACACAAGGACACATCCAGTTTGGTGAAGCCTGTTGTGAAGGAGGTGGGCCAACCCCTTGCCCAGAAGCCCTCGTCGATGGCTGCCTTCATTCCTCCGCACCCACTGGTGACAGCCCTGGTATCAGCTTGGGCAAGTGGCGCTGCCTGGGAGCTGTGGCAGGACAGGTGGCTGAGCTCTTGATAAAGTGAAAAAGTCTGGCTCCTGGTCCCCAAGGCTGGGGAGAGCCGCAGAAATGCGCTGGTCCAAGTGGGGGTGCTCTCCAGGATGAGATCAGTCCCACTCTGATATCCAGTTGGAGGGAGAGAAGTTTTTAGTTCCTCATTATCCTGCCCCTTTTGCTCCCATTTAAAATAAAATGCAGTTGGGTGTTCCACTGGGGCTCTTGTAGCCCTGGCAGGCTAGGACACAAGACCAACCTTGCTTGATCTCTCCTGCTGAGGGCACAAGACTGCTGATCAGACACACCCTGACTGCTGTTTCTGGCTTTGCTAACGCCTTTTTAAACAAAACTTTCCTCCTTTTAGCGCTTCAGTCTCCTTCCTCTTACTCATTTCAATGCTGTTGTGTTACTGAGAGGTTGAGGAACATCTAAGGGCTCCCACCAGAGGACTCTACTCTCAGCTGAAGCTCCTAACCCCCTCCCCCTCCCCCCGGGTGAATCAAGCATGTGGTTTATACAAGGCTGTACTGCAGGGCACAGAGGTAAGGCACCAGTAATCCAACTGGGAGTGCAGGTAGGGAAATCACTAGACGTGCACTCACGTTGTACTCTACAATACACAGTGCATGTGTGTGTGCAAAAGACATGTTGGTACTTCAGGGTACTTCAATTTTGACTGCTTTAGCCTTTCAAAATGGTCTGGTTTGGTTTTGTTGGTGGAGTTTGCTTTTGTTAACGAGAGATCTTGTTTTCTTCGAGATCTGGAGAAAAATGGGTTGAGGCCGGATTGCATGGGGCAGCCTTTCTCTTTGGCAAGCCAAATGGCCTGGGGAGGAGCCAGCCCCAGAAAAGGGGGCCCTCAGCCCCCCCAGCCCTCCTCCTTCCTCCACATGAGGGCATCTTCCAGGCCTCTCCCAACACAGCCGCCTTTGGCCTCGCACGGGCCACTCCACCACAGAACCTGGCTGAGGTCACAGTGGCCACTGCTGCCCCGCCTTTGCCCTGGGCCCTATAAAACAGCCCCCTGCCGCTGCCCCGCCACTTGCTCAGCTACTCGGTCCTCTGAGAGCCAGCGGCAGGAAGAAGACTGGAGAAAGGAGCAAGGCGAGCGGCAGCCCTCCTTGGTGTGAGGACAGTGAAGCGGTCTGAGGAAGCACCAAGGATGGCAGCTAACGACAGAAAGATGCGTCATGGGCAGAGGGACAGCACCTCTGGCACAAAAAACACCAGTGCCTGGGGGACGTCTGGTGCCCGGCCCAAAGACACGTATCACAGATATCATTGGCACCGCAGCGATGTGGGGAACAGGCCGGCCCCTCAGACATACAGCAGCAGGGGGCCTGGGCCTAACAAGTGGTGCCGTGGTGGTGCGGAGCGAAGGCGGGAGCGTGAGGCGGAGAGCCGTGGGGAGCAGAGGTGTGCCCGTCGGCCTGAAGGCAGTGTGGGACCCAGCCGTGGCAGCATCGAACCCAGGCGTGGAAATCAAGCGAAGAGTGGCATGGGACCAAGCCATGGAACTGGGCGACCCCCTGGTTCGGCACCCTGGCCAGAGAACATACATGATGGAAGGCATCCCGTGTGGGCAGTCCCAGGCAGGGACTGGCTTGTCCTCCTGCCTAACACCGTGGAGCCCATGGAGGTGGATACACAAGAAGAGGCGGAGGAACCCATGGAAGTGGATCCACCTCAGCCACATCAGACCTGGGACTACCCTGGCAGGTCTTTGCTCTGTGCTGTCAGAGAACTCCGACAGCTATGCAGCAGGGCCCGGCGAGCTCCCTACTCGTTGTCTCTCAGGCACCATCCCAGGCATTAGTTTGGAGCCACCAAACAACCGGCAATAAAGAACTCTTGCCGATTCTCAGGGGTTGTGTGAGTGCTTCTCTCCCATCCCCCAGCCCTTGTGGTTGCATCCCTTCTGCACAGAGTGTCGAGGAAGAGCACAAGCAAGGACGCAGCTCCCTTTGGGCTGCTGCGCTGGGGAGACAGGAGGAGTCCCCGAGGGCCACCATGCGCCTCTAACATTTGTGAAAATAGACTGAGGGGTGAAAATAGGAGTGTGTAAGCAATTATAAGTGGCTAATTTTGTACATTAGGAGTGAATTTCTCTAGCTGAGTAACTGCTAACGACAGATATGGAGAAGGCTGAGGTACTCAGCAACTTCTTTGCCTCCATCTGCAGGGGTAGACGGGCTTCCCAAGTCTTTCATTTCCCTGAACCCGTAGGTGGAGGCTGGGGGTGCAAAGTCCCACCCACTGTAAGTGAAGAGCACGTTCGAGACCACCTGATGAATCTAAACAGGTACAGGTCTATGGGACCTGATGACATGAGTCCCAGGGTCCTGAGGGAACTGGCTGATGGAGTTACCAAGCCTCTCTCCATCATAGCTGAAAAATCCTGGCATTCAGGCAGTGTCCCTGGTGAGTGGAAAAATGGAAACGTCATGCCCCTACTCGTCAACAACTAAAGAATTGAACCAAGAGCACTGCTCTTCAACAATCAAAACAATGAGGAGACATTTCTTCTCAGAAAGAGCGGTCAGGCATTGGGACGGGTTGCCCAGGGAGGTGGTGGCATCACCGTCCCTGGGGATCTTCAAAGAAAGGTTGGACGTGGTGCTTGGGGACATGGTTTGGTGGGTGACATTGGTGGTAGGGGGATGACCAGATGATCATGGAGGGCTTTTCCAACCTTTATTTTTCTATGACTCTATGATCTCCTGGAAAGTCAAATAAGACAGGGCCAAGCAATTTTCACAGGAAGGCGCTCTGTCTTTCTGTCTTCTCAAAGAAAATACTAAGTATGAAATTAGGCACTTAAATTTATTCTGAACACAGTATTTGCTCTAGAAAGCAAATTCTGTTTGAGAGGTGGTACATCTTCTGGGGAAATAATATCTATGGGACTGAAAATACAACCAGATGATACTGGTGAGTGTGGGTGGAGGGAGGACAGACTGGGCATTGGTTTCTCTTTTCACATACTCAGGAACAGGCTTGAGACCATGTATTACACAGTGTGTTAGAGCTGCAAAATGCTGCACTGCCAAGTTTCACAGCATCCACGTACAGCTCGTTACTGATCACCGTCCTTCACATAGACAAGTCAGCAGCTCTGTGATGTTCATGGCCTCCGTGAGTCAGATTTAGAAGCTTACTCCTAAACACCTTATTAACCCCAAACCACCCCTCCTTTGCAGCAGCAGTGTACCTGGCAGTGCAACAGGCTAGCTTGTACCACAGCTCTGGCATCAGTACGTGTTTTTTTGGAGAAATCTGCTGATTTCTAACTATTTCTTCCCTCCTCCTTTGCTTTTCCAGCTGACTTTGGCTTCTGTGCCCAGATCACTCCTGAGCAGAGCAAGCGCAGCACCATGGTGGGGACCCCGTACTGGATGGCGCCTGAAGTGGTGACACGGAAAGCCTATGGACCCAAAGTGGATATCTGGTCACTGGGGATAATGGCCATCGAGATGATCGAAGGAGAACCCCCCTACCTCAACGAGAACCCCCTGAGAGTAAGCGAGTGCATTTTTTGCCCTCAGGTCTTTGCTGAGCCCGCTGGTTAAGGCTCTGGAGGAGGCAGGTGAACCTCCGCTGTGGTTTCATCACATGCAGCTACACGTCTGCTTAGATGCTGTAGTGAGAAGATCGTGGTCATTTAAGTTAGAAGCCATAGCTGGTTCTGGGCGGCAGAGGCACAGGCTGTTCCTGTTGCAGACCCTTAGGTAGGGTCTGAGTTAATAATGTGGTGCATCCATAATTCCCTCCTTTCTGGAGAGGCTGATAGGGTGTACTGGGTCTGGCTGGGATGTTAACTTTTTCTGCAGCAGCCCATACAGTGCTGTGCTCTGCACTTGTAGCTAGAACAGCAGTGGGATCACACCAGTGTTGTGTCTGCTGCTGAGAAGTGCTGGCACAGCATCAGGACTCTCTCTGACCCTCCTAGGGGGTGGGCAAAAAAGTGAGAAAGAAACATCAGCAGGGCAGCTGACCTCAACCAACCAAAGGGATATTCCATACCATATGATGTCACACTCAACAATAAAAGGTGTGGTGGTTTTACCGTGCTAGGCAGCTGAACACCACAACCGCTCTCTCACTCCCCCTCCTCAGATGAGGAGGGGAAGAAGTCAAGGAAAGAACAACTCACAGTTTGAGATAAGGATAATTTAATTAAAGAGAAAAAATATTATTAAGGAAATATTAATTAAACAATTCAACTAAAGGGAAAAAAGGAAAAGGGGATGAGGGAGGGGGAAAGGGAATATCAAAAAACCAACCAACCAAACAAAACAAGTAAAGGCTATGTGGAAGTGCAGAGGAAAGAAATTACTCTCTACTTCCCTTAAATGAGCGATGCTTGACCACGTCCTTGAAGCAGGGCCTCAACGCACGTAGCCGGTGTTCGGGAGGAGGACAGACGTTTTCGCAACGAGAGCCCACCCCTCCCCTCTTCTTCCTTTTTCCACCTTTTATTGCTGAGTGTGACATCATATGGTATGGAATATCCCTTTGGTTGCTTTAGGTCAGCTGCCCTGCTGATGTTTCTTTCTCACTTTTTTGCCCACCCCGTAGGAGGGTCAGAGAGAGTCCTGATGCTGTGCCAGCACTGCTCAGCAGCAGACACAACACCGGTGTGATCCCACTGCTGTTCTAGCTACAAGTGCAGAGCACAGCACTGTATGGGCTGCTGCAGGAAAAGTTAACATCCCAGCCAGACCCAGTACACAGGGGCACCTTCTGGCCCCAAAGTGCATGGCTTCTTGAATTCTTGTGAGTGGGGAAGAGAGCTCTCCTTGAGTTCAAAAAATACCACATTACTCTTTTATAAACAGGGCTTTCTCTTGCTGGTGCATTGTTCCTCTTTGCATGCTCCCAGTAAAGCTCCAAGTTTAATGAGCCTTCAGTCAGGCTTTACCCCAACTGGGGTCTTTCCCTTCTTATTCTTCAATGAAAGGGGAAATTCTGTCAGTTTGTAGGAATGCAGCTGTTCTTAGTGTAAGCCGGTTTTATGGCTTTTTTTTTTCTAAGCTAAACAGGATGAAGGGATCTAGAACAGTTCTGTTTAACTTGCTTCCACCTCTTGCACTGGAGGTGATTTTGGGAAAGTGCAGCAGCGAAGAAGAGAGAAAGGAAAGTTGGGGTGGAGTTAAGTGAGGATGGCTAAGCAACGCGGTGCTTTGCTCTCGTTTAACTCAACTTGTTCCAGTTCCCAGGCTATCGGACTGCTACCGTGAGATGTGATGAGTGGTGTGCTCAAAAGGCCTTGACAGATGTCTGATTCCTTTTAAAAGGCATCTAGCGAGTTTCTCTTAATAATAAAATTTTGCAGTGGATGAATCCTGTGTTTCCTGCTTCTTAGAGATTTCTTCATCCCCAAGCAGCAGGAAAACGACTGCAGTGGTTTCTGTAGGGTGTTAAGTGCTGCTTGAGCACCTACTGGCCATATGTTGTAAGGGACCAACTGCATCTTTAGAGTATCGGCTTTTTAGGCCTTGTTCTCTTGAGCAAAGTACTGACAGAACAAAGCCTGCTGTTTATTCTGAGGTACCTTCCCATGGGGATATAGTTATTGCAGGAGTCGAGCACTGGCAGAGCTGTGCCAGTCGACTTCCCTATATAAACACAGTCCGGGCTGTTGGTTTTGTCCTCTTAATCCCTTGAGAGGGCTGCAGGATCCAAACCCAGATTACGAGGGTAAAACAATAAAGGATTGGATCCCATCCACACAAAAATAGGGCCAGCAGCTATTCTCTTTGCTGAAACTTAAGCATTTATTAGTCACCCTGATAAGGGTTTTTTTTTGGTTTTGTTTTTCCCCATTGAACTGTGGGGAGGGAGAGGAAATATGGGTGTCTCTGTAATCCGGAGATGGAGTCTGACCTTCGTAACCTCCTGTTTCTTTGGTGCTTGCTTTGCTTTAGGCCCTGTATCTCATTGCCACTAACGGGACTCCAGAACTGCAGACCCCAGAAAAGCTTTCACCCATATTCCGAGACTTCCTAAATCGCTGTCTTGAAATGGACGTGGAAAAAAGAGGTTCTGCAAAAGAGCTGCTACAGGTAAGTGCTGGGGAACAGGACTGAATTAAGCATTCTAGAGTGAGAATAGGCAGGTGGAGAAATGTCATTTGGGGTCTTAAATACTGCATCATCTGAAGTCACAAGCACAGCTGAGATAACTTGCCAAAAGCAAACAAGAAATCCCAAATCAACCAACCAAAAAAAACCAAATCCATAATGAAGCATTAACGGAGTACTTTTCTTTTTGTGCTGTACTTGCTACTGGCAGCAGCTGTACAGCATGCTCTGTAACCAACCTCAAATAATTGCCGTGCCCCGGGCCTGCCGAATGCTCAGCCCCTTAATTCCGGTGGCTTCTTCACGCAGCTCACCCTAACATCTGGCTGTGGCGTTGCGGTCTGGCCATGCTTGTTCTCATTTGGCTAACAGGAGGGCTTCCAGCTATCGAATGCTCTGGTTGGCTCCCTTCTGGGGGCGAGTTCCCAAAGCTTTTCAGAACGGGCACATCTTGCATTAACTGGAGCAGTTTGGTGTTAACACATTTTGCCAGATACAGTTCTTCCTGCAGAGGTGATGGAATAAAGCTTGTGAGAAATCCTCAGTTATTTCACTGAAAACGTGGTGTCTTTGTCTGGACTCCTGGTGACACTGAAGGACCAAGCTGCCAGGCTTGTAAAACATAATGAAGCATTAATCACCGGCAGAAAGAATGGCAGTAGATGGAAGATCTCTTTTTCTCCTGGACTTGCCAGCTTCAGAGTATCAGAGAGCAGCAGCATTCTGTTCCTTGGGGCAGGAGAACGTTGTGACTGCAGCGTTTCTGTCTGTCTTTACCTTTTGGCCTCAGATTTTTCCACCTCTGAAGTGTGTTCAGATTGGGTGATTGATCCCTTCTGGTGCTCAAAAATCCCGGGGGACTTAATTATTTTTGATTTTCAGAGCAGCTTGTGGGCTTCATGCCTTCACTTGTCTGTGTAGCTGTTTTGTGTCGGTCTCTGTCTTCCACTTACACTTCCTCTGCGAGGCTGGAGTATTGCAAGCTTTCCGCTTAACCCCAAACACAGGGAAACCTTTTTCCTCTGTTCCAGATGTTGTGTTTAAAACCTTGCCCCTGAAACAAACACCACACGTCCTGCAAGAAGCACTTTGTGACACCACGCACTGCGTGTTGCACACTCGATAATCAATATTGTTTTACTTACCAGGGCACCTGGTACAGGAACAGACTGAACGGTCCTGTTATGAATTCCATGCTGTGCTCCTCAATCCCAGCTGTTCTGAAAATTTCTAATAGCTTTAGAAGGCCAAGGCAATGTTTTCACCGGATCTGTGGGAACAGGAAAGAAAGAAAGGGAGAGATGATTGCTGCAGGAAGCCCTGGGCAATGTTTTGGAACTGCACAGATTGCTTTTAGTTACACCTCCCTTCCACAAAGCATTTCACTGTAGGTTTTGCATGAATTTATTTCCCAGGAGAACTTGCTTGGTCTTGAGAGTGTATAAACATTGGAGAAATTGGGATATATTGGGTGCAAAGCTCTTCATCAGTTTTGGGTAATACCCAAAAACCATGGCGAACTTTTTTGTTCATCACGTTTTTGTTTTTTTTTTGTTTGTTTGTTTCACCTGCTTGGAGATTAGAGTAGGTTGTTGGACTTCATACAGGTTTTTTGTGCAGACAGCAGGCTTCTGGGACACGTTCTGAAAAATGTAACCCGTTTTTCTTTTTTCCTCTTCCTAGCACCAGTTCCTGAAAATTGCAAAGCCTCTTTCTAGTCTCTCTTGTCTGATTATTGCTGCTAAAGAAGCAGCAAAGAACAGCCATTAAAGCAGGGGAGTCAGCACAGCCGTCATGTCAAGCCCTTTCGACGTCCCTGTCAGAAACCGAATTACCTGTCCCTGTCCCCTCCTGCTCCTCCTTCACAGGGGTGTTCTTAAAACTTTGATCTGCCCTGAAGAGTAAGAGACGTATTGTTTGCTGAACATGGGAGGGCACGCAACAGGAACGTCGCTGATCTTGCGTAGTGAACTGTCTTTCCATCCGCCTTGATGGGCACGGTAGGGGAAGGGTATATTTTATGGCTGGGAAGATCTTCTGAGAACATCTGAACCTGACCTACACGTAGCAAAGCCAGTTGGTTCTTGTATTTCTTACTGTGTTTATTTTTAAAGATAATGTGGAGCCTTTAGACCACGTTTATCTTAATAAATTAAATCTTTTTCTGGCTGGACTCCTCCTGCTTCTGCCAGGCTGCTCTTACACCACTGAGGCTGCTCTCTGCTTTGGATGACTTGAGGAGGGAAGGAAGCAGGCAGCAGCAATCGGAACAGCTAAAACAACTGGAAGGGGAACGAGGGCAGGACCATGCAGCCCTCCTCCAGTACTGCTGGATGCTTCGAGGGAGAAAGGAGAAAGCCTGTGTGTTCTTCTGTCAGCTGTTCAACAGCTCATGATCTTTTTGCCAAATTGTGTGAATCAAGGTCCTTCCCCCCACACTTTACTTTCAACTCAACTAATTAAAAAGCTATCAAATAGTTCTGATACTCTAGAAAAAAATCACAGGAAAAATCAACTGGGCTTTCTTTTAGGGTTATTTTGTTAGTTCTGTCTGGCCTCATGGAGACCTGCCCTGCACGATAAAGCAAACAGAACAATTACTGTTATAAAGATAAGATTTGATGACTGCTGCATTTCTTAACTCGGGGCTGAGGGGGGGTGGGAGAATTCACTGTCACCAGACAGTTCTCTTGGATGGGATTAGTTTTCATGTTATCATCACTGGGTGCTTACAAGTGATGCATTAAGTGATACAAGCTTCTGCCATCCTGTGGGATAGCGAGTGGCTCTGAAGAGAAGTAACTACATCCAGGGGGAATGGATAAAAGATCTTGCTTTCTCTATACGTATTGCTTTGGTCATTTCCAGGGTGAGTTTAATCCAGATCTGGAGTAACCTCTCCTCTCTCCCCAAAGCACTTGTGTTGCACAGAAACTCATTCCTGCTTCTCGCTGAGACCTGCTGCTGGACCGGTGCTTTCCTCCCTGCCCTGGGCTTGTGTTTGAAATATATATTTATATTTTTCCCCTCACTCACTCTATGATACCTGACAGCCTTACACTGGTTTTACAGGCATAGATGAAGCCTTTAAGCTCCCTTGCTTTTTTGGTGTCTTCTCCCATCCTTCAGCCTACAGGGTGGCCGCTGTTGGACATGAGGCCGTGACGTCTCAAGTCCATAGCCACATCTGCTGCCTTCCTCCCCTTGTATACATTTTTTATCTTCATGTAATATGGGGAGTTACTCCTCACAAGGTGAATTCCTTGGGCAGAGCAGCAAAGCTGCCAGCCGTGGGGGGAACCTGATCTCTTGGTGAGCTCCTCTGCTTGGAGCTGGGGTGGAGGCTGGGAAGGGGAAGGCCACTGCCCTCGAATAATTCTGTTAGGTAAGGAGTTTGGTTTTATTTTCTATGCAAGTCTCAAAATGCCATGTGTGGGGTGGACGGGAAGGGATGCCAGGCTAGATCTCACTTGGGCTAAAATCTAATGTGGCTCTGGTCTTACTGACCCACCAATTGCCTTTTTTTGACAGCACAGGATTAAGCCTGATCCATGAATGTATTGAATGTTGCTGACTTCCCTTTGCCTTCCCTTCCCACTCCATCCTTGGCACCCCTTTGAGATGAGAGTGGTAATGCAGACATGCCCTACCTGTGAGCACATCCGTCAGCTTTTCTGCAGGAGGATTTCTGCTAAATTTCTAAGAAGAAAGTAAAAATTTCTATTTAAGTTATTTTCTTGGACTCTGTGTTGCCTATTGGAAAGGAATCTGCATGAGTGACTGTTTCTCCCTGTTCCTAAGCTTGTGATGTGCTTCTGTCTCATTGATTTCAGCTGTGAATTGGTCTTTACTGGTTTGGTAAGGACTGAGAGCTATGCACTGGGAAGCTGTAAGGCAGTGACTGTAGACATGTCATCATCTTCTGGTTTATTTTTTTACCCACCTGTGATGCAAAAGAAGTTGACTTGCTACTGTGTGCCCAGCCCCAGTTCCAATTTAACAGACACATCATGTTTTCACAGTCTCACAAATCTTAAATAAATAGATAAATGCAAAAACGTAGTTAGTTTAGGAGAATGAGGTATGTTTTCTGTTCTGAGATACGGATCCTTTTCTCTTCTCTTATGTTCATCTGGGCATCGCCCAGCTTCAGCACTGGTGGCAGCTTCTGCATAGCCTTTTACAGCACTTTCTGGTCACTACAGAGAGCTGTTAGCACAAGTGTCTGACTTCAAAATTAGCCTCTGTGGCATGTTTGTTTTTTTTTCTGAGAACATCTTTACTGCTGGGATTTGAAAGCAACTTCCAACTAGAGAACTGCTTTGGTGGCATTTTTAAATATATATTTTTAATACACCTACTGTACAAGCTAATTCTACTGAGTCTGAACCATTTTTAATCACAGCCCTTAATTATTTGATTGTTAGATTCTCTCTTCTATATTAGAACATGAAATATTCAGTTGCTCGACTATCCATCCTGGAAACCTGCTTCCTTTTTAAGGGATCCTCAGCAACCCTATCAGGTGAGGTGCCGAAATGGCACAACGTGCTCCAGCTCCCAGAGCTCCTGGTGGAGGCAGAAGGTAAAACCCATCTCTTTTTTTCCAAAGCACTGAAGATTGTCATATTTAAGAAGCAGCTGGTGCATTTAAAGCTTCCTATATTTAAAGAGCTGATGTCGAGTTGGATTACCGCAGCCCTAGGTTTTCTTTAAGCAAATGATTGGTTTCAGTTCACTGGGGCCAAAAGTTTGGGCATGAGAGGGGCTGGCTGAGCTGAGACTGCTTCTGAGTTGAGATCTCTGTTAGTATCCTAACGTGTCTGTCTCAGGGTATCATGGGTTGGTATCACTAGATGATACTTATTGTGCAATGATGGGCTGAACTGGCCTGTCGGCTGGTGGTGCTTCAAGTTTGCTGAGCTCAGCTGGCAGTGAAAGGTCCAGCCCAAAGTCCAAGAAGAATGGTACGGATTTGAACGTCTTTCTTAATTACGAGCTTGCAAATTCCCAAACATGTTTCATATGGAAGCTGTCAAAGGTGAAGGCTGAGTCCGTTTGTCTCCCTAGCATAAAATACGGAGCCTTTTCAATGGTTTATTTCGATTAGTAATAGAGAACCTGTGGATGTATTTTGGGGTTGTTAACCCGCTGGATCGGGCATATAGGTAATTACTGTCCTAGGTCTCATTGTTTGCTGCTAATGACAGCTCACAGCACCAAGGCTGGGGTCTTAGAGAAGCAAGGAGCTGCCGGTGGTGGCAAAACAGCAATGCCCGCAGGGGCTGGATGGAAACTTGCAGCCGAAATGGATTCCCCCAGGAAAGGGGTGGGAGGCAACAGAAGATGGTGTTGGTTCGAGGAAGAAGATGGGTGCTGGGGTTGGAAGAAGCAAAAGGTAAAACTCAGTTTCCCAACTTGGAGGGTGCCGGAGCAGCCTGTGGTGGATTGAGGCATCCTGTTTGGGAGCAGAAAGGAGCAGGGGGCTCCTGTGCAGTGAAGGGGTGCTCAGAGGGGGACTGAAGCTTATGTCTTTGAGCTACAACCCATGCTAAATGAGCCAGAGCTAATCTGACCTGCCAGGTGTCTGCGTGTCTTGTCCTGCTGGGAAATAACAAGAGCCTTTGCTGTTTTAAAATCAGCTGGAAAATGTGTGTCTCTTTGTACTGCCTCGCCGTAACTCTCCAGCAGTGCCCGGTTTGTTAGGGTCAGCTCAGCCATTTAGAAAGCAGAACTGAAACCTTAAATAAAACCTGAATGAATGACCTGCTTCTCCTTCCCTTTGTTTCAGTGGCGCTTGCAGAAATGAATGGGGGGTGCTTGAAGGAGGAGTTGTGTTTCTCCGATCTGTTTTAATTAAATCTTACTTGATAGAGCAAAGTGACTTTGCACTGGAAGCTGTTGCAGTAAGTGTGATTTCTACCGCTTATTTTAACCCGTTTGGAAGTCATTAATGCTCTGAGAAACATCAGTCTGGAAGCTGGATGTAGACCCCAGCTGGAGGAGAAGGAGGCGGCAAATGATGAAATTGTCCCTCCTGGCTGCTTGTTGTCTCCCCAGGTAGAACTTGGTGTCTGCAGCTCCAGGAGGAAACGGGGGAGGATTTGGGATAGGTCCCTAAAGCTGCCCTCCCCAGCATCGCTTTTACATGTGGGGTCAGTAGGGTGAGGCTGGTAACAAGAGCAGGAGTTTATCACCTATATAATTATGCAAGTGCCTCGTCACAGCTTGGATTAAGGAACATCACTGGTCGGGGAGGACACGTGTGCCCCCACAACCTCCTAGTGCAGGTTTTTATCCTCTTGTGTCTGTAGGGCAGAGCTGGGTGCTGGAAGTCCAAGAAACCAAGCCTAACGTGAAGAGGACTTTCCCAGCTCAGCCTCCTGGTGCTGGGAGCCCTGCCGAGTTCTCATAAGCCGTTTGGGTGCTGAGCCCCATGTCGGAAGGGAAGCTGGAAGAAAAAGGAACTTCTGGAAGGGGGAGGTGGCCAACTAGATGGTGGTGGCACTGCCGCGATGTGCTGCCATCCCATGTCCTTGTCCCACGAGAGCCTGGCAATCAAACTGTCATCCTGCATCCTGCTCCTCCCCTCGTGAAACTTCACAAAGCCAGGCACCAGGAAGACTGGAGAGCCTGGTAACGTACCCCAGAAGTGCCTTAAAAAGTGGTAACGGGCTTGGTGGCTCTGCCAGTATTTCCCTCAACACCATTACTTGAGTATTTATATTTTATTTTATCTTTTTTCCTGGGACTCTGTCCTTTTTTCCACTTGCATAGGAGGGAAATCTACCTGTGATGATCTCAGATCGATCTATCTATGGTAAAACCTGCACTGGGAGACATGAAACCTGCCCTGGATCTCTAAGTTTTCATACTTAAATTTAGTGTTTTCATTTCTCAGCTCCCGTGCAGCTCTGGAGTAGCCCTACTGGCAGAGGTGATGCCTTGTGTTAGACCAGGATTAGGGGGCAAAGAAGAGGAGAAGCTTTGGGGAACACACAGCATCAGGTCTGAGCCAGACCCAGCAAACTGGGAGCTAAATCTTGGTGGGAAGAGTTCTGTAGGGTCTTAGCTTATTTGGGAGCACAAGTGGGAGAATGAGCAGGAGGAGAGGCAATACGCTGGGAGGTACAAGAGAGGAAGAGAGTTTCACTACCGCATGCGTCAGGGAAAACTGCTGCACTTTATAGAAGTGATGTTTTTCCCGCATCCCTGATTTTTAGTGCTCAGAACAGTCCCAAATTGTGGTCCCGAGGCTCACCTTTTGGGAGAATTTAGAGTTTGAACTCCGTGAGCTTGCCGGGCTTTCCTGGCTGCTCCCTTCCAGTTCCTGGGGCTGTGATGCCCTCTCCCGGCAGCTGCACTGGGGAGAATTCCTCCTTGTGTTTCCCTGCTGCCACTGCAAGACTCCAAGTTTGGAGGCTGAAAGCAGCCAGCACGCCCCAACAGGCATCAGGAGATGGTTGTGGTGCTCCAGCACAGTCCTTGGCCATCATCCTGTGTCCTCCACCTCCATCTGCTCCGCATTTGTGCCACGATCTGGAGGCACCATCCTGCAGGTCGCCTCAAGTGTTGGGTGTTGAGGAGTGCTGGCACCTCCGGATCAGTGCAACAAAGGTGGGGAAAGGACTGGGAGGCAGGTTCTGGGACGAGAGGCTCAGGGCACCTGGGTGGAGAAAAGGAGGCTGTGGGGTGGCCTCGCTGCTCCCTGCAGCTCCCTGAGGAGGGGAGGCACAGGCGGAGGTGCTGGCCTCTGCTCCCTGGGCACTGATGTTGGGTTACATGGGAATGGCACGGAGCTGTGCCAGGGGAGGCTCATCAGGAAAAAGTTTCTTTACCATGAGGGTGCTCAGACACTGGCACAGGCTTCCTCAGGAGGCGGTTGGTGCCCCAAACTTGAGAGCATTCAAGGGGTGTTTGGAAAGTGCCCTCAGTAATGTGCTTTAGCATTTGTTTAGCCCTGAAGTGGTCAGGACTTAGTGATCTTTTAGGTCCCTTCCAACTTCTCTTCCCTTCCCTTCCCTTCCCTTCAGCAGAAGGGTGAGAAGCCCCTGGAGAGGTCCAGTGCCACCAAGTGCAGCCTGGGCGGTGGGAAACACTAAAACTGGAGCACCAAATCTGAGCCCCTCCAAACTCAGTGGGGCTCAGGAGCAGCTGGTGCTGGTCCCTGAAGGGGTGGGGGAGCCTCGCTGTGATATCTCTGCTGGGTGTAGCAGGGTGTCCCTATAACCCGGGGGCCATCAGGGGAGGGACAAATTCCTTTGGTCTGGATTCCCCCACTGAATCTGGAGGAGCATGAGGCAGGAGGAGGCAGCACAGAGCAGCAGAGCAGGCAGAAAGCAGCAAAACCTCTCCGTGCTCTCCTCCTGACATCCAGCGATTTCCCCCCTGCCATTCCACACCTCACTCTGCTCAGACACAAAAACATTTGGCATTTTCCTGAGCTTTTCCCAGGGGTTTTCGTTCATTGCTGGTCCTTGAATCTGCTTCACTGAGACTTCCTTGGACCATTGGATTAACACAAGTTGCATCCTCCTGTCTTACCTGTGTTGCAAACCCCTAGGTTCTGCTGGGAAAGAGCAAAATGATGAATAAAAGACAGCCATGAAATAGAGAAGAAATGAGAGGACAGGCTTTTACCCTCTTATTGTAATGCCATGCCAGCCAGACCGTGATGCAGCAGCACCAGCCTCACAAGGGAGAGTAGGAGATGGAGTTATAAGAGGCAGAGAGCTTGTTGCTGAGGGATGGAGAGCTTTGGGGTGCAGTGTGAAAGCTCCCCTGGCCATACCACAGCCTGTATTTGTGCTCCCTGTAGCTGGGTGTTGCGTTGGGCTGCAGGATAAATCTGTGTGGTCCCCGCTGGCTGCCTGCCTGAGGGATGTAGCTCATTAGGAGAAGATGCTCAAAGCCCAGCTGTAAGCCCCAGGGCTCCGGAGAAACTGCCTGGCTGCCTAAAGTTGATTTTTGAATTTATATTCTGATGCTTGGGGTAAGGTGTGCAGCCAGCAGGTCACGGCCTCTCGAAGAAACCTCTGGCACATCTACATGGGCTTTGCTCCTCCTTTTCTCAGTGTGAAGCTGCCCTCAGCGTCTTTACACTCGGACATGCCTTGTGCTGAGGGTCTGGAGGTATCTCTGCCCTGGGGCCCTGGCCCTGGGCACCCCTGGGCAGAGCCTGGCTCCGGCCTCTCGGCACCTCCCGGCAGTGCTGGTGGCCATGGCTGGCAGCCCCCGCAGCCTCCTCTGCTCCAGGCCCAGCAGCCCCAGCTCTCGCAGCCTCTCCTCACGGCAGAGCTGCTCCAGGCCCTTCGGCACCTCGGGGGCCCTGCGCTGGGCTCTCCCCAGGGTGCCCAGCTCTGGCTGGTGCTGGGGAGCCCAGCGCTGGGCCCAGCAACCCAAGGGGCGGCCTCAGCAGCGCTGAGCAGAGGGGAAGGATCACCTCCCTCGGCCTGCTGGCCCTGCTTTGCCCCAGGCAGCCCAGAAGACCACGAGGCCTCTAAGCACCAAGGGCATCCAGCCAGTGCCCACCAGGACCCCCAGGTCCATTTCTGCAGAGCTGCTGCCAAGCTGGGGCCCCCAGCACGTCCTGGTGCAGGACTTTGTGCTTCTCATTGAACCCCTGCTCCCTGCCACCCCCAGCCCATCGCTAACTGGACCTCCTGCCTTTCGGTGGGACACAGCTCCCTGCAAAAGGCAGACTTGCCTGCTGCCACAGGAGATGAACCCCAGGGAAGAGTAGGGGCTGAAGTCCCCCCCGTCCTCCTCCCATATCGTTCCTGCCCATAAACACTGCAGTTTCTGTGGCTAATCTTACAGGGACCTCGCTCCCTGCATGAGTCACCTGCTCTCCAGGCTCAGCAGCAGCTCCTTGTGCAACCCTACGGAGCGGGGACACAAGCTCAGCCCAGGGGTGACAGACCCCACCGATACAAATGTCCCAAACCATTGGGGGACAGGGGCAAGGCATAAATGTGGTTATTTCTCACCAAAATGCAGCCCTGGCCTCTGCATCTCGGCAGGCACCTGGGCACTGAGGTGTCCCTGCTCCCAGCGCTCCCTGTTTATGCCGTTCCCCCACAGCTTTATCTTCTCCTGACACGAACAGAAGCAAAACTCAGCGGAGTTCAAGGCTGATATCCCCGAGCCAGGCTGTTACAGCACCGGCCCCCGCAGATGCCCTCTTTATGGGCTCATAAACCTCCGGGCAAGGCTCCAGCAGGTCCCGGTGCGAAGCTGGTCTGGATGAGGTCCATCACGTGGAGCGTGATAACAACCCGGCTCGCTCTCCTTCAGCTGCTGGCAGGGCTGGGACACCGGCTGGGACACCGGGCAAGGATTTTTCTGGTGGAGATAAGCTGCTGAACTCTGAGCCAAAGATACCGCGGGCAGAGCAGCCCCTGCCCAGCCCCTACGTCATCTGCCAGGTGATCGCAGAGCAAAACGAGGGCTTTGCATCTCTGCACCCGGAGGAAAAGGCAGGATGCAAAAGCACGCTGGTATTTTGGAGGAGAGGAGCAGGGATATTTGCTAGTGGTGGGGCTGTGGTTGTGTTTTCAGTGATTGTCCTTTCCTTTTTCAGGGTCTGGTCTTCTCTGCAGGGAGGAGTTTTGTGCTGATGATGTTGCTCAGCCCTGTCCCCTTTTTCCCCATGTACCCAATGGAGCCTGTCCACACCGTAAGGATGCCGTAACTGGAGGAATGGCAGCCCGGGCAAGGACCGCAGTGAAAGTGGGCTCAGCACAGCCACAAGCACACCACTCAGGAGAATAATCCAGCACATCAACTCCAGAGTGTAAAACTGCAGGACACCCACCTGCCAGGTACCTGGGGAAGCTGCTCTTGCTGCTTCTTGCATCGTATCAGTGCCATAAGGCTTCACAGTCTCACCCTTTCCTGCCCTCGTTATCAGTTTTCCAGAAATCAGACCATAAAGCAAGTAATTTATCTACAGGCTTGCACACAGCCCCATGCCGTACCTCTGCCCCAGCCAGCTGAGTGTTAGCTTGGAGGTGATCAGCAGTAAAAACAATCAGCAATAGAAACAGCTGCTTCTGCCTTCAGCACTTCCTTGCGGTTCCCTCATTATTTAATGTTCTAACTCCAAAGGAAAATGATGGTACTGTAGCATCTAGTGCTATCCGGTGGTGTTGCTGTAGTATCTAGTGCTATCCAAGGACTGGCAGTACTGCTTTTACAGTGGAACTGTTATATGCCCTTTGCTCGTCATTAGGTTTCAGAGTGAATCAGGCTGTCGTTTCTGTGGTCCATCTCCTAATCAAAAGTTTATATTTGTAATGTGATCTGCCTAAAAAACACCGGGCCATCATTTCTGCCTTCTTCTTCCCCTCTCCACCCTCTCCGTTTGGAGAGCAGTTTCCTGAATTTTCTTTTCAAGGACCTTCTTTTAATCCAACAGGAAAAATCCCAATCTAAAAAGTGATGGGGATAAAAATCCTGCAGTGCTGGTGTTTCAGGAAGCCCTCTGGGGCTAGGGGGGATTTTTTAGAAGTTGGAGCTGTGTAAATTAAGGCTTACAGCCTGACAAACTTCACAAATATCCCTCCAAAAGGCCACCATGCATTGGAAGTTACAAAATTCAACCACACAAACTGCTTTTGTTGCACTGATCTGCCCCTCACCCCCCTCCAAAGGGAGTTATGTCTCTAATAGGATTAAGATCTTAAAGCCAAGACCCACTGCAAAATAAATAAAATAAATAAAACAAATAAAATAAAATAAGCACTCTTTGCATCTGGGGCTGCTCAGAAATGGTGTGCTGCGGATTCCTGCCCAGGGTCACGGATGCAGGAGATGCTTTCCGTGAGGATGCTCGTTAGTTTTAATTCTGAGGATCAATGATGTCTTGCCCAAATCTCCTTTGGGATATCTCCTCGAACCCGATCCTGTGGGCACATAATTGTGCCAGGGCAGCGTCTTAACACCAGCCTCTCACATTCTGGGTGGGCAGGACGTGGGGCGGATCAAACCCGGCTTCACCCACGAGTCCCCAGCTCCTGCAGGAGCCCTGACCCCGTCCCACGATGGGATTTTAATTTTCCGAGCTTCGGGGGCTGAATTTATGAAGCCTCACGTGGCCCCTCCTACGATGGGAGGGACGGCTCCGGCAGCCTCTCTAATACTGGGTGTCACACAGCGGTGCCACCATTCGGGTCCTGAGTGTCACGAGCAGAGGACACAGAGATCCAAGAGCAGCAGAAAGCAAAAAATAACCCCTCCATGTGCGTCCCGGCGAGGTGAGTTACCTCCAACGTCCTCATGCTAAAGATGCTCCCGCTGTGTAAAGTGCATCCCTGCCGGCTCATTCCTGCCTGCCCTAAAAGTTAGCCCTGCGAGGGGGGGGGGGGGCGGATTTTTAGGACTTTTCTTTTATTCTTTGGAGTTTTTAGAGTGTTGGTTGGTGTCTGACAGCGGGGCGATTGTTGTGGCTGCTGCCTGGGTGGCAGCGAGAAACAAAGCCCAAAAAGCAGGAGGATGGGGCAAAGCGGGAACAAAAGGGGATTATTTGCAAATGGGGGGGGGGGGGGGGGGGGTTCCCCGTTAATTTTTGGAGAGAAAAAGGATTTTAGGAGTCTGGCTTCACTCTGGCACCCCTGCCAGATAAGTTTGCTGTCACCTGTTGAGGGGAGGAAGGGGAGCTGGGGCCAGACATGAGCGGTGGGTGGCCGGTGGGGCTGCTGGAGCCGGGGGCTGGTGGGAGGGAGCCGTCGGCTGAGCATTTGTAATGCCTGGGATAAAGGGCTGTTTCCATAGTAAACGGGAGAAAGGAGCCTCTCTTTCTTTCCACGAGCTCACCCAGCGTGTGAACGGGGAGGTCGTCCCTGGAGCAAGTAACCCGTGAAAGGGCAAACATCTGGGAACAGCTGCAAATCACCACAACCTGCTCGGGGTGGCTGGAAGGGGGCAAAAGCTCTCGGGTCTGCCGCCCGCTGCGAGCCAGCTCGGACGGGCGACCTCAGGTGCAGGGCTGCGTGCTGGTGTAAATCAGGAGCAGCTCGGTTAGCGGGTGTCAACCCGGGGACCAATTTGAGTTGGATAATGCAGATTTCATCAGGGTGGAGGTCCAGAGGGTGTACATCACCCTCTCTTCCCTCCTACTTGGGGAATCCTGGTCTCCCAGGGGAGTCTCTCTCCGGACTTATCCTCCAGCACACGACACCAGGTGGAAGGGTAAGGGAGAAGGGAAATAATTTCCTACAGCTGCTCGAAGAGTTTAGCTGCGTTTAACAAAAGAAAACGCAGAACGTGCCGTGGGACCAGCTGGATTTTAATTGAAAAAATGCTCCGCATGCGAAGGGAGCCAAAGCTGTCTCTTTGCAACTCTGCTATTGAAATGTTTGAAAGGTGTGCAGGGTTTCCAGGGCGACTCGAAAACTTTGCAGAGAAATAGAAAGCTGGGTTTCACAGCCGGTCCTGTGGATTTCTTATCACAGAATCACAGAATGTGGCATGGCGTTGGGCTGAGGAGGTGACTGGATGGTGTCTTTTGGGCTTGAGGTGTCACTGGGGGTGATAAAAAAGCAGCTCTTTACTCTTGGTGATCACTTGCTGCGGGACTGCGTGTGTCTTGGGAAGTTCCTCTGTGCAAATAGTTGATGTATGGCAGTGTTTAGTGTGATAAAATACCAGCCAAGACACACAAGAAGCATTATTTCTCTACATTTGTAGCTTTTTTGGCAATGAGGCTCTGTTTGCTTGCTGTGCGAGAGCCCAGAAGCTTCGGAAAAATATTTGTAATAATTGCATGCAAGCAGTTTCTGAAGGCATCACCCATCAGCTGAGGTGCCCTAACCCAACACATGGGATCCTGCATCCTCCCCACGTGGAGCATATCCTGCCCAAGTGACCTCTTGGTGGCTTGGCCCTCTTCTATTTCATAGAAGAGGGGATAGGATAAGACGTTGGGAAGATCCCTTGGGCTCCAGATCCCACGGGAAGGCAGGCAACGGATGGTGCAGCTCGGAGAGGATGCCTGCGGTGGGCTTCACACCAGGCTGAGCGTGGGCTCGGCTTGGACACCCTGTGCAAGGGAGCAGAGGAGGCTGCCCGAAGGAAGAACACCTCTGCAGGCAGGACACAGCACGGGAACAAATTGAAGCATTGCCGTGTGCCTGCATGCTTGGGCTGGAGCCTTGCTGCTTGTATAGACATGTTTTGGAGCCAGTCCCTTCCTTACCCTCCCACCTCATTTCCTCCCTTCTCAAAACTAACTGCAAAAAGCAATCCCTCATCCCTCCCGCCTCCATCTGCTCTAATTAGGCTGGAGGCCCCTGGAAGGTCTTCAGCCCCCCGTGGTACCGAGCTGCTGTGACTACCTCGGGTCCATCCCCTGCCGCCGCATGATTTCGCAGCCACTCTTAATCACAGGACTTATTTTGGAAGGTCTCCAGAGTCCGAGAACTAAAAGGCACTTTAGAAAAGAAGGGGAGGGGGGAGGAATTGGCAGGAGCAATTGCTCTTTAAAAGGCTACTTATTTCTTAAGATGTACTTGCTACTGATTAACCTTTGCTCCGTGATTGCTTTAATTGATTCATGCCTTAAAGCAGTCTGAGAGGTTCTGCGGGGTCAGTTCTCTCCAACGTACTCCATTTCCCTGAAAACTTCTTAAAGCTTCTTGCTTGGGCAAATCCCAGTTTGGGTGTGAAATGCAGGTGAACGGCTCCGATCCATTTTCCTTCTCCTTCCCCTAAATTATGCAACCAGTGCTTTACCTCTTCCTTCCCTCGCCAGCTGCCAGGCTGTGCCTGGGTCATGGTGGCTGTTGGGTGGGGCTTGAAGTTTTGGGGCCATTCCACGGGAATGAGGCACTACAGTATTGGGAACTACTTCAATCAGTCTGTTGACCTGTGGTCCCCGGGACTGCTTCCTTTAACCATGCATGGAGAATTCCTGCATTTCTTCCTACTGCAGCAGGGACAGACCCTGAGCAAAGGCAGGGTTTCCAGGCAGCACTGGGCTTTGGTGCCCAAGGGCCATACTTATATCAAGAACACTTGGGAGGCCCAAGAAATGTTCCTTGGTTGGGGGGGGGGTGGGGGGTTGGAGTGATGAATGCCCCTTCATCTGGGGCCAGATTCATGCCCTGGCACTCTGGCTGTGTTCATCCAACCTGTTCAAGACGTCTGCTCTTGGATGGGTTGAGTTGTATCCATTCCTCTTCACTCCTTGTAACCACTCAAACGTGTTGGAGATGGATCCCAGAGGAGTTAAAACAGAGGAATTAAAACACCCACCATGAACTCTATGTCTAAATAAATTACCCCCTTCTGACCTGTTGGGATGGGAGCACTGCTGGGCCCTGACCCAGCAGCGGTCACCATGCCCTTGGTCCTGAGCTTGTCCTTCGGGGTCCTGCACGCTGGTTTTCTGCACGAGGTGATGCCCATGCAATGAAAGTGCACCCTGTGCACCTTGCTGAGCGTGCCCTGGGGATTTTCACGATGGGTGGAAAAGAAATGAGCTGTGCAGACCTCATCTGCTTTCTCCGTGCTTTCGGCGCGCCCTTGCTCCATGGAAAATGGCACAGGGAATGAGTGCTGATGGAGATGTTCATGGGGGGAAAAGGAGGCTCTGGGCAATGGCTCCACTGCACAGGGAGGCTGGAACCAGGATGGGGATCTTGGGCATGGATCTTGAGTGTCAGGCCATCCTTTCACTAAATCCATGCAAAACTTTCCTGCGATGACTTATGCAGAAATGCGTAGCACTGAATTAGCCAGAAAGGGAAGTGCGCTGGGAACAGCGGGCCAGCATTGTTACGGGGTAAAAACGGGCCAGCCCTGATGCATATGGATGCTGCGGTTAGCTGAATAGAGAAACCTCCAGCCGACGGCGTGGAAAGCGTCCCTTCCTCCCCTCCTCGCAGGGCTGTTTTGCTCCAAACCCTGAACTTTAACACGGGCAGCCCGCGGGAGGGCCGGCGCTGGGGGCTTCGGGGCGGTGACCGTCCAGGGCCCCCGTCCTTTGTCCTGGCTGAATAGGGCTCTGCAGAGCCACCGGCGGAGGTATGTGATCTGCAGACCTCTTTTCTTCTCCCCCTTTTGGCCGACGGACAAAGTCTTCCCTTGGAGATGGTGCTGGCGGCGTTGCACTGCCCTCAGCGGGGCTGGGGGGGGGGCAGAGGGGGTCCCCCACGCTGCGTCCCCGTCTCATCATCTCCCCTGAGCAGCAGGGCACAAAGAGCCGCTTAGGAATTCCCAGGAGCAGAGAGGGAGCCGAGCCAGGACGTGCTGAACTGCACAAAGTAGGATTTATCTTCAAAGAAATTTTTCCTCCCTTTTCTGAGCTCCCTTTTTTTTTTTTTTTTTTGGCTTCCAAGGGATTTATTCCTCCTCCTTCCCCAGCCCTTTTTGCTTCCCCGTGGCCGCTTTTCAAGGGTGGCAGAGACTTTTTGGAGAGCCGGGGACCACCCAGGGGCACAGCCCCGGCTGAGCTCTGCATGCGACCTGGGACCGAGCTGAGCACAGCCCCATGCCCTGCACCACCTGCAAAGTTGCCATGAGCAAGGTGAGGACAAAACCCTCCTGTTGACCACGCCGAAGTGTGGGGAGCAGCTTCCTCTCAAAGCAGTCCACTTTGAGACTCCATTTCAGGCTTGACCTGTAGGTAGGACCTCCCCAGTGCTTCCCATTCGCTCTTTGGGTGACCAAAATGACACGTGGACATGGACATCTCATAGAATCACAGCATCACTAGGGTTGGAAAAGCCCTCCAAGATCATCTGGTCCAACCATCCCCCTACCACCAATGTCACCCACCAAAAAATGTCCCTAATCTCGGGGCTGTTGGCTGGGACCAACATCTGGCTTCAACCATCTCCTTGTGCTCACAGCTGGAAGCTCACGGTTCCCAAAACTTTTGGGGGCTAATTTCTGCCTTTGCCCACCTGTAGTGCCCAGAAGAAGGAATCCAGCTTCCCCCAGAAGACTGGCCATCCATATAACGGGCATCCTGATGCTGAGCAATGTGGGGCTCTAACCCAAGCTCCTGGGGTACAAATCAGCTATATGAAGGCTCTTAGGGTAAAAAAAAAACAGAAGAAAGTAACTGTTGATGGCCCAGCAATGGGTCCAGAGCTACCTGTGTGCTACCCCACATGTGGTGGGTCAGTGCTGTGGCTGTTTCAGGCTGTTTTGGGGGGTTGGCCACTGTGGTGGCTAGTGGCCCGAAGAGGCAGGGCAGGTGAAGACACCGTGAATGCCTGCCCAGGGAATGCCCTCTGGATCTAGAGGGGATGATTCTCATATAGGGAGGCTCAAAGCCCACCCCAAGCTCTGGTCTAACAGGTAATAACCTCCATAATATCCTTTTACGCCAAATCTGCTGCTGTGCACTGCATCACGTCTCTAGGGATGTGCAGCAAGGCACCACAGGACAAAAAAGAAGCCTTGCTTCTGCCTTAATGCCACACGGCATTCCCCTCTTCCCTTTAAGCAAACAAATATCTCCTGTCCTAGCCAGGACATCCCAGCTCATCTGCTGCTGCTCCAGCATCGCGTGCGAGACGCTGGCTGCTCTGCGGGGGATTTCTCAACCCTTCAGCTTTCTCATGGGCGTGAAGGAAACGAGCCTGAAAGGGAAGTTTGGGAAGCGATCCCGGGGCTCGTTGCAAGCGGAGCCCTTTAACGCCCCGCTATCTGGCAGCCCTGGTGTGCAGACCTGGGCTCTCCTGGGGCACTGCCCCCAGTTCTGCACCTAGGTAGTCCCACCTTGTTTCCAGACCTTATAATTCATCATCTAGGAGAAAGAAAGAGCCATGTCCTACAAGTGAGTATCTACATTTTATTTTATTTGAGATTTCTGATGTTTTTTCAGGCCCTTCCATGGCTGAACTGGACCTTCTCCATGTTTAACTCATGAGAAATTACAGAAAAAAGATGCCACAGTGTAAAAACCAGCTACTTTTGGGCCAGCACTTGCTGTCAGAGTTCAGGACTTTGTTATCCTCAGCCAGAATTTCCTCTCTACCATTTCTCCCCTCAGCCCTGGAACATCCCCTCCCTGGAGGAACGATCCCCAGGGCAGGGGTTGGTGCACCTCCTGCCTGCTCCTCCTCTTGTGATGGAGGGGCTGCAGCTTCAGTCCTTGGGGTCCTGGAGACCCAAGGCTGGCGCGGGCTGAAGGCTGTGGGCTGTGGGCGGCCGCCTTCACTCAAGTGGTGCAGTGGAAGTTTCTGGAAGGACAGTTGGGGCTGGTAGAACCTTCTACGAAGGAAAGCGAGGTGAGCTGGGTGGACCTTTCTGAAAGGCAGGTGGACATCTCTACAAGCAACTGGCAGGCAAAAATAATTCAAACACTGACTCTACAGGACAACTATGCTGGGATTTACCTCCCGTTCCCCCTCAAAGGAAAATTTCTGTAGATGAAAGCATCCCCATACGTGCCAGCCCCATGTCTTTGCCCCTTGCAGATGGAGGGACTGGGGCAGCAGGCAAACCTCTGCAGACCCGAAACCACCCAGCCCTTTTGGGAAGTCTCTGTGTGGCGAGGGATGGGTCCAGCCAAAAGTCCAGCCAATGCTGTGGCACTTGGGAAGTCTTTCTCCACCCCTTCATTTTCTTCTTCATTTTGTTTTTATTTTTCTTTCAAGCCACTAAGCTACTATTCGTTGGCTTTATTCAAAACACTCATTTTGCTCCTAGCAGGCAAGAGGGAAAAAATCTGTTGTAGCGCTGTGAGACCCTTTGACAAACACGACAATTTTCCCTTGCCTGTTTCAACACTAAACTGAAAGCATTTGCACAAAATCCATCGCACATGCTCTGAGGATTGGCCAATAATTTCCGAGGCACGCATTCGTTGAGGCAGCCTTGCAAAGTGCTTTGAAGATGAAGAAAACCAGCTGTGATTTGTGATGATGATGATTAGGATTAAATGAGGGTTCTGCAAGTGGTTGTGGATAATGAGCCAACCCCCAGGGGCTGGGGACAAACTTGGTCAAACATGAGAGCGTACTGGGAGAGGTATCTTGAAGTGAAGGGAGACCAAACAATTTTGGGGAAAGGATTAAAAAAAAAAAAAAAAAAAAAGTAATTTGGGCAAAAATGTGGTTCAGCTTTGAAGCGTTCGTTCCTGTGATGAGCCCGCTGGAATCAAGGCAGGGATTAAGGTACCTTTTCTGCTCCAAACTCTCATGGACGATGCATGGTTTTGCTTTGAGGCGATGAGCTCCTCACCATCGAAGTGATGTTTGCTTCTCCACGCAGGGATATGTGCAGAAGCTTGAGGCTGGCAGCAGTGCTTCTGAAACCGATCATCCTCACCAACTGGGGTTCCTGCAGGGCTAGTCAAGTGTACCCCCACCTCCCCCTAAAAATCTATGGTTGGTTGCCTTGGAAAATCCATTTGGCTGCATCCTCGGATGAATCCTGGTCTGACCAGGATTCCCTCTGCACCCCGAATTGATGCAAGACTGTTCAAACTGCAGAGGCATATTGCAAAACTCGGGACATTAACCTTGCTGGAAACCTCCCCAGAGCTCTGAAAACCACAGCCATTGCATGCTGGAGGTGTACAACAGCACTCAAAATGAAACAAATATTGTTCCCACAGCCTCAGGAGCACATATTCCTCATTAACCCCTTCTCTTTCCATAATAATGGAAAATAATATTTCCAAAATAATGTTCATTCATTATTTTCTGGGGTAAGCTCCAGGATTTCTGTGTGCTGAGGGCTGTCATCTGCCTCAAACCAACAGCTAATCAGTCCTCAGGGCTCCTTTGCACATACTCGAGTCGAGCTGCACATCCTCCCTGGCATCCCACGCAGAAGCAAGGCATAATTAGGGCTAATAAAGAAGCTGTTGAATGTCTTGCTGATAAATTATAATTATCACCTGCCAGGGAAAGGAAAGGATGTATATCCTGTATCACGGGGAGGTGTTGACTAGTCGTGTTTCATATCAACTTTCTTCCTTCCCTGTGTCGAACCTCTCCAGTTCTCTAAAAAGAAAGCAAAGGCTGATGGCAGTGGAACAAGAGGGAACCAAGGCTGGGATCCAGATCCTTGGCACACCGTGGGCTGGTTTATGGGATGCTTTTTGCTGAGTTTCGTGGCTGGTGGCAAGGTCTGTGTGCAGCTCGTGGGGACGGTGACCAGCCAGCACCATGTCTGGATGTTGATTTTTCTCCTTCCAACTTGTTGGTGTGATGCTGTTGAAGACTCCCAGGTGGCGGGGCAGGGTGTGATGTCCCCAGAGAGCAGAGGGATGGCACTGGGGGTCCCTGTGCCGGCTGACTTCAGTGGCATCTCCACCATCAGGCAAAGGAGCTGCGGGTGCTGGGAAGGCTCAGCCTTGGTGCAGGGCTCACTTTCTGTCCAAATCCCTTAGAAATGGGATGGGCAAAGCAGGGATCACCCCTACGTGCTGCCTGCATCAGGCTTCACAAGGCATCAAGGTGCTGAGGAGAAAGCATGGACTTAAAAGCCTCAAGGAGAAGGCTATAGGTGATGCCAGGTTTGGCTTCTGTACCTGTTTACCACTTGGAAGATGAATTCCCCAGCTCTAAGCATCAAATAATAATAATAATAATAATAACAATAACGAGGCAAGAATCCTCTCCTTGCTTGTGCACTACCTTCTGCACCTGGGCTGTGCAGCTGAATATATTTCCCAATTTTTTCTCCAGCTCCTTTCTCCACCGCCCCCCGGGCGAGTTCTCATGCTTTTCCTCACTCTCTGTCGAGCAGTGGGAAATGAGCAGCCCCGCTCTACTGCCTGCAATTACAGGGATTCTTATCTGTGAGCAAACAGTCTCTGTTTGCAAGGGAAAGACCTGAGGTCTCTTGGGCTTACGGAGCTGGAAAACATGTGTTACTCCTGTCATGGCTCACTTGCTGAAGCCCTAAACTTTGCTCTCCTGCTGATGCATGTTTTCCTGCTTGCTCTTTGCTCCTGTAGCTTTCCCAGTGAGCGGATTTGGGGTTTGCTGTCTCCTTTTTCCAGCCATTTGCCTTTGCTTGGTAGAGCTGGGGAGGGGTTGCAGGCAGCCTCCAAGTTTTAGAAGCACTGCTTCAAATCTAGATGTGAGGTCTCTTGCTGTGTCCTAAAAATGGCTGAACTGCTCCAGATCCTCATGTGGCCCTCCTGTCTTTTGGACTCTGCACCCACCATATGCTGCAATGTTCTTTGCCCCCTTATCCCAGTTGCTGGGTCCAGAAGCTGGGATATTATCTTTGTTGGGATCAGGTTCTGGTGAATTCAAATGCTTCAGTGCCTGATGTGGTCTGAGGCGCTGCAGTTTCAGCCATACCTTGGGAGAGATGTTTCTGTGGCTTTTGAACATCCCCATAACAGCAGGCTGGAAATTTGGGAATGAGGCTGTGGGATGGAGGGTCACGGAGAAAGTGGAGGAGGGCTTCCTTGTGAGGAAGGACACAGAGAAACAGTAGGATGGGGAGGCTGAGGATTTGAAGCCATTTGGAGCTGAGGACACTTCTGCCTGCCCTTTGTGTGAAAGGCCTGGTTTTCCTTATCCCTATCAACCCTTTCCTTTGAATTTACACATAAATGCTTTCTTCATTTAATATCTCAAGCATCTCCTGTGCGTTGTTCCCCGGTGGACCCAGCAATGCCCTGCAGCCGTAGGGCTCCAAGTCTCCCATTTGCTTGTCTAGTGTGAGCCCCGTATGCCCAGTGGGAGCAGGAGCAGCCGAGGGACAAGTCATGATCTGGGGCTTGGCAGCTCACGTTCAGCTTCGGATGAAAACTTTCCGATCCCCCCAGCTGTGATATAATGGCTTTATTGGCATCCTTGGTCTCTAACCTCCAGCAGCCGCTTGTGTTTCTGGATGGGGCTGGCAGGTCACTGCAAGGTCTTCTCTTTCTCCTTTGGGCAGGGGACGATCTCATCCCCTAGGCAGCCCTTGTTGGAGAGGAAGAACAGATGCTGGTAGAGGATATTTAAGGACAAGGGGCTCCTTCTTATAAACAGCTCTGAAGACGTTTCCTGGGTTCCAGATGGGTTCAGAATTTGCAAACTGAGATTCCAAATCTTCAGCTTCCTAAGTGTCATTTCCCAAAGGATGACAAGCGGTGGGTGCCACTATCCCCTGAGGACATTATCTGGGGTCCCAGGGCTCAGCCGTGAGACAAGATGAACCCTTTGAGCACCGAGGGCTCTGAGGTCTGCACGTGGACATCCCAAACCCACCTCATGTTGCCAGGAAGCTGATGCTCAAGAGGATTTCTTGGTTTGTTTGGCTGTGGTTAAGACTGAAGCTCTCTTAAAGGCTGCTACGTGAATGTTTCCCATTATGTGAGATGTTGTGCTTACCCGTTCCAAAAGCTCCAGCGAGACGGCAGTCAGCCAAACAGTTGTGAAATACATAACAGAGGAAACATTTACACTGCTCTCCAGATCCATCATGATCAGGTCGTGAAGTGGTGGGCTTAAACTGCTACACAGGAGGCTAGGCATTGAAAAAACCTTTTAATGGCAAAGCTAGTGCAGAGAGGATTAGCCGGTCCTGGGAGCTGGTGGTATCTCCATCACCTGCCCTTTTTATGAGAGAGCTAGTCTAACCTCTAGACTAACATCCAGATTTAACATCCCACCACCCAGGTGGAGAGGACAGTGTGCTGAGGTCCCTGCCATCAGTTTTCCTGTCAAATCCTATATGCTGATAGATAAATATCGACGTGTGAGCCTCGTGTCCCCACTAGGAATGCAATAGCAGATTTCATGGTCCTCTGACAGCAGAGCTGCTGGTTTTGATCCTGAAGCATTAAAACAAGGGCTGGGGGAAAAAACGATGCTGTGGTTAACTGATGGGGAAAATCAAGTTCTAGGGATCCTACTAGAAGGTAACAAATACTGCACCCGCATAGCACGTGGAAACCTTCTGGAAGAGCTCTGAAGGTTCAAGCATATTCAGAAGACACAGCTGGGGCAATTTGGCAATCGCTGGGCTTATGCCAGGCATATTTTAGGCCAGCTGACTACGACAGCAGGATCAGATGTCATCTGCACCACTTGCTGGTGTCACAGAGCCCACAGACCCCCTGTGCCTGGTGTTACTCAAGAGCAGGCTCACCATATCGCCATGTGAGATCAGCATCAATTTTTTACCAGGGGGTGACCTCCTGCTGCCTCCGGATCTGATGCTGGTGTCCTGGATAGGCAAACGCCTCCGTCTCAGGAAGGCATTCAGGGCATGGCACACGTGGGCACTTCTTGGTTAGGAGCAGCCCAAACTGATAACTCTTGTGCTTCGTTTCCATCCCCTCTCCTTTGCAACCCAGGTGCTGTTAGGCTGGGAATATATAGTAGGGAATATAGCAGGAGAGCATCATTTCAGTTTTAACTTGCATCTTGTTTTATTTGTGCCTTCTGCAAACTGATCGTAGGGCTGGATTTTTTTGGTTGTTTTTATGTAGTGTCAATTTGCAAACTCTTATCCATTCATTTCTGCAAGGACACACAGGAATAGGAGTTGTTTGCAAACTATTTACATATACATTTTATCCACCTGTGTAGTGCAGCATTCTGTTCATTTTTTCTCTTAAATTACTGTTATTACATCAGATAAATGGAGGGGATTGGACTCCTGAGCTGGGACTTTGCAGCAGATATGCCTGCATCTGAACATGACTGGTATGGACTCAGGGGCACTGTGGCACTCGGAGAGCATCTCAGGATATCTCTGTACTCCAAAGAAGCGATGGATAGTGGTGCTTGTCTGCCAACACAGGACTGTTTTTCCTTAATGTTTCCTTGTGGTCTCGATAGTGCCCTGCTGAGCAAATTACTCTTTGCTGGCACAACCCCTGTGCTGTTTGCTTCACTGCTAATATTGGCTGCAATTTACCACCGGAGTCTTTGTTTAAAATCCAGATTATGAACAGATCTCCCACGTGTGCATCTTTCTTTACAGCTATTCCTTCTGGCCTTGCAACATGCTGCCAGTAGAGCTCTTTGAGCCAGGAAATAGTTTTTTTTTCCATCAGGGATCGGTCTCTGCAGTGCTGCAGTTTTTCTGGGATAAGAGTACTGTGCCCTGGGAGAGTTTTGGTCCCTTTCCTACCTGAACTACTTGAACTGGTAAGGGGTTGCAGACAGGTCACAGCGATATTGAGCTAATTCCCATGGCTAAGTTCATCTCAGGTTCATCTGACATTATTTGGGAGTCTGCATGGAGGGCTGAAGTTAATGATTTCCTTTCCCAGAGCTCCCTGTATAGTCAAAGGGAGGCAGAGGTTCCCTCAGAGGTAATGCAGAGTTCCAAAGCTATAACCACAGATCAGTGAGGGGACTCACAGTGACCATACTTTTCTTCTAGACATCTCTCTCGGGTATAAAGTTAGGTGGGGTGTCCTCAGCCACCTTTCCTGCTGGTCTCTGCATCCTCTTGGGAACAATTCCTCTCTTTCTGACATGAAAAGCTTACCCTGAAGGCAAGGAGGCTCACATCAATCTTGTGATCTCATTTCAGGAGGAAGATGAGATAAAGCTCCTCAGATGGAGGCCAGTTCTGCCAGCCTCAGGAGGATCAAGTTTGGGAAGCTGAAGGTGGTACGTCGGCACCTGCTGCAGAGGTATGAGCACCAGCCCTTCATCTCCTGCCTGGCGGGTTTCTACAGCTGCCGGTGGAAGCGGTACCAACGCAGAAGGACCGAGCCTGGGAAATGCTGCTGCAAGAAGGTAAATTAGCTCAGAATCAGCAAAGACATTCATTTCTGCACTGGGATGTCCAAGCTGAGAAATGATTTTCAGTCCAAGCTGAGAAGCGATTGATGCTGTGGCCCAACCTCCCTTAGACTGCAGTCTCTTGGTGTCCTAGATGGCAGCTCCAGGGGCTGGAGGGCTTGATGTGCTCCTCTCGTGGGCTCAATTTGTCTGTGCCACCATGCAGAGAGCATCCCCGAGTGTCTGGTGGTGTCTGGCAGCTGCGGGTCCCTGTGGTGCCAGCCCTGCTCCAGCAGGGCCACCCCGAGCAGGGGGCCCAGCCCCACGTCCAGGCGGCTGCTGGAGATCCCCAAGGAGGAGCCCCCAGCCCCTCTCTGGGCAGCCTGTGCCAGGGCTCCGGCACCCGCCCAGCCCAGCAGTGCTTCCTGAGGGGCAGAGGGCACCTCCTGGGCTCCAGGCTGGGCCCGGGGCCTCTGGGCCTGGCCCTGGGCACCCCTGAGCAGAGCCTGGCTCCGGCCTCTCGGCACCTCCCGGCAGTGCTGGTGGCCATGGCTGGCAGCCCCCGGAGCCTCCTCTGCTCCAGGCCCAGCAGCCCCAGCTCTCGCAGCCTCTCGTCGTGGGAGAAGGTGGGCTTCAGAAGGTCCAGCATCAAGCCACATGTTTCACGGACAGCCTAGAAGCAAGCAGTGTCTGCAGTTTGCTCTGCTTGTTTTGGAGTGAACGAGGCTCTGACCAATTGTCCTTCTTCTCCCTCTCTAGTGGGAATGCGTGTTTTTCTCATTGCTTGTTGGAGCTTTCTGCTTTTCTCTCATCTTCCTGTACATGTGGGGTGAAGCCAAAAATGACTACAACAACTTTGACTGGTAAGTGCCACGTTTTCCTCCTTTCCCACTCGGGTTTTAATGAGACACCCCAGGCAGGCAGGGCACTTCAGTCACGAGCCAAAGCTTTGATCCCTTCACATCTTGGTTCCAGCACCCAAAATGAACTGCCAGGGTCTCCAGAGGTGCTGAGGCTCTGCCCTTTGCTTGGCTGTGGCATACAGGTGTTAAGTGTGGACTTGTAAGAAAGATTACAATCATTGTTGCAAAAATAGTGAATGAAAGGGACAAAAAGGCTCTTTCCTTCCCTTAGTCTTCTCTTCTTTTTCCTGTTCCCTCTGAAGAAGTGCAGTGGCTGGCATCAGAGGTATTGCAGCAGCTATCTCAGACAAAGAGAATTGCATGCTCCCAGTCTGGAGACAGAGAAATAACCAGTGTGGTTTTATGCAAATCCTTTCCTTCTGGACTGCGTAGGTAACAGTTATGTAAATATGGCCCCTAAAATAAGACGCCATCCAGATAGCTCAAATACCCTGGAGAGGTGAGGTGCAATATTATTATTCATTCTTATTGAGCCTAAGGAAAGCCCCCTCTCTCTCCTTGGGATACGCCTCTGTAGCTCCTCCAGCTTTCTGTCATTTTCTCCTTCAAATATATTTTCCCTGCAGCCCCTGTGCTAAAGTACCAACAAAACCTATTGTAAGATGTACTACAAATGCTATTATAAGTTTTTTTTTGCTTTTTAGGTATAACTATGGGAACCTGGGCTTCTGGTTCCTCTGGTCTCTTGTTCTCCTGGTAGTGGCTGCAATCCTGTTCATGTACATCGCGCTGTTGTTGGTAAGTAAGGCTCCTGTTAAGGAGTGAGTTACGGGCCTAGAAAATAAATACAGGGATGGTTTAAGGTGTCATACCAAAGTTCAGCCTAGCCCTGACACTTGACAGTAGCTGGGGAGGATTGGGAACACATTGAGCCTTTGTGGTACTTTCTCCCACCTGCAGATGAGCATTTTTAGCACAGGGGTCTCTGAGCCAGATGTAGGTTCTGTGATTTCCCTCAGTGATTTCCCTTCCGTGAATTTGTCCCATCTCTCCTTCAACACAAGTGAAGCTGTGCCAGCATTGGTTATGTGAAAGCTGAAGTTTGTTGCTGGGGCTGAGCTTGTGGCTTTGACTCACCTCTGTGACCAAGGCAACTGGCTTTTATCATCAGTTCCTGCTGCTCTGACCCGTCCATTGACGTCTCACCATATAGCCAGCCTGAAAATTGCCCGTGGCAGGGAACCTCTTTCAGCCTTGCTCACGCAGTGCCCAACACAACAGGTTTCTGAGGTCCTTTGTCCCTTCTGAAGTACAAATAAAGAGTGATTTTATTTCAGTGCTAGCATTAAAATAACAAAGTGAGAAATAGGACAGCTGCTTGGCCATGCTACAAGCAATCAGTAGCATTATAAGCACTGTGGACTAACTTATCTCTAAGTAGGATAAATAACAATATTTAATTACAGGGATTTTGAGGCATGCTGGTGGCTGTAGAAGTTAATGTCTATTATTTAGCTAGGTCTACCTAGCTTTCCCAGTTGCAACGGATCAGTGTGGGTAGTTTGGTGGTTGCAATGCTACTTTGGGCAATTCTAAGCTTTGCCAAAGATGCCTGTGCAGTCAGGATCCATTTGTTCCTCGTCTTCATGAAGCCGTTAAGTAACCCACCCAAAGTCACTGGGTATTTCTAAGGGCACTTGTCCTGCTTGCTTGCATCGCTATGTCCATCAAATCTAACTTGGCAAGACTCCTGCATGCACTGATGTTAAGTTCTGGGAGGTTCACGCTCCTGCTATCTCAAAATGTGCAGTGGCTTTCCATGGAGGCAAAAGAAGCAGGGTATGGCTATAGCAAGTGAGGGACCTCCCACCTTGGGGTGCATCAGGCTAGTGTTATCCCACCGAAAACATTCATCTCCAGAGGTTCAGCACTCTTGAGCAACCACAACCAGCTGACACTTCCCTGAGAACTTCTCCCTCCTACCCAATTGGTGTTCAGGGGGTGTAACAGAGCAGAAATACCTTCTGCATTGAGACCCTGGTGGTTCCTGTGACGTGTGACTTCTCTCCAAGACTGCTGGTATCACACATCATAGCTAGACTTAGGTTAAACCATGGTCTGGTCTTCACCAGGTCTTTGTCACATGTAAAAACCCTTCTTGAACCATGGTGGGCTGTGACCATATTGGCTCCACGTGAAAGCTTGCTTTTGCCTTATTTCCTAAGATGCTGGCTGTGCTGCCTGCCTGTTACATTTCAACAGTTTTTGGCTGAATCAGCCAATTTCAATCACCTGGGACAGACATCCTGACTTGCAGGGACGTGGGATGGGGATGTGGAGGAGGGAGGATTCCACGTGTTGCAGGAAGGACCGGAGATCTTCACCCGGGCAATGCTTCCTTGTGATGTTTTGCATCAGCAGCCCAGCATGTCAGAACGCTGAGCACATTGATGCCCTTGCTGGAGCAGAGATTTTACAGCAAGCAGCGCTTGGTGTGGTTTTGTCTGTGAGCATCGTAGTCTCTTCCTCCACCCAACTGGAGCCTGGGGGCCTCTTTCCACGTCCTTATTGTGAACCACTGAAGCAAACACTCTTCTGCCCAGCAGCCACCCGTGGCTGAACAAAGTGCTGCACAACAAAGCACTCGCTGTCTGTGCAAAAGCTCTCTCTGCCTGCATGCATCAGTGTAATTTTCTTCAGACAATCAGTTTCAATTAATTTAATTGTTATCACTCCCAAGGCAATCTTCTCATCCCCATTAGAGCTAAAAGGTTAAGCTGCGGGGTCTTATTGCAGAACAGTTCAGGCTCAGCGGAGAAGAAAAATATTTTCTTGCTCAGTCTTTCAAACACAGCAGATGATATTTGCCTCTCTTCAGTTAAACACATTAATTCAGAAGGTTTTTTGGGGAGGTAACTCGTGACTGTATAATGTAAAGGGGTTCAGATGTGCTGGGGCCTCTGCATTCATACGCTAAGAGGACTCAGAATTGTATGATGGCACTGAAGTCCAAAGAGTGACCTCAAGCCTTCATCCCTGAGAGACTGGGGAGTCATGGAAGCTCTGAAAACCTGCATTTATTTTTTTTTTTTTGCCAGGAAGTGAATGTAGAAACCTGGCTTGTGCTGTAAAGCCCCCATTGCAGTGAATCCCAGGGTATATGTGGGAGAAGTTTGGAGGAGCCAGACCTGCTGGTGTTGGTCATCCTTTGGCCTGAAGAAGTCTTGCTGTAGGTGGAACCATGTGAGACACTGCTAAACACAGTTGCTCTCTGTGGAATAGCAGATTGGATAGGTCCTGAGGCAAATTTTGAGGAGCCAGAGCACACAGAGTAGAGATCTTGTCCACATCTCATAATTTCACTGGTCCATCAAAACGTGTTCGCCTCCAGTGACCACTGGAGCAACAGCAGGAATTCCTCCTTCACCATCTGAGCATGAAAACTGGTGATTATTCTTCTTAATGATCTGTTGCTTCTGTCCATAAAAATGAGCTTTTCCTCCAATGGCATCCCCAGATGTGCTGCACTATTCATAGGAAAGTTACACCATAGTAGCAGGGGAGAGTCTAGCTGGGCACAGCCTCTGAAATAAGTGTTTGGATGCACTTTAGGCAAGGACCAGGTCTTTGTAACATTGCTTGCAGAAAAGGGGACATTTTGAAAGTGTCTTTTCTCTTCACTTTTCTAAAATGGCTTATTTAAATGTGGCTGGCTTAAGATCTTCAACAGTAATTCAATTATCTGTGAACTGCTCCCATGGTTGCTCATCACGCCCTGGGTGTAGGATTCAATTAAAGGAGGCTGACATGTCAAGTAGCACTTAAAGGTCGATCTGTATTCTCTGCTGAGCTTATCTTGCCTCAAATCAGCATCATCCTGGAAAGAGAGGGTATTTGTAGCTGGGTCAGAAACACCTTTCATTCCTTTATAGCTGGGTTTCAGGAAATGGCTCCCCTTCCCAACACATTATTGCCCTAAATCTCTTTGTCCTGCTTTTGTACAGTCCCACGGTGTTACAGTCTGCAGGGACCTGGATCATAAATTATCGTCTCAGTGGAGTACTGATGTCTGCTAACAGATGTTTTGTTCTCTAAACCCTTGTAACTGGTGATACTGGCTCCCAGACAGTCCCTTACTGTTGTTGGGAAGCTTGCTCCATGCACATGAGCATAGATCCACGTGTTTGCACAGCAGCAAGGCTTCTGGGCTGGTAAAACTCATCACAAGGCATCTGGGCTGGTGAAACTCATCACCAGGTTCATCAGTTGTCTGTGACAACCTGAAGATATTCTCCAGCAGAGCCACAGACTGCTTTTCCTCATGCTTTACTTATTGGTGTTCAGGGCCTCTCAGGTTGTCCCCTGCCCTGGCTGGGGTTCGTGCTGAGCCTCATGGGACCCTGATCCCCAAGGGCTCCAACTTGCCAGCAGGGAAAGGAACACGCCAGCCATAGGGCCACAGCTGGGGATTAAAAATTAACCTAATACAAACCAGAGGTTTTGAATCTCCAACACAGTTTTCCATGTTCTGAGATGAGCATTTCTTGCATTTCTTGCAATTACTGTCAATGTGTGGTTTCCTTTACTCTGCTCTGTATTATTATTTTTTTTTTTTTTTGAGACTTTTATTCCCTGAGCTCTCCCCCATGGATGATGTGCCTCTAATGACAACAAATATATAGAAAACAAATAAGGTTGTTGCTATATTTTTCATGTCACAGATGCTGGGCCAGGCCATACTCTATCAGAATTTGCATTCAAAAAGTGTGCACCCCAAAATGCTCAACTATCTGTTACCCATATATTTGATCCTATGAGGCAGTTTTGGTGTGTGCTTGGCCATTTCAGGAGCATATTTACTGTAGCAATAATCACTTCTCTCTATCCACCTGTCCTGCCCATTGTGCAGAAAGGCCTATAGTAAAGTGACTTCCCTATACAAAAATAATTCCTGAAATGCCTCATTTTGTCATTTTGTACCAGGATGCAAACAATCTCTTCTTGGTTTCCCAGGTCCTAGCGATGTGTTTGCTTGCAGAAGGTCAGCAGCTGTACCTGCACTGGAGTCACAAGGTGGGGAGAGGGTTTTCTGGTAACCCTAACCATGCTTTCAACAACCAGCCTGTGGTGTTTCCCTGCATGCAAAACAGCTTAGATCATAGGAGAGAAGGAAGAGGTTAATCTTAGGAGGCTCTGAATATCCATACTAATGATACCTCCAAGTGAGCTAATCACCCCAAGCTCCCTGTGCAGTCAGATGAGGGAAACAAACCCTCCGAGGATGCAAGTCATCCAGCTGGTCATAGACACCTAAATTAAGATGAGATGAATCACACCTAAAGTACCTTTTTTCCCCACTGACTCTAAAAGGAGCCCGTAGTGACTCACTGAAGTGAAGATGTCTGTATTTGACATGCCTACATGTGGTTGCATGTAGACAAAAGCAAAGTTTCCATGAGTAGCACAATGTTAAGTCCCTGTAGCAGGACCCAGCAGCTTTAAAAACAGTGGCTGCTTCCTCTGCAGAACAGAAACCTGGCTTTTCCAAGGCATCCTGGTGCCCCGTGTCTTGGGGTGGTTTTGGAAATGCCAGGTGGAGTTTTGAAGGCATAGAAACACATCCTCAGGGAGCTGCTGCTGCAAAAGGATGTATTAGAATAACCTTTATTAAGAAATTCTTGAAAGCCAGGTGAGGCTTTTAAAAAATAAGCCACGAAGTTTAGGGGAAAGTGTAGTAAGATTGCAAATCTTGCAGTGAAGGGGAATAGCTGAATGTCAAAATACTCCATTCTCTGTTTCTTCATTTACACAGTGGGAACCATCAACTTTACTATCAAAAATGGGCGTCCAGAAGAACCAGAAAGATGTAGAGCACTATGTGGAAAATATTGAGACTGCATCCCTATGTAGAAGAGATTAGGGACTGGTTATTAGGATGCTGATCTGTACGATCTCCCTGAAGACTGGTTAGGGCTTTGGTCCAAATTCTACTTGTGTTTAGTTCTCAGCAGACAGATGATTTGGTATGAACCTGGGCAAGAAGCCACAGCACAGAATGAGCTACCCTTTCTCTTTTTTAGTTAAAAAATAAATTCTTATTTGTGAACTACAGAAGCATTTGCAGTTGTTGAAGCCTGTTCCAAAGCAACTCAGCATAAGGAAGCTGTGCTGATGTCTCTTTTGGGTTTAACTTGGTGCTTCTGAATTCAACCAACTACAGGATTTAATGATAGTTGTTCATCTAGGCTCCATCTGCATCAACAGACAGGGAGAGGCATCTCTTATCATAAAGCAAGTGGAAATGGATCACCTCTGTAAATTCCTCTCTTTCCCCCGTGACTAGAGAGGGAGCCTGGAGGGCTGACTCAGGTTAGGTACTTAACTTGTAAAATCAGTTTTGCTACACAGAAAATCCAATTTCTAGCACTGTGGGTCTGGTTTTAGTCCCATTAAATCTGTTTGTCTATGAACTGGCATAGCCAAGCTTATGCATCCCAAATTTATTGAGTCCAAGCTGTTTAAAGAAGCCACTTAGGCAAATACATTGCACACCCTATGCAGAAATGCCAAAGCTCATTTTTATGTCCTTTTTTTGTCTCCCCAGATTGGGACTTTTCTTGTCCTGGGCTTCTCTATCACAGCCCTCTCCATATTATCTGTACTCTGGGGAGATCAGTGGAAAACGGTCCGCCTCTCGTTCCAGGTAAGAGGTTTGTTTGAAAGGAGGTTCTTTGAAAAAATAGCTGGTTTCTTGAAGTATTGTGTGGCAATCAGTGGGAAATATTCCATATGGAAAAAGTTTTTCACATGGGTTTTCCTGGCGGTCTGTGCAGTTTTGCATAAACTTTTATTAAGACTTAACATTTCCCGTAGGAAGGAAGGAAGCCAAGACCTGAGGTTTGATATCAAGCTATCTGTTTGATGTAACATGTCTCATTTGGGGAAGTCGTATCCATTTTTTTCCCCTTTTTTTGGCAAACCTGTTGTAAGTGCACTGTCACTTATCAGGTGCTGAGGGCAGGTAAATCAGACCCCTTTGGCTGGTGGGGTTACTGGAACAAGAACTCACTCCCTACTCAGCTCATGCCAGTTCAGCAGCTTTTAGCATTAGCCCAATTTCGGTCTCCTGCGACCCAGAAGAGCTTCATCCCCTGAGGATGGGAATCAGGGCTAATGCACTGGCAAAGGTAAAGAGAAAGTGTCGGCTTCTCCTCCTTTTTGCAGACTTCAGGGAAGGAGGATGGGAAGAAGGAGACAAATAAACTTTTGGGTTACCCACAGATGTGGTTTATTTGGGGTGTTCATGCCCTTCGAGATGCTTCACCTGGCCCCCTGCTGCTGTTCCAAAACGGCACAAGTCTTTAGCAGATCCTGTGTCATGTCCACTAGCCCTGCATAACTATCTCAAATATCCTGGACATCTCAAGTGGCACCTTTGTTTATACAACTACATCCTGCTTCTGATCAAAAGAAGTTGGGATCAGGTGTCCAGGGCAGACAGTCACACAGAATGAAATCTCTCAATGACTTCTGCTTTCTCCAGCCCTTAAATCTTAGAGAATTGGGCATGGACCATGCGATAGGAAATGCTGAGGAAATTCCAGTTTGTTGACATTAGATTGATGACTTATTTGCAGTGGAGTTGACTGTTACCTGGATGAGATTGGATTGGATTAGACTGGATTAAAACTGCTGCTCTCTGGAAGATGTTCGCAGGTTATGATGCAGTAGTAAAGGTGATTGTTTGCCAAACCATCCTGGACAAGGACAGACTTGTCCCTTCTGTCTGGTTGAGAGGAAAGGAGAGTTTTATACTGAAGTGAGGAGCACTCCTCAGAGCAGGGAACCACCCTTGAACATCTGTCTGCCCTGACTCAAGAGGAGTTTTTTGGATCCAACCTGGGTGTGGGAGAGGAGATAAACTGCTGATGCCCACAGCAGGAAGCCCATCTATGTGGGAGGCTGCAGCTGTGTTGGGGCTTGTTTCTGTCTGTATCCACACTTCATCCTTTGAATAAAATCTTTTTTTTTTTTCTCCTTGCCAGATCACAGCCCCCTATCTCCACATAGGGGCAATAGCCATCATGGTCCTCCTCTCCTGGCCCATGGCTCTGTATGCAATCAGAGCAGATAAGAAAGGTACAGTAGCTCTGCTTCCTGCTCCCTATATGACAAAAGACACATATCAGTGTGGAAAATCAAGCATGCAGGAGCCCTTTCCTCCCACATCCACACTCCAGCTGGAGGTGGATTTTAGTTTTTGAGTATTTCAGACAAATTAGCAAGGCTGGGGCTTAGGCCATGTGCTGTTTTGGGTCTGTCCATATTTGTTAATGATTTGCATGCTACCTTGCAGAGTTTTGTCCTATACCAAGGTAGTGACAAGCCCTAAGGATAAGGAAGTTAGCAAAAGTCCCCAAGTTCTAGATCATGCATGGAAATTTGGTCAGACTTTTGCAGGAGAGAGCAGCCAGTGTCTGAAATTGCTATGCTCAGTTTGACTGCCTCCACAAGTCAGTCCATACTAGAGGATCTTAGGAGAAGCCAGATGAGATGGGGAAAAGAGCTTTCAGATTGGTTGTTAAGGAATTTTGTTTTCCTTTCCTGGTGTTAACCCATGGAGAGCTCCAAGAAGTGTAAGGGCAAGGAGTCAGAAACAGCTGCAGAAGAGCCTGTCTCCGACACTGGCCCTTATTCTCTGACCCAGTTTCTCCATATATCCAGTTGCCTACATGACACCTATCTGCGGATGTGGATTTGTAACAGAAACCATTGACCTCAGACAGAATGGGCTGGTGGGGGCATTTTGTTTCCTGCCTAGGAATTTCTCTACATTTAACTGCAGCTGGGGGTAGGGAGGAACATGTTTGGACCCAAGTTTACATCCCACTGTGCCTAATGGTCACTCAGCTCAATACATTGACTTGGTGTAACCCCAAGTTCTTTCAGAGCTACTGATACAGTGTACAGGTGGTGGTACCCACCTAAATAAGCAATTTTGGTGCATAGGTGCTTCTCAGAGGAACTGTTTCATTCTCTGAGGTGAAGGTTGCCCAGTGGGACTTGTGAGTAATATCTCAACAGATTCCAGAGACCATAGGTAATGAGTTGGCAGGTTTCTGAGATGCAGTACCCATGCAGTCAGTGTCAGTAGAAGACTGCATATCATGTACAGAAAGTCACTGAAAGCAGTCTGAAGGAACCAGGGAAGCATTCACTTGGAGGGGATGAGGGGATGGAGCATATCCAAAGGCGAAAAGTTCCTCCTCTTTGTTCTTTTTTTTTTTTTCTTTTTTTCTTTTTTTTTTTTTTAATGGGGAATTAAACTTTAAAATGTTGCCTGCTCTTACTTGAGTAAGAAAAAAAAAGCATCCTTCTGTTGAGGATCATTCCTCTACAGACGGGGGAAGTTGCGTTGCACCATCTCCAAAGAAAAAGAAATGAAGGCTGTGTCTTGCTGGAAGGCACAGTGAGATGCAATTGCATCACAAAACTTGCAATCCTAGCCTAAACAGCCCAAGTCCTTCTTTGTCCTGGACTGTATTGTTTGGACAGGCGGAGATAATTAGGGGAAGAAGGGATGGAAAATGGGATGGGACAAAGCCCAACAGTTACTTAGCTGGAGGGCTGTATTAAAAGTCAAGCCTCAAGGCAAACACTGTGTTACCAAATGGATTAACTCTAGCATTCCTCCTTCAAATTTTTGCAGTTGTTCAGGTGGTAATTGTTGGTCCATACCTGGCTATCCTTCTCTTTCTTTTCTTGATACCTCTGGGGATGTACTCACCTTGCATCAGAGAGGTGGGGACACTTGGACCAAAGCCAGCCCTCATTGGACACCGCGGAGCACCAATGGTAGGTTTGGAGAAGCTATTTTACATCATTTCTTCATCCTGTGTGCTGTTGCCTTCATCATCATCATTTTTATTTTTTCCCAAGAAATAAGTGGAGGGTGGAAAGGGGAGACATTTCAGTTTGGAACTGTGTGCCAAATGATCACTGTGTGGGTTTGCTAACAGGGAACCCTGGGGGACATGGTGTGTTTGGTGGCTAAGGTGGAGAAAAGCAAACAGGAGACTTTAACAAGATAATGGTAGTCCTTTAATGCAAAACAGGTGTTACAAGGAGACAGAAAGTATTTGCAGAGTCATTCAGAGTGTGTCTAAAGCCAGTCTGCTCATGGGCCTTTTTTTTTTCCCCAGCTGGCACCAGAAAACACTGAGATGTCATTTCAGAAGACAATTGAACATGGTGGGGATGGTCTTGAAACAGATGTCACCATTAGGTAAGGGGAAGACATCACACCTCACAAAGCAGATACTTCTAAGAGTTGCCTTTGGAGCCATGTAACTTTGGGCATTTTGGTTCTGCCAACGGCTGGGACAGGGTCCCTCAGCTGATGCATGATGCTAAGGGCTGTGGGACATGGCTCTTCTCAATAAGCACTTATCTAACAATCATTATGTCTACAGTATATTTTAAACACTTTTGCAACATACAGAGACAAGTTTCTACTGTAATCTGACTTCCAGGCCTCAGTGAAGGTTTTATCAGGCCTAGAAACCACCAGAAAATTGTATTTAGACCTGTGCCATCATTGATATGATGAGTAGACCTTTAATTACCTTTGTGTATGGGACTCTTTGCCATGACCTTCTAACCTACTGGGCAGGATGAGCAGTTCCCAGGCACTGAGTAACTAAAATATTAATACTTAGGTGTTCTATTAATAAAGACCTTTCTATAAAAGAAAATTTTGCCTTTTTATCACTGTACATTTAAACTTCAGTCCTCTGAAACCTGTAGAAGCATTCTGGTGTCATCAAAAAGAGCCTCTGGCCACAGGTTACTACCCATTTTCTTTTAGGGGCTGGCAGGCATAAATGCCACCATCTCCACTTTGCCCCTGAGGAAAACGAGTCACAGTGAAGTACAGCTACACCAGGGTCACCCAGAAATATTTAGGCTTGGAATATCTTGGTGTCTCGAGTGTCAGCCTTCTCTCCTATGCTACCCTCTGCATTAAGGGAGGCTGTGCTGCTGCATTCATGGTGGCCCACACATTGTTCTCACCTGGTTTGACTCTGCTTGTGCCATGAGTGATCTCCACTCCCGGTCACCTGAATTCTTGCTCTCCAACAGCTACGACGGCATTCCTTTCCTCATGCATGACAGCAGCTTGAGGAGGACAACCAACATCAGGGAGGTCTATCCCAATGACACTGCTCAAAATGCAGCCTTGTTCTCCTGGGATAGCCTGAAGGAGTTGAATGCTGGAGCATGGTTCCTTAAGGTAAGCACCATGAATGACTGTGATGTTGTAGAAGAGACACTGGCTGGCTACAGCTACCTAGTATGAAAGTTAGGAGAGAAACTTTTGGTTGAGCCCAAACTTAAAGTCGGTAGAATTCATTCAGTTGGGGTCTCCTTGCTTTGTTCCTTTGGCCTTTCTGCCCAGGAGACCTCTTTTATTTGGCTAGTAGGTGTTCTTGTAGCTCCTCATCATGGCAGCAGCAGAACAGATGGGCTGGAGAAAGAAGAAAACAGCTACTTATGCAACGTGCTGTGTGTAATACAGTAACGTGGTGGGACAGAGAAGCACAGCAGAGCTAGCTATACAATTTATGTCCCAGAAGCAGTGTCATCTGGGTTAGTTATCCTTGTTTCTCAGGTAGAAGAGCTAAGCAGAATAGAATATCCTCGCCTACTGAGGGTTGATGCCAAACTTTTTCCTTCACAGAGATTTGAAATGTTTGCATGCAGCTTACTCCTTGATATGGCTGGCTGACTGATTTCCTTTTTATATCTGTTTGTTTCTAGGACAAACCCTTTTCATGCATGGGCTCACTGTCAAGGGCAGATCAAAACCAGGCAATGAATCAGTCAATTTACAAACTAAGTAATTTCTTGCGCCTCGCAGACAGTCAGAATAAACTTGTTATATTTGATCTCTACCGCCCTCCAGAGAAACATCCTTACAGGGACTCGTGGATCAACAGAACCCTGGAAGTCATTCTCAACGAGTCGGGGATTAGACCCCATCTGGTAGGGTGGTCGCTCTTCTTTGTATCCCTTTTTCTTGTTCTCCAAATTGGGGTCACACTTGGCATGACTTCACCAGCATGCAGTCTTTCCCCTTGCATCCCAACTGCTTTCAGAGGCATCATTTGGAATATACTCCTACTATCAGTTCCTCAGCAGGTACAAAGTGGCATAACGCTACAGCAACACAGGAAATCAGAAAGTGTAAATATACCAGGTGATGCCTTAGACCCCATCACTGTGATAATTATCAGCCTACACCCTAATAAGCCACACATGCTTATTTTGTATATTGTATATAAATTTCCTGGTTTAAATTAAAGTAGCTGGGAGACTTTATTGCCTTCCTCCCTCACTGTTAACTCGTTGCTTAGGATGGATGCTAAATCCATGTGGAGGAGGTTATATATCCATTGATTTCCAAAGTTAGGCTGATCCATATCTGCTCCCATGCTAGGAGAATGGGAGAACAGAGTATTTTCTGTTGCCTTTCCCATTCACCAAAGCTGCCTTTTCATTCATTTCAAACACCGCATCTTTTGTTGGGCTGTGTGAAATGTTCTCACTGATTTCAAGTTGATAAGAAGGAACAGTGAATACTGATTTCCTGATGAAAGTGACTTGCAAATTTAAACCCTGAATCTACATGTGCTTTGATCATAGCAAGAAATGTATCATTTGACAGGCTGGGTTAAGCCCCTCAAGATCTTATCTTTACTGGATTTATGTGAAGTGCATGGCGTATTAGTGAGCTCACTGTGAACTCACCGAGTCCTCTTGTTGCCTGCAGGTCCTATGGCTGGAGAATGATATGAGGTCCTTTGTTCACTCTGTTGCTCCCGGGTTTCAGCAGACAATGGGCACTAAAGCCCCAGTTGAAGACCTATTGATGGACAATATTGTCAAACTCAATCTGGCCTACACTGAAATGTCCAGTGAAGATATCCGGTAGGTTGCAGTTTCAGCCCCAAACACTGTTGTCTAGAGGACATTTGCTTCACGTGTGTGGCAATGCCTCCCTCCAGTGACCAGCTCCAGGATCTACAGCATTTTTGACGAGCTCCTTTAGGTTAAGTTGCCAACCCTTTTACATTTTGTAGTTGACGGACTTTATTTCACTCCTACTCTTGACTCTGTGTACGGCCAAGAGGTGGCTGTAATTGCACCCCTCCTTGTCCAAGTCCATATTTACTTGACTGGGATCTGAGGCTTTCTTTTCTGACCAGAATTCAGGTGTCTCCTGGCTTCTACACATGCCATCCCCAATATTGATAATAATGAACCATGGAGAATGAACAATTATTTAACCTCCTATGGCCTCCACAAATATCGATGTGAGTGCATAATGCTCTGGTGAGAGAACATCACCCTCTTTAGATGGTATTTTGGAGACTTCATTACTTGTCTCTGTTGCTACCAGTACTCTGTTGCTTGGGACACACTAATAATGTAATCTCTCCAGTGGAAGGCTCCGCTTTTATTGCAGGAATCTCCAAAATGGTTGTCTTACATAAAAAAAAAAAAAAAAAAAAAAAAAAAAAAAAAATTAATTAAAACCCACATGAAATGTCTTACCTATCCAGCTCTCCTTTTGTAAACAGGATTTTTTGTTGTTTCCCATGCTCAAAAGCATTGAAAATTAATTAAAAACAAGTATAAGAAAATGTTTAGCCCTTTGGATAATAATTATCTTCACGTTTTCTTAATGATAATTTTGCATACATTTAAAATGCTAGGTAGATCCATCTGGGTAAATCTGGGTAAATCCTGGGCAGACTGTAGATAAATTTACAAATGCTCATAATGATGATACATTCCCTTAGTGTTATACAGAGAAATGCTATCACTTCATGTTAAATTTCAGTAACTTATAAGGACATCACAAATCACCAGCTGTTGCTGCAAATGTAAGAAGCATGAATAGCCAGCTTTACGACTATTTTCAACACAGTATTGGGAGATGACAAATGCATTTTTAGGTGAAATACTGAATATGAGCTGGCAGCCCCAGCTGGATTGTCCTGCTGGGCCCTGCTCTCGGGAGGCCCCTCCTGCAGCGCTGCGTTCAGCTCTGGGCCCAGCACAAGGACACGGAGCTGCTGGAGCGGGCCCGGAGGAGGCCGCGAGGATGCTCAGGGGCTGGAGCAGCTCTGCTGTGGGGCCAGGCTGAGAGAGCTGGGGGTGGTGGGCCTGGGGAAGAGAAGGCCCCGGGGAGAGCTGCCAGCGGCCTGCCAGGGCCTGCAGGGGGGGCAGGAAAGCTGGGGAGGGACTCTTGGTCAGGGCTGGGGGGACAGGACGAGGGGCACCGGCTGGAGCCTGGCAGGGGGGAGGCTTCGGGGAGGCCTTGGGAAGAAATTCTTCCCTCTGAGAGGCCCTGGCCTGGGCTGCCCAGAGGAGCTGGGGGTGCCCCAGCCCTGGCAGTGCCCAAGGCCAGTTGGAAGAGGCTCAGGGCAACTTGACCTGGTGGGAAGTGTCCCTGCCCATGTAGGAGTTGGAATTAGATATTATCAATCGATTATTGTCTGGCTGGGCTTCCTTTCTGTTCCTGACCTACATCCTGTAGCGATTTAGGACAGAACTGCCATACAGAATTGCCATCTCTCCTTGACTAAGCCCAAAGGAAGTACTAACCTCCTTGCTTTTCTTAATGAAGGCAATTGCCTCTTGGTCTTTTAAAGGAAATACGCCGAGAAAAACATCACCACCAACCTCTATGTGATTAATGAGCCATGGCTCTTCTCCCTGGCGTGGTGCTCGGGGGCACACTCTGTGACCACTAATGCCGTCCACATGCTGAAGAATCTCAGCCAGCCCCTCTTCCTCATGGTAAGCAGTGATCCTCCCTTGTTCCTGGGGTACAAAATAGGGGTCAGATATTCACGGGTGCCTTTAGAGACCATGGGCTGATTTGTGCATGAATAAAGTCCAGCATGCAGACAGACTTAACATGATTTAACTGGTTAAATCATTCTTGTGAGCCACACCAGGTATCATCACCCCCATTTCCTGGTTCTTCTTGGCCCATGGAGAAGAACCCTGGTGGGCAGGACTTGGAGACTCAGGCCTGACATGAGGGAAAAATAAGTCACACTGAGACTTGTCTCGGGTTGAAGGAAGGAGCCCTTGAGGGCACGTGTGGCTTCTGCATGAATATTTCAATTTCTAACCTTCTAAAGAACCTTATTGCTGTCAGAAGTTCCTAAATCCCAGGGATTTCTACATTCCGTCTCAAACTTGGTCTGCTCTCACAAGCCCAAGGGGAAAGAAACACAGAAGTAACCCTTCCTTGCTGGGAGGAGATTTTCACATTGCTTGTCTGTCCTCTTCGCTGCCTTTGACAGTCTGTAGGGCTATGGAGCACCTGGGGCACTGGTCTCACCAGAGTCCCTGCATTCAGGTTACCATTCTGAATGTCTGGTTTCACACTTCAGTGCTCCCATCTCCCACCCAGAAAACTGCATCATTTCAGTCCATTCTGAGGACGGGGAGGTCTGATGTGAGGACAAACCTTCAGATGCTCTTAGACTTGAAGCAGGAACCAACCCAGCCCCTCTGTGGTTTTCACTTAAGTACAGTTTTGCCAGGGGAAACCAAATGCCATCTATTGATATTAATATCATAAGGAAGCAAAGAAAACTACAGGGCCTGCCTGTCCAAACAAGTCCCTTTTGTATTCACTGCGGTGTGGTCCAGTCTCCTTGGCCACCCAGCAGACTTGTTTTTGTTAAGACTGATGATTTACCACCAACACCCACTGGCAGGTGACCACTTTAAAATGCCACCAAATACCTTAAAGACCTTAAGGATAGTACTTCACATGCACACCAGGGACCTGAATTGCTATGATCAAGATGCAAGGAGGAGCTAGAGCAGCTTTCTTGCATGTTTCAGGGTCCTTGGTGTTGGACATGTTCTCTGTTGTTCTCTTCCAGACGCCGCAGCAGTACAACATCATGTGGATCCTGACGGACCTGGCCTCTGTGCTCCTCATCTCACTCATCTTCGCTCTGCACTGGTAACTACCGAGCTGCTCGGGCCGTGCTAGCCTGATCCCTTGTCCCCTGTGGAGGAATGAAGGGATGCTTTCAGTGACCTGAAGGGTTAAAACTGCTCTAGAGGACATCTTCCTCTTCAAGAATTAGGGAAAAAAAAGAAAAAAAAAAAGGCCTTGAAGTCTCCAAAAACCTCTGCACTGCTCCTGCTTGCTATATTTTTCCCTTTCCTTTTGGCAACTCAGACATAACCTACCCAAAGGATTCAATGCAGACTTGGGTTTAGAGTAGCAGCAGGATCCGTTTATCAAAGCTGGAAAATGAACTGATTTTTCTATTTTTAATATTTAGATTATTTGGACATTGGATGTAACTTAGGAGGAGAGCTCTCATTGTTAATATTTGCACACCTGATGTCTCTGTCTGTATATATCAGAGCCCCTGAGGAATCCATCCTCCCAGATGAACATATCTGAGTGTCACAGACACTGTATTTTCTTTCCTCCTATGCTGTCCAAGACATCATCTATGCTTGATTATGGAGAAACCGGGGTCAGGCTGCTGGATGCTCAGCTCTGCCGTGGTTGGATCAGAAACCAGCCTGCATTCCTACAGCAGGAGGCGCTGGGCTCAGCTCTTCACCTGCCTGTGGATGGGTGGAGGGACCAGACCAGCCAGCTCCGGGCTGTTTTCTGCAGGGGTGCTGGGAGCACAGCTCTGCTGTAGGTCACAGCAAGGGGAAGGATCAGGAAGATCCTGGGCGAGCAGCCTGGATTGCTTTATAACCATGGCGTGGTTACGTGGAGTGCTTTGGTGTGGAAAAGGGCAACAGCTCTGCTTTTGCTTTGGAAGGATGCAGAGGGCTTAGTCACAAAGGTGCCTTCAAAATGCTGTTTTACACGTGAAGCGTGGACACTTAGACATCACTGCTGTGCACCACGATCCCTTCCTGAGCAAACTCCCAAATCCCAGGCCAGGTCCTGTCCTGACAAGATAGAAAAAAAGTGATAGGGGCTCCACGGTGCTGTGAGGGGAACCACAGCAAGCAGTGACCTGATCCAAGCACTTTGCCCCTGGCAGGTGGCGAGAGCGGAGTTTCTCCTGCTGTGCCCACGATGGTGGCTCGACGCTGGAGAGCGGCACCTACAACAAGTTCAGGACAGGTGAGCAGGGCGAGGAGGGGCAGGAGATGGATCCTGCTCGGGGTCACCTCTGTGGGGGCAGCAGGGTCCTGCCGGGTGGGTTGGTGCTGGGTGCCCATGTCGTGGTGAAGGATGGATGGGTTATCTCAGCATGGATGCCATGCTGTGGTTCCTCCCCACTGATGAACATCACTTTTCATCAAAGCTCTGAGCAACCTGAGCTCTGCTTCAGAGGTTGGACCACAGAGCTCCGGAGGTCCCTTGTGACCTGCTTTACCCTGGGATGCTGTGAAAAGGGAGCACAAAGGCACAGAGCACTCTCAGATCTCCACGGCAAGGTGGGGTCTGCTGGGGATACCCCCATGCTCCAGGTTTCTGGACTAAAGGAGCAGACAAAATGACCCAACCTGGGCTGCAGGATTTTTTTTTAGGCCAAGCTGCTTGCTCATGACAGCTGGCAAAATAGCTGCAGGTGTGTCAATAGCTCACTGCTTGTCTTCTGTTGCAGAGCTCAACAACATGCCTTCTGTTGTGGCCTGACACGGGCAAGGAGGAGGTCCAGAGCTGACATCTCACAGAGGATCGGAGAGCAAAGCCTGCCCTGCTGTCCCTTCCTGCAGTGGAAGATGGATGGAGATGGATGGACCCTGATGGAGATGAGCACTGACCTTGTTCTGTTGCTTTCCTCTCAGCCCCATGCCTGGCAGGGATCCTGGGGGTGTAAGGGAGAACAGATGGGGCTGCATCCATAAGGAAGCTGTGCACCATGGTGAAAGGATTAAACCTTCCTCACAGTATTCGTGCAGAAACCACCATTTCCCCCTGAGACCACTGCTATCTCCTCCTGTAAGCCCTCCTGCAGTGCGTAAGCCCTCTGTTTGTGCAGCTTTGTTTTTATCCTCGCTGCAAACACCTGAGCACCCTCTGGTCCTCCTTGCCCTTGGCTGCCCACATTTCTCCAGTCTCCTGTCCACACACTCCCATCCTCCTCTCAAGTCTTCTCCAGCCCCAGGAGCTCGCCAGCCCCACCACGATGGTCAAGTGCTGCTGGATGGTTCACCAGGGTCTGTGCCTCTCCGTAACACAGGCAGGGACAGCCTAGATTTTCCTTTCCCCTCCTCCAGTCCTGCCATAAACCCAAACGGGACAGACTTCACCCTGGCTGTGGGTGAGGGAGTATTTTCCACAGATGCTAAAGGATTTTTTGGTGCCTTGGCCATGTAACTACCGGGACAATAACCAGGAGCACAACACTTCTTCATCAAGCTGGGTGTGAACTGGTTCCACGAGGTCTCCTGTTTGCTTTTCCCTTGGGTGGGTCTTTGTTACCCGCTCTGCATCCTGGGATGTATTCTGATTTTCATTTCTCCCGGTGGCTGCTGGCACATACGGGGAAGGAATTCCATGCCTTGTTCTACAAGGGAGATGTGAACATCTCCAGGTTTAAGCCATACATTTCTACTTGAACAGATAATAAAACACCTTTTTTTTTCTTTCTTTTTTTTTTTTTTTTTTTTTGTAAATTGTAAGAGATGTTTTAAATACAGTTGGGCTCTCCAATCCTGTTCTGTTCTTATTCCAGGGGACTGGGAAAGGGGAAGAACGTGGCATTCAGATCATCATCATTCAGATGTGTGTTTCTGCTGAATGAACATATTGTCACACATGAAAGGTGAAAGGGAAGTACTAGGTTTCAAAGCTAACTGTGCTGATAAGCCCTCAAACCTTTTCAAGCTTGCAATTTTGGAGTATTTTGGAGGCTAGAGGTGCAAAAACGCAGTAGCTTCCTTTGCAAAAGGGCAAAAGGATCGGTATAGAGCAGCTCCAGATCTATGAAGCATGCAGAAAGAATCCTAATGATGGTGTTAGCTCCCTACCCCCCTTCTTAATTATCTTAATTTTTGTGTCCACTGATGGTTCACTCCCCACTGCTGGATATTCTCACCAGGAGCCCCATGCCACCAGAAGTCCTCTCCCTGCTGAGGACTTGGGGGCCCCAATCCCACCCGTGGAGCCACCACGACCGCACAGTGCAGGACAGCCTCCCGCGAGCCACTTTATGCCTTTTAATGAGAATATTTCACTTGGACATACGTGTTTTTTTTCGTGTTACATTGCTCGGTGTGAATACAAAGAGGCCAGCAGATGCTAATACATAAGACACACAGGCACACGCACACAGAGTCCCAGCACCCCCTACGTGGTGGGGTGGGTGGGAGGCCAACAGAGCTGTGAACGAAGGGACAGGGGTGGCGGTGGAGGAAAGCTGGCCCAGACCAGCACTGGAGAACACTGCTAGGCTGCATCGTCTACTGAGCGTCTTGTGGGAGGCAGGGGTGGCTGGAGGCTCATTGTGGTCTTAAGGGGATCTCCTAGCAGCCCTGGCTGGCTGGTGCACATCTCCGTGCAGCATTTTGTTTGCTTTGACGGAGAGACCAAGGTCCAAAGCCACTGCTGCATCCCCCTCAGATGCTGTGCTACTGGAGGCCTGGCAGGCAGCACTGCCGGGGGACTGAGCCCAGTAAGCCCAGCAAGGGTTACTAGAGCTTAACTGGTTAGTGACACCAATATCAGATCTTGGTGGACACTTCTCACCCCTCCTGATGCCACCTGCCCAGGAACATGTTCCTCTGAAGCCTGGATTTAGGAAAGGCACGCCATGCTCCTTCCCCTGCATCCCTTCCCCAACACAACATGGTTTTAAGCCTTCTCTCTGCCGGCAGGTCCCAGCTCTGGGCCAAAGGAGCTGCTCCACACTGCGTGGTGCTGGGTGGACGATGAGACAACCAGCCAGCAGATCAGCAGGGCCAACCAAAGATGGAAAAAAAACCACCGAAATCACAGGCCTGCCCTCTCTGAGAGTGCTTCAGGCTCCAACCAGGACTGGCAGAAAGCCCTTTTATACAGCAACACACACAAAAGCACAACAAAATCATTAAGTTTTTTCCAGCAGCGATGGCCAAGTCCCCGTTTAGATCAAAGCCCTTTCTACATACGAGCTTGGCCACAATCTTCCAAGAGCAGGAACTTCAAAATCCCTACATCCACGTTGAAGCTTGCAGTAAAGATCCTCCCAGGGTTAATTTGTCTGGACACAGGGGTGCAAAAGGAGATGACATCTTCTGAGCTTCACTCCCAGCTGAGCCCTTAGGTTGGGGAAGATGTGCCCCAGTCACTGGCTGTCACGGTGCCGGGGGGATCCTTGGGCAAGGAATTGTCCTGCAGGTCGCCCTCAGCCCTGAGTCATCGTCCAGATACCGGCACAAATTGCAGGGTTTATTTTTTTTTTTCTTTTTAATATTTTAAAAAATAAATAGAAGAAGAAAGAGAACTTTAAAATTTGTTCTTTAAATATTTCCAGCATTGCACGGACAGCACTTCAGTACTCTAGCCTGTTTGATCAGTGGTTTGTTTATTGTGGTTCCTAGTTAAAATGTGCTCCTCCCAGCCTGCTTTTTCTTCCCGTCCTTAAGAACACGGCCTATTCTTTTGTAATGTCAAAAACCAAGCTCTGCAGTGTTCATTGGACACCTTTCCAGCATGGACTGGGGCTTTGCTACTCTTCAAACCTGAAATGCCCGTAAGCTCACCAAAAGCCGTTAGCATCTCGGTAGCTCTCTCTTTGCTTAAAATAAAAACACAAACCAAACCAAACCAAGCCACACACACACGCACACACACACACAAACAAATCCTCTTCCCGGAGCCTTTGCGGTGCCAGCCGTTGGGTTCAGGCAAACATCCTGCCAGAGTTTCTTTGCTCAGTCACTGCCTGAGAGCGGCGGTGTCCCCTGGAAATCTTTGGGGTTTGAGGTGGAGTCGGGGTGCAGGGTGGGGAAGGAGGATGGGAGGTCAGAGATAGTCATCCTCGCTCGAAGGGGAGGTGGGATTGGAGCCTTCGAGGTCAGAGTCCAGCGAACTCCCTGACGGCGTTCGGCTCATCTTCCACATCTGGGAGGCAAAGGTTCTCCCCCAGCTGCACGGGTACCCCACAGACCTCAGCTGGCGAATTAGCCCCATGGCCACCTGCCAGTGGCTTCTTGCAGTTCACTTGCTACCCTTTGCACTCCTCTGTTTGCTCATGGCTGTTAGCATCTGGCTGATGTACGAGGTCAAAAGATCATCCATCTTGTAGCCCTGGTGAGGAGAGACAAGATGTTACCTGCCTTTATGGCACAGCTTGGTCTCTGGCTCATGCCTCTTGAACACACTTGCTACAAGCCGTTAACTTATATATATGTTTCCAGATATATTTTTCATTTCTTTTTTTTTTCTTTTTCCTTCTTCCCTTTTCCACAATTCTCCTTGGGTGATACGGCTCTGACACAAGGATCAAACACAATTTACAGCATGAGTCTCTCCCAGGAGGCTGCTGAGGGTAAGGATGTGTGGAGCTTTGGAAAGGGAGTGGATTTTCAAATGGCCAAAAATAATGTGAACGCCCCAAATTAATAACAACACAGCAGGACTTTTAATTTTGGCCTGCCAAAGTCAGGATTTGTTCTAACTGTGCCCATTAATCTTTAACACTCCTTACCAGGGATGTCTCGCAGAGCAGCTTGCTTCCCCTCACCAGGTTGCCGATAGTTATATGGAAGTAGGTGTTGCCACTGCTCCAGTTGGAGATCTTGGTGAAGGGGTGAGTGATGAGAATATCCTGGTGGGAACACAAGACTCACACTCAACACACGAGAGCCTCAACTTTTTTGAAGGGCTCTGGGGACCCCTCACTTTCCTTCAAACAGACCAAGGGTGTCTGCTGAGATGAGAATATACCACGGCCTCACAGGAACAGCAGTGAGGTGCAAGACATTGGATCCCCATTCTTGTGGAGGATTGCTCTACTGGAAGGTCCACGTGGCTGATGGAACAACACAGCCTTTGGGATTAACTCTGTAAGGGGTTGGGGAGTTGGCTCAGGAGCACCTGGTGAAGACCTCAGTCTTGCTTACCTTGGTTTTGGGATCGATGAGGCTCACTCCATGCTTATTGATGGCAATTAGAAGGATTTCTGGATAATTTGGCTCTGTAGTTTGCTGTTGGAAATGAGATGAACTGGTTAGGGGAAACGTCGTGCTAAATCAGGCCCTTTCCTATTTCCTCACCCAGTATCTTCTGCCAGCATTTGCATTTACATTTGGCAGCCAAGTTTATTTTGGTGAAAAAATCACAGGATATTATTCAGATCCTCTATGACATCTAATGAACGTGACAGAAATTAAGGTGCTTAAGTTTAAGGATATAACAAACAATTTCAGCATCGTGTTTCCAGGCCACGTTCACTGTATGGTCACTGAGAACAGGGAGTCGCAATGAGGTGTCCAGAGCACTGGGACAAAGCTCATCACTGCTGGCCTCCCCTGCCTGTGATGGGAACCCTGTGAGATGGTGGGTGGTCTGGATTGGGTTCATGGGGTGTGCAGGTGTGTGAAAATTACACATTCCCCTTTGCTTTCACAAAACAGAGAATGGCTCTTGCCTCCTCGGCAATACAGCTGTGAGGATAGACCCAAAAGGACTGAGATACGTTGATGCTCTACAATGCCCCAGTAGTGTAAAAAGATAGGGCAGCCATAAATGAGTACCTCAGCCCTTTACTGATGGAGACACTTACGTCCTTTCCCTGTCTCATCAGGGTTGTTCCAGTCTAGGCACTGGGACAACCCCGCATACCTGGAACCCCTCCGTGATACAGGACTTCTGATACTGGCTCAAAGCTGCCAGAGAACCCCCAGGCAGGGCAGGTACCTTCACTTCAAAGAATGCTGATCCAAATGTAGGCCACTTGAAGATAATCTTTAGGAAGGCAAGCTTGGCTTCTTCTCTCGTTTTGCCTGCATGCTTATTGTAGTATGCCACGATGGACTGCAACAGAGAGGACAGCAGAGCTGGAGGGTTTGCATTGCCTTGGACCAAGGGTTTTTTCAGGGAAAGGAGCATCATGCTACAAAGATGGACTGTCCTACCAGAAACCATAATTGCCTCATGGGCTTTCGCTTTCTTGGGACAAATAAATATTAATTGGGCCAAGAAAGTAGCTGGAGACATTATCCAGGTGGAGACCTATTAATTCTAGTCTCTGCTCCAATTAACACTTGACAGAAGTGTTGGTAGGTCACTGGAGCAGTGCCTGGAACTAAGGCAGGTTCTTTCTTAGAAGCTGTGCTGATGACTCCATTATAGGGATTATAAATTTTGATCTTTCAGTTTTGGGAGCAGAGGGGACTGAGGGGACTTCAACGCAGAGAAGCCAATAACTTACTGGTTAGACACATGGCCAAGTTCAAGTCCCAGCAAACAGAAAGGACTTACAAGATTGTTTCTTGGCAGTAAGACATCTACATTCCTTTATGGCCTAGACTTGTCTGTACCTCTGCCACAGGTCTCCATGTGTAAAGCGGGGAGAATTGCCTCTCTGCTCAGCAGTCTGCCTTCAACAACAAAGCTTTGGATGAGACCATCCCCTAGCACGTGTCCATACAGCACTGCATCCACCACTACAGCCACAGCAACATGCAGCACACAGCCCACAGCAATGCGTGTGTGCGTCTGGACATGTGTACAACGTCTTCTCTTGATGCTGTTGGAGAGGTTGTGGATCTGCTAAGGCTCAAGTGGGACCATGGGTCACTCCTGGCAACCATACTCCAGTGTTGAACATCAGACAAGTCACACAAGATGCTGGGTTTTCCCCCCACCAAGCCTGACATATGACTAAAGCTTCTGTTTTACCCGTTTCCAGTCATCTGGAGAGAGCTGCCGGACAAGGTCCTGAGGCACCAGCTCCTTCAGAAGCTTGGGGATGCTGGGGAAATAGGATTTGTCATCCTCAAACTTCACCCGGTAGATGAGAGCTGCCAACTGCAGGACCTCTTCCCGCGTACACTTGTGGTAGCCACGCAGGTACTTTGGTAACTCCTGTATGTGGAAGAAAGCCATTCAGAAATAGAGGGGGTGACCTCAAATGTTCACCCTCTGCTGCTAAATCAAATTTTCGGAGGTCTCCAGCTCCTGGATATGAGGCTCTTCCTTAGGAAGACTCATAGTAGTTGCACCAAGTGTGGTGGACAGGCAGCTGCTCAGCTGAGACCAGCTGAGATGTCTAAAGATCCTCCCTGGCCTGAAACATTCTTGTGTTACATGGTGGTCCCTGTGCTAGGTATCAGATGTGTGTACCTACAGTCTTGTTCTCCCTCCCTCATTGCTAAAAACCCAACTCTTGTAATGGACAATTGGAACTGAATCTTTTTTTTTTTTCCTCCCCTCTTTTTTTTCCCCTTTTCATTTTTATTTCAGTCTATTACCCCATTAAGAAAAGATGCTTGAAAAAGTGTCACGTAACTATCAAAGCATCAGAGGATACAGATATATTGGGATAATTGCTTTATCCAGGCATGAACACAAGGAATATCTGTGTATTTGCATACATGTATGAGAAAGCTTTGGGACATGCACATGTCTCTTTCTTCCCAAAAGAAACAAGTGCAGAAGAGCTGCAGCTTCTTGACTGGCTGCTGGGACCATCACAGCTCATGTCCAAGAATGGAGGAGCAGAAAGCCTTCAGAATGCTTGTGAATTTGCCCCTATAATAAGGCTGGGTGCTAACATGTCCCACTTCTTGCTACTTGCCCAGGAATATCTGGCCCAAATCCCAGCTGAGCTGGTTGCCCTACAATGCATGAAGCCTGGTCCTTGCCATACAACCCAACTGCTCTTCGTAGCTCTCTGTTTAAGGCAGGACTTTGTTCTCTTTAAGGTAAAACTTTCTGCATCTGCACATACACAGTCTGTCCACCCCATTCCTAATTCCTCCCAAAGTCTCTGCAAAGTCTCAGGTTCCCAGAGCACCTGGTAATAATGGAAGATCGAATCTGCCATCGAATCCTTTCCAGGCATTGTGTTGGTCCACAGCTTTTTCATGAAGAACACTTGGTAGGTGAGGGAAGGCACTATACCTGTGTGAAGGAAGAAGTGAGCAAAGCTAAGAGCGATGCTGTGAGCACCAGCCAGGTCATCTGCCAGGTTTTGCCCCCAAGGGCTGGCATGGACAGCACAACCACAGCAGCGTGGCCCATCTTTAAAAGGGCTCGAAGGCTCAAGGAGGGCTTTGCGTGACCCAAAAGGGAGAAAAGTCACTGTTACCATCTTTCGCTGGTCTTGCTTTCTTTATCCAGTCCGTCAGGTGTCTCACAAAGTCAAAGAAGAAATCGCCCTCGGGCACACTGATGACCTGGGGGCACAGCACATGGTTACAAAGGCTGAGGAAGCAGCGAGAGGCCACAGGCAGGGCTGGCTGTTTCCCAGTCTCCTATGGGTGCTGCTCACTGCTTTGTCTCAGACTTCTGTGCTACCAACTGCTGATGCCAGAAAGCCATTGCCAACACCTCGCTCTAATTCCACCTGTTCATCGTTATTGCACCTTCCTGTTTCCCTGGAGCAATGAATTTCCCTTCCTGATGACTATCTGTAGATTTCTTCCAGTTGCCCAAGGCAGCTCTAAGCTTGCACATTTTTCTTAATTCTTATAAACCAGCCAAAACCAGGACACCATCTCAGCAAAGGTTTTCTACCTCTTTCTCCTGATGGACCCTATCTCCTTTGCCCAAAATCAATGCAGCATCACAGGAACAGCTACCCGGGGGGGACCAGGCTGGCTCCATCTGGCAGTCCCCCTGTGCTCCTTAACATTCAATTAATTCACAATGCAGTGACCTCTTTGGGCAACAAATTAAAAAAAAAATGACAACAAATGGCACAAAAAAAAAAAAAAAAAAAAAAAGGAGTGATTCTTGCATCAATCTGGATCACACAGGGATGAAGTGGGCTGCAATTAGTGTGAGATCCTGCACATAGGATGGCACTGCCTGGATCCCTAAGTCAGCAGGACAGAACAGGATGCCACAGTGCTATCATCAGGCATTAAAGCTACCTGCTCTCAAAACAGGAGATCTTTGCCTGCTTGTGTTTTAAGCCCTTTGAGATGATTGCTGTGAAGCACTGAGTGCTTTGGCACCACCCCAGCCCCTGTGTGGGTCGCTCACCTTGTCAGAGATTTTGACAAAGAGGCTGAAGCCTTCGGAGGACTTTAGGAGCAGCCTGTTGGAGATGTTCTGGCAGAAATCCTTGGCTTTTGTGCTGGACTCCACCTCGAATGCCTACAAAGAGAGGAAGATCGTCACCATTGCTACCTCAAGATTAATTTCTGCTTCATGTTCTCTTTGAGGAGCTCTAGGCTTAGATATATGAAAAGATGTAAGTGCCCACCACCAGTGAAAGCAGTGATTTTATGGATTGTGGCTCTGGACTTGAGAAAAGGAAATTTGCAGAAGTTCAGCCACGGTACTTATCATTGGGAACTTGAACTTCTGCCCACCCCATGCATGGCCATGTTAGTCTGAACCACCAGGACCCACATTCCACATCCCATGAGAGACTGGCGTGGAGCTCAGTGCCACTGGCATTCAGCAGCCCCTCAGTGCAGATGCGTGTTGTACCACAGGGACACTACTTGGCCAGCCCACCTGGGTAACTGGCATGGTCAAAGGGACCACAGCCACATGAAGAAGTCCCCTCTGCCTCCTTCTGCTGGCTCTCACAAAGGTGCATGTGTATAAAGCAGTGCCATGCTTATTACTGGTCACGTAGAGAAAAATACTCAGTGATGGGAAGTCCTAGGAGATCTCTAAACTCCCTGTTACAGAAAAAACATGGGTGCACACACAGCTACTGGAGAAGAATACCCTTTTTCCTTCGTCGGTGAAGGGAAAGTGAAGGCTGACTCAGCACCCATCTCTGGAGAAGGTGAATTGTAGGAAATCAGATCCCTGAGCTCCGGTCATCTATCCTGCCTCATCAGGGTAGATAAGGATAGATCTTTCTGACTGCTCTGTTTCAGACTCTTCCGGGGAGGCTGAATTTTTCTGAATCAGAAACAACAGTAGCCCTTTCTGGGATTTTAATAAGAAAATTGAGTGCCCTCCTGACAAAAATGAAGGGTTTCCTTCTATCCCATTTACCTCATCAGTGTCATCAGGAAAGTAAACCTTGTGGAAAATTTGGGTGGTTTTGTGCTGAATGGCTTCCACTTCTACGAGATGGGGAGGGTACTTTCTGGATCCATTCCTGCAAAACAGGGGGAGGCAAGTGTCAGAGCATCAGCAGCATCCTCCATCCAAAGTCCTTTTAGTTCAGCTTGGTGGAATACAGAGAAAAGCTGTGAGCTTCCAGTGTCCCTCCAACTACTACCAAAATATCTCCTACTTGTAATTTCTAATGCATATTTGGATGTTGTGACATGGTCAGGTCTTTTGGTGCTGTACCTTAGGGCTTTCTGGAGTCTCTGGATGCAGTCTGCTGCCAATGGGTGATGTTTTCGGGACTGCAGAAACCTCTGGACATGGGGCAGGAGGATGTTACTTGGAGGGAAAAGACCTGTACACAACCACAGCAGCTCCCAGCCTTTCTCTTCACTGTACCTAAATGAGGAGAGATCCAGGAGAGAAAAAGTTACTTACAGCATGGAAACGACTCTGTTCTCTGGCACGGGTGGGTGATTCTCAGCTAGAAGGTAGGAGACATGCACAGGCTCCAGATCTCCTTTGCCCAACAGAGGCTAGTGTCTCAAGCAAAACCAACAACTCTTACTTAATGTGGTTGTCTGTAAGCTGCTTCAGGGTCTGGCAGTAGATTTCGTCCTTCAGAGGCTCAGCTTTCAAGGCACCTTCAAATATTTGGTCTGTCAGCTCATTGACTGAGCGGGTCCTTTTGGATGGGTAGTCACCCATGTATTTCAGCACTGGTGGGAGGCAGGAGTCAAGGATCAGCTAAGAGGAAGGTTTGGAGAAGACATTCTGTTGATGATGTGATAAAAGACATCCCACATTTGGCTACAGAAGTGGCTGCAATTTGTTGGTGGGGGCACTGTGATAAGGCTTTAAATTTCTTTAGGCAGATATCCAGCGAGCTTTCTCTTTTTCATGCATCATCTCAGGTCAGAAAGAACCACTTTGGGGTTGGGATGTAGGCCTAGGGAAGCTCTTTGTCTACTGTGTTCCCTGATCACACACAGTGGTACCACTGCAAAAGACCAAATTTTCAGCTGGTGTCATGAGGCAGAGCTCTACAGACAGCACTGGAGCTGTGGTAACATAAAACAAATGATGACCTTCACCACTTCACCATATTGTACCTATTCTGCATGACAACAGGTCACAGTATTCTGAATTTATATATTTGTGTTTGACAGGTTCTCATTTTTTACCAGTCCTTTTAGTTCCTACTACTGCTGTTATTTGCTGCTAGGAGGAAAACTGTAGCTGCAGTAACACTGGTAGCATCAGTACTAGGTTTATACCAACAGAACTGTTCAAACTGTAAAGTCTGGATCCTAGAGCAAAACCCCACCAAAATACCAAGTGACTTCCACAAGTTGGATTTATATTTGTACTCGTCTTCTTTCTCCCTGTCTTCATTCTGCCAAGTGGTACTCAGGCAACAAACCCTGTCCCTGAGGCCATGAGGACTAGTTTGCAACCATAATGGTCATAAAGGTCTACGCACTTCTACAGCAGATGCATCCTGGAGAGCTGAAGCAAGTCAAAACAGAACTGTTGAGTTGACCACTAAGCAATGTGTACCTGCCAGACTCAGTAATTTACTCCCTGGACCTTGCTTATGGAGAAGTACAGACACCCCTCAGATCTCAAGGATGCTCAAATATGGATTTCAGGATCAGATCTATCTCCAAGTCCATGACATCATCACAAAACCCTTAAGAGGGACCAGAAACATTTCTATGGACTTTACTTGGGTCTCTGAAGAGCCTGCTTAGGCCTTTGTAGGCCCTGTTGCCCAAGGGCTGCCCCAGGAACTGGAAGGATATCAATGAAGGCCATGCAGGCTTCTTGGGACAGCTCCTCGCTCCCCAGGATCTTCTTCAGCAACGGCTGTTTGATGGGCTCACGGGTGTAACACCACAGCTTGTCCTTCCCACGGCTCTTGGTGATCATGACCCTGCTCAGGGTGTGCTTGGGTGGTGGCCTGGTGGCAAAGGCAAAGCAAAAGGAAAGGTGGAGAGGTGACAGGGATAAAAGGGACTGTGTGTAACAAGTGTTTCACCTGGTTGCTCACAACACCTGGCTAACGAACTCTTAAACCAAGTGGGAATTCACAGCTTTGCAAGTATCCATCTCTAGTTCTGTCCAAAGAGAAGGGGTGATGGCAATGGGTGGTGAGAGAGATGGGCAGCAACAATGAAAGAATATTGCCCAGTAGAACAAACCCAGCAGGGTGAAGACATCTCACAGGACTTGGTCTGTCTCCATGGACTGCCAACCCCTCCAAACAGGAGTGAGAGTTTTTTGATCAGTCTGGGAAGCAGTGGTGCATGCTTTGGAGCTGACATGAAAATATCCCCACCTAATTTACCTGCTGCTGATACATGGCATCTGGCTGTGTATGGGATCACTGGGAAGGAATACTAGACCACTAAGGACAGCCTCCCACCTAACATCAAATTTCACACCTTTACACTTCTGCTGAGTCAATTAAGAAATCCCTCTTAAAACCTTGTCTGTGGAAAATTTATAATCCATATACCGTGCTCTAAACTGGAGGCTGCAGTTGTATAGAATCACTCAAAGGGATATTTAGAGTCTTTTCCAGCAGCCAAAAAAATCCTGATTCCCAAGCTACTTGGAGATGGATTCCTACTCCTGTATTTTTTTTTTAATGGTTGAAAAAAATCACCTAAAATAATCATAGGAAAATTCCTCCAAGGTGTACGGCTTCACCCTCTCTTCACTGTCTGAAATTGCCATCTGGGAAGTTCTGATAACGTCTTGTCGTTGGTCAGGGGTCATCGTGACGAGTGCCTGTGGGATGAAAAGTTCTCTGTCACCTAATATGTTTCATTTATATATTAATATATATTTGAATTAATATATATTTGAAGCATCCAGAGAAGGGAAACATCCAAAATGAAAAGACCATGCAACTGTCATTTCTCTGTGCCATTCTCAGTCATTAATACAAAGAATAATGTGTTTCCATCATGTGGATCATTTCCTAATGAGGAGAATGTGGTTTGGATCCTACAGCTCCATACGTGAATGTAGTGGCTTCCTCTAGCCCCAAATACACTGGAAATTAACCAGGTCAGCTGGAGGGCGTAGCATGGTTATATTCCAAGCCATAAAATTGGTCTTTGAAGTGACAAGATCAGAGGAAAGGCTGAGACACTACTATAGCAGATCACTTCCAACTCGAACAACTTGACACCTCTCTCAGCCACATGGGTTTCCACATTATTGTCAGGAAGGCTCTGGCTAGATCTAAGCTCTCCAGGAAGGCTTTGACCTCCTCAGGCTTTGTACCAAGCTGTGCTGTGTGTAAGACAACTTACCACGATCTCCAGGGGAGGCATGGTGACTGTAGGCAAAACATAGACAGAATCTGTTGGGAAATCCCCTCTCTGCTTGGTCCGTTCATTGAACCCGTTGGCCCACCCTGAGTTCATCACATGCTCTCCCGTGTCCTGGTCAAGAACTATGAGGTCTCCTTTCAGGAAGCCGAGGAACCCAGATTCTTCTCCCACTGCAATAAAAACAACCATTAGTATTTTTGTTTTCTTTTCTTTTTTTTTTAATTTTTATTTTCCAAATCCCTTTGGAATAACTAATATCCCTCCACGTTTGCCACTGGATCGAACTATTTACTTACCAGGGTTTGGGTTGTCTTGAAGAGTGACCACATACTTGGATCTTTTCCTTAGTCCTTCAAGGAAGGTCACCACGAGGTCCCGGATATCCTCTGCATTGTTGGAGGTGAAAGTGTATTCATCTCCTTTAATGGTGGCCAAGGTGAAACTCTGTCCTTGTAGCTTTCCCCCTCTGGGATATGTTTTTATAGAAGATATAAACAGGAAACATAATGGGCTAAAGAGGCAAAGCCTGGGAAAAGACTGCTTTAGGGTAAGATCACCAGCTTAGTTTATTCTTCCTTACCTGCTGCTTGACACAGCTGTGATCTCTGGGAAAGAGAGTTCTAAGAGAACCTGCTCCTGTTCATCCACAAAGTACACCCCTGTCCAGTTGACAGCTACAATCACATCATTTTTAGGGAGGCTTGGCCCTGGATTGAAGGCAAGACATGCAATCAGTTCAGGAAGGGTTTTATGATATAAAATATTGTGTGTATTTCAAAGGAAAATGCAATGTTAAAAAAAAATCATTTATTTTTAGTAAGAAAAATAGTGGCAGAATCATAGATTGAGCCATTGCTAATCAGGATGCACCAAAAACTAATGTGTCTAAAATAGACCACATAGATAACCCATTAGGTCTTATTGTCTGTGAAGTTCCTACTCTTCTTCCTTTTGCCTTTGACTATCCCATGCTCCAGGGATGTGCTCTACTGACTCACCTGAGAATTTGAAGGCTTCATAAAACCGAGAAAACAGCAAAGGCCACTTGAAACGTGCAAAATCCACCACCTCCTCTTTGACTTTTTTGGGGTCTGTCCTCTTCTGAGTATAAATTCCCTACCAACAAAGCAAACCACAACAAACATGAAGCACAAACCCAGTTATATCTAGGAATAGAGCAAAACTTCATTGAAATTCATCCAATCCATGCCATCTGAAGATCTTGGAATCAATATTAATTTATATCTTGATGACGTTAAGGGCCAAACAAAATCCTACAGGAACAACTTATAGGTTGGATAAAGTCCTAGCAAAATTCTGGTTCCCACTTGAGGAAATAGTTTGCGAGTAGTCTGGGTGAGCTTCTAGAGTGACAAGTCTGGGTGGGATTAATCTCAACTAACTTTGGGTTTCCCTAATGAAGGTGTCTGCCTTTCAGCCTGACAGTCCTTTAGTTGGAAATAGATAATAGCCCTTAAGCACAGGCAGCTAGCTTCATTTAGGATATTTTCAGAAACCTGAGACTTCTCTAAGTGGCTAACAGGTGGCTGGTGGAGGACCTGCAAGATCCAGGCCTTTCTGGACCAGGAACACCCCAAGCACCTATGTTTAGTCAATTGAATTGTGACCCTGGGTTTCCACTGGCAGAACTGGGAGGTGAGACCCAAGCAAATAATGGAGATGCTTGCATTTAGGGGTCTTAATCTGAAGCTGGCCCCTGCCTTTTAGTGAGTGCCAGTCCTCACACCTGCATGACCAACCCTCATGGTGGTAATGAGTTATGGGAAGCATGGGTTTGATTAATCTGCAGGAGGGTGTCACAGATAGACTTGTAGACACCAGGGATGTTTTACACAACATTTGGCACAACGAGGTCTCAATGCTGGGACACGAGACACCAGTGTATTACAAACAGTAACACCACAACCCTGTCTATTGGAAATGAAACCCCAGAGATGTCATTTTCCTCCTCACAGTGAATCTCTGCAGGTTGTCTTCTTCTGTTAGAGCCTGCATTGAAAGCAGAGGTAATGCTGAATATGACTAGTACAAAACCTGTCCTTTTCCCTTTGCTTTAGCTTCAGGCAAAGCCAAGAGCTGAGCTATAACATCTGACTTGTGTTTAGAAGGCACATGATGCTACTGAAGCACGCCTTGGTGCTTGCCAGGTGATGTATCGTCCCACCTTTTTATGTGCAGCTATAATGAGCTGAGCCCATTTCTCCACCGTTTTTGAAGCTGTGATCTCTCTGTCTGGGATGTAGGATGGAATTAGGTTTAGAAGCCTTTCCAGTACCATTTCTGACCCATAGTCCACGTAGTACTGCTGAGAAGCCAGTTCTGCCAGATCTTCTTCCTGTGGGAGTCAAATAAGCCAACTCAATGTTGCTACCAGGCCACTCACTGTAACATCTATCCTCCACAGCTCAAGGAGACCTCTGTAGACGAAGAATTTCCTTTCAGTAGAATTTCAACAGTGCTTTGCACATCCAAAATTCAGGAAATTGATCGGTATAAGCTATGACTGAGCCATAATACTTTCAGTGATCAGCACCATGCAAGGCATTGTAGTGTGTGAACATGCTTTACCCTTTCCTTGAAATTCAGTTTGCTTCTGATGCAGGAACATATTTCCTGCAGCAGTGGGTGATTTTGCTATGGTAAACAGAGTTTAGTGGCTGCAGACTGTGTGTATCCATGAATTTGAAACTTGAGAAGCCCAGCAAAGGAAGCACCTGTGCATAATGCCAAACTGTAAAATGCTCCTTTGGTTCATCTACATTCCAAGCACTTTGGGATGAAATAACAGAGCTACTGAGATAATAATAGCACAGGGAGATGAGGAGCAATAGAACAAGAGAACAAGTTCATGCAATAAAGATGGGAAAAGATGCTTTAGCTCCCGGGGTGCCTGGACTCTACTGGTCCACAGGAGAACAAGTAGGTTATGAGGAAGAGAGGTATCTTAAATTTGACACCTGGATGATTTTAAACACAAGCAAGACAAAATGTGATGGACACTGTCAGAGATTTTGATGCTTCTTGAGATGTTCCTTTCAGTGACACTGGAATAATTCTGTAAGCTCACAAGAGACTTTTTAGGCATAGGTTTCTGCTGCCAATGTCTCTCGATATTGGATATTGGGAGTATTGCTGTGTTTGTATTGCGTGGCACAGGTCTGAGTATCCTGAAAAGCCTGTCTTAGGTCTAAAGCTTAGCAGGATTCACCAAGCAAGATCCTGCCGTGTCCTGATGGGGTTACAGGGTTCCCATAGCCCTCCAAACTGAGGCTGATGGATGAGGTGGCTATTCAGTCTCCCACCAAAAGTCAACAGGAGAGGGTGCTCATGTAGCACATGGGACAGTCTAGAATATTCCCAGCTAAAAGAATCTGATTCCTGCAGTTCCTGTTTCCTAAGTGTACACCATAATACCCAGTCTAGCAAGTGATCATGGAGGAAGATTTCTCACCCCTTTGGTGGAGTGTACTTTGCCACGCCAAGGATTTATGTTGGATAAGACCAGAAGCTGCTGAGGACACTTACTTTGTCACACCGATACTCCCCAAACTTCACCCCTCGGACGATCTGTTGGTAAATGAGATTGGTGGCCACGTTGTCCTCACTGGGATTGTGCCAGGGGGTGAAGATCTCCTTCCTGAAGAAGAGCCGCCACGGTGCGTTGCGCTCCTGAGCTCCTTGCTCTTTGGCATACTGCTCACACTGAGACACAGCATCCATCACATGGTCATTACCGCTCCCCAGAGAAGAGACCTAGTCAGGGCACAGGAAAAAGTTGGAATTCATCTGACTATCTCTATGTAGAGATATCTATAACCAAGGCACTTCTGGAGGGACTTCTGGAAGCTTCTGGCCCAACCTCCTGCTCAGAGCAGGCTCATCTTTGATCAGGTTGCTCCGTGCCTTTTCCTGTTAATAGCTTCTGAATATCTCCAGGGAGGGAGATTTCACATCTTCTCTGCAACACTGCTGCAGTGTGTAACTGTTACTGTGAAATTCCTACTGGCCTCTGCACAGAAGACATGTTTCTTCCTGACCTTTTGGCTGGCCATCTGCTCTGAGTGCAGTGTCCTTCTGCCCTCTGCAAAGTATGTAACAGCAAGGGGAACCTCCCTTTTTTTTTATAGAGCTAGTCAGGATCAAAAACTAAAACATACCTTGTCAAAAAGCGCGATGTAAAGTGAAAAGCCAAATCGGTCCTTCAGGCTGATTTTGTCGGCCAAAGAATTACAGAGCTCTTTAGCAGTCGTTGCAGAATCTGTCAGCAGTGTTTTTGTTGTCCCATCCATAAATGTGACAGGCAGCATGATCGGTTTCTTGGACTTGGTTGCCTAATGGGGTTAAAGTCAGACTTTATGAAAGTATACAAATTTCAACCCCATCTAGACTACTTCCCTGTGTACTCTTCCCTCCAGCGAGTGGTAACTGTTTTGTAATTCCTGGTTCCAGTGACTGGCTACATTTCAATGCTTCCATAATGTACTTCTCAACAAGATAATGTATGGTCAGCCACTGGAAGCACTTGGAAATCTCAGATTTTGGAAATGATATATTCAGTCATTGAAGTGTCTAATCTAGTAAAGCCAACCATGCTCAGGAATGCTCCTGGACACTGAAGCACAATTGTCTATGCTAGTAAAGCAGCATATAAAATGAGTATATATTGCATAAACTGGGCTTGTTCCAACTATAGCTGTCCCTGAGCATGCTTGGGCAGCTGTGATGCTCCAGGGCCCATTCTTAGAAGATAGTTTGCCTGCAGCCACTTTCATCTGGAAGAATTCCTAGCATACACAGGGGCTTGCTCAATGCCAGCTGGCCTCAGTGCCCAAGAACATTCTTGCATACATTTAATTTACAAGTATTGATATTGGCAAAGGGCATGATCTTCAGTATATGCACTGAGGCAAGGCCAGGATGTGAGGGGAATGCGGTATTTTTGAAACACCTGACAATTCTTGAGAGGAATAGGCATTTTGTGGTTCTTGTGACAGCAAAAGGCTCTGACCCTGAGCCCCAGCTGCCTGAGGAGGGGATGGAGGGGCTCATACCTGCAGTTCCAGCCAGCTGGGTGGCTGTGTCCTTGTCCCATTGGCAAACGTCCGCCGCAGCCTCTCTTCGCAGTAGGGAGCATAACCAGGGGGGCCTCCGTTGATAAAGTTCCTTAAATACTGTTTGCAGCAGGGAACACTTTGGTTAGGCCATCAGCTCGAGAAGCCAAACATTTTCAAAGGTTAAAAAGCAAATATTTATTGGAGAAAAGCCCGCTGGTACTGCTAAATGCAGGGATACCACTCAAGCTCAGGGCTTTCCTAAACCCCATTTCTGGAAGCTGAGAGAGGGTAGGACACTCTGCACCCTTGCCTTGTTCTTACTCCATGAATTTCTGGCCTCAGTGGAGGTAAAATACTGGCCTACACAGCTCTTTGATCAAAGCCAGTGCAGCAGATTTTATGTTCCTCCTACTGCTGCCATTGATTTCAATCTCTAGAAAGTATTTTAAAGATGTATCAAAAAATGCTATTGAATGTAGGCCAGAATGATGGGAGTGAATAGAAAAAAAAACTATAATGATCAGGAGAACTGTAAGCAAATGTCACTCAGAACACTTATCTGCCAATTGAAAAGATACTTCACAATTACATTAAACAGATGTTTCCTTAGATCTTAAACTGTATTTTAGAAGACTCTAAACAAGAATTTGAAGCACTTCACCATATGCTAAAAATACAATCACATTATTGTACAGACAGTTAAATCCAGTGACTTCCACAATATGAGAGAGACACTCAAAAATATTAGATAAATACATCGGGCAAACATGTAGCTAAGACTAGGAGTTCTGTAAATCATATCTTTTAGAGAAGATTTATAGATAGGTGTCTGAATGATAACACATAGCTGTTCCTTCAGTAACACAGACTCTCCTTTATAGCACTGACACTCCATAAATAAGATGGATAGAAAAACAGACATCTCCATCAATCATAACTTACAGAGATACCCTTAAATAGCTAGGTAAAAGAAGCAGGCTATATGGGTAGGAGCTGTTGCAAATGATTGCAAGCAGTCAATGCTGTGTAAAAGTGTAGTTTCAATCATGCTGCTAATAACGTACTATGCATTTATATATATTTTTGTATATCTCCTTTCTGGGGTGGAACCTTCCCACCAAAGTCCGTCATTAATTAAAAAAAAGGTAGAAAGAACAAGAAGGAAAATATGTATTGACTCATGCTTAGCAGATGATAAAAGTTTCTAATAGGATCCAAAGCATGACCTTCATATTTAGGAACAGAAAAACATATGTAAGCCTGCCTCATTAAACTAAATCCTTCTCAAAATGTTCAGTCCTAACTGATGTATTTCAGAGTGGTGGAACAGTTTCAGGGTACAAAGTTTTCTTGACATTCTGCATCTTATTTTCCATAACATTGCTGCTATTAAAGTTAAACCCAAAATGAAAGGTTCAGGAAAAAAAGTAACCAGGAATCTGGTACAACATTCACAGTACACTTCCATTGCATGGCAGACTATGAAGAAATGCTAACAGATATTTACTCTTATATGCTTTTTCTTCTATTAAAACAGTGGATAACTGCTGCTAAAAGATTCAGGCATTAATTAAAAAATAGGTGAGGTTAACAAAACATTTTTTCTTAACTGGCTGGTAATGCTTGGCTATCATCATTCAGCTGTAGCTATTGCAAGGTTAAAGCAGTAGTCAGTAAACTCATGGTAAATCAGAATTTGGCCAACTAATAACTCCTTAAAAAGGGTACTGATGGATTAAAAGCACGATAGTAAGGTCTGGTGCTGATGTGATGTTTGTCTCCAAGCCCAGAATAAACTGAACTAGGTGGCCTGGGCAAATGCTTCATAGTGAAGCATTTACTGAACATAGGAATTTTTTCACTATTCCTCTGCTTTTTACAAAACAAAAAAGTGAGTCTGCATGGGAAAGTATGAGGTTGGGGGTGCAGAACCAACATCTCACTGGGAGAATGTTTTATTTTGAAACATAACATCTTAAGGTGGAAGGTATCACTGGTGTCCCTCTGGATTAATACAGAGGCTTCAGAGGAGTTCCAACACATGGCCCAGGTCACTGCCCATGTGTTGTTTGCAAGACCGGAGTTGGAAAGGCAAACCACAGGGTGTTCACACTCATACCCAAGGAGCCTCGGTCACCACAGGCTGCCCATGGGAACAGAAAATCTTTTGGTAGGAGATTCAGAGTGAGGCCCCGGCTATGGTCTCAGAATTGCCCTCCAGAGGAGCCCTCTCTCTCCACATACTACAAAAAGGAGGCAAGTATCTTTAATTAGATGGTATGAATACTCCCTTTTGTCCCCAGCAGCCCAAGGTGCAAAAAAGGGCTGATCTACTGCCCAAGATGAATAAGAACAGAATTAGCAAAAACCTTCCCCAAAGCTTTTGGGAATATTGCCATGTATTTCAGCACGGACCAGGACTTTGGGCAGAGGTACATGCCTGAGGCTTCAAAGCTGCTCATAAATTATTTCTGAGAAGTGCTTCACTCACCTAAAATAATTTTCCATTATTAAAGATTTAAATTCACACAATCTCCCGTGACATACTTTTCTCAGATCTCATTTCCAGACATAATTTCATTTTCTGCCACTTGGCCAGTGATTTATCTGTTTTATTAGATTTCATACTGGCGGGGCCTGGGGATGAAGAAGGGATTTCTATCCTTGGCTTCAGCTTTTTCAGTTCTGAGGACCTGATCTGATATCTATGGAAACTAATGGAACACCTTTATCTCCAGCGGGCTTGGGGCAGGTCCAGGCTCCAACATTCAAAGATCTGAGGGGGACAAAGGAAGTCTTGTCAGCAAAGACAAAGAACTGAGCCCTTTGCCCTGAGCTAGCCAAACTCTTAGTCACGGGATTAACTTGAGCGGCCCTGTGGGTGTTCATCAGACTTGAGGTGTATAAATCATTTGGAAGGCAGGCTGTTCAAATCTAGGAACAAAACATGGACTTTGCCCAAGAAAAAAAGAAAATCCTTAAGAAAAAAAAATATTTTCAATGTTGTAAGCCACCTATCTCCCACTGACTTCAGTCCAGCTGATCCACACTGCTTCTGAAGATACATTACATAGAATTAGAGAATCATAGAATCAGTTGGTCAGAAAAGACCCTTAAGATCATCATGTCCAACCATCACCCAACACTACCAAGTCCACCTCTAAACCATGACCCTAAGCACCACGTCCATCCATCTCTTAAATACCTCTAGGGATGGTGACTCCACCACTGCCCTGGGCTGCCTGTTCCAGTACCTAGACATCTTTTCCACTAATAAATTCTTCCTGATACCAGACCTAACCCTGCCCTGGTGCAACTTGAGGCTGTGTCTGATCTCTTGTCACCTGAAAAAAGAGACCAATGCCCACCTCACCACAACCTTCTTTCAGGTAGTTAGTTGTATATAGCAATGAGGTCTCCCCTCAGCATCTATTTCACCTCCTGTGTGTCTGTTTAAAGAACTGGACAATTTCAGTATGAAACATTGTGGGGCAAGTTGTATTATGCAGAAAGCTATGGAAACATACTTCCAGGTAAGTTAAGCCTCTCCCTTTCTATGTGCAATTTTGTATATTAAATTGTATTTACAATTTGCCACATAGTACTGTTCCCTGACAAATAAGAGGACATGCCTTAGGTCATACTGGCAAAGACAGCAGATGCTTGACTGAATGCATAGACCTTTGGAGGTGAGAAATGGGAGAAATGTGGGCATTCTATGTGTGCAAATTCCACCTGTGACCTCTGAGAATCCAGTTTCTGAGCAGAAGTCACCTAATCAATTTTGTTCATCTAAAGCGCAGGAGGCATCATCTGGATTTGTTTTCTACTCTCCCTTCAGAGTCACTGGAAACAAAGAGTCATTTCTTAGAAGTAATTCATCTAACTTTAGACATTGAGCTTGGGATCATACATGTTTTTCTTCCTGATTAGGAACTTTATATCATTGTCATTCCTGACAGAGCTGAAGACCGGGATTTCTTTCACTGTCAAACCCAAGAGAAAAGCTGGTCCCAAAGATGGAAAAGAAAATATATCAGCAGGTAACACCTGAGATAAATATCACCTACAATTTACCTTTACAAACTTCTCAGAAGGCGCAAAACATCCCACACAGAGGGACATCAGGATCCAACCCCTGGCATGGCTACTTTTGGATGGGTTCTGGGTCAGCTGTTTGCAGATTTGACAATAGATTTCATCCCTGCAATACGAATGAAGATAAAACATTAGAGTTGACAAGGTGGTGTTTTTCAGTGTGAGCAGACAAAGCCAGACCCTGCCTGCATGTGATACTTAAAGGTTCCTTTTGGAACTGCAAGGATATCAATTTAACGATCCTAACAATGCTCACTCTGGTCATTGCACTCTCTAAAATGCCATCCTTCACCAGTTCTGTAGCGTCAACTGAATTTTCCCTGTGCTTTGGATAAGATTTTCCAAAGTTGACTAACACTTCTTGGAGAAAAGAGGAGTAAAAGGCAGTGGCAAGGTTCAGATCTCTGAATGTCACCTCTGGAAGATGGAGTCTTACAAAGATGGAGTCTTTCTTACAAAGCTTTCCCAGTGATATCAAGAGAATATCCGAAACTAAATTTCACAGAGAGCCACCAGCTGGGTGTCCTCATTTGCTGGCTGTTACTCTTAGGGCACCTGAATGTGCTTTGTGGAAGTGTCGGGAACTAAAAACTCCAGCACAGGTCAAGGTTTGTCCAGCTCTTATGTATAAACAGACGTTCTCTGATACATCGATGGGTATCTCAATTTGGGAATTAACATCCACTTTTGACTTTAACCTTTATTCTCCACATGCAGAATGAGAGATAGCAGTACTTCCTCATCTATATGCGAGGCAGCAAAAGCTAGTCAGCCAGCCTGTTATGCTGCAAAACCGCATGGAAAAGCCTGCAAGACTGCTGCAGAGCAGGCTTTGTGCAGAAATGTAAGGCTTCCTGGTGAAGTGGGAGGAAAAAATGAAATGGGCTGCGTTACAACGCACACATAAATGGGCTAAACCAAAGATATGCAGTCATCCTTAATTTGGTACCTGTTAATTTTTGAATGTTTTATTTAGCAACTGAAATAAATTTGACTTTTTCACTTCTGTGCCGTTACAAATATTTATAGAAACAAAAGAGGTCTAAATGGTGAAACTGAAAACAAAGGGTGGTGAACAAGAGTGAGCCTTGATAAACCAATCCAGCAGCCATTAGCACTTTCAGAAGCCTTTGAATCCTTCTGCATGGTCTTTTCATCAGGCCTGAGATGAACACCAAGGAACATGACCCAACCCAGCCCACATCATACAACACAACCAGGAAAAAGAGAGCTTTGCAGAGCTCCACACACCATCAACGTCAATTGGATGAGAATAGCTCAATGAAGAAGGAACAAAACGAATGGCATGTTTATGCCTTTGTCCTGATTTCTAACCTTAATGCTGGCCTGAGGATGCCATTACCAATAATGAAATGGAGCTTCTCCAGGTTGGAGGTGGGCCGGTCTTCGAGCATGCTATTACCTTGGAGTGTGGACTCCCCGTCATGAAGTCTCTTTGTCACCTGCCAACCAGACACATTGTTCTTGTTTAGTACAGCTAGCTGCTACGCCCCCCCAACCCCACCCCAGGTGTGGTGTGCTCCCCCAGGAGAACTCCTCCACCTGCCAGGAAGGGTCTTGGAAGTTCTTCAGTTTAGCACATTATCAGTGGTGGGAGGTTGTGCTTTTGTTGGCTTTAATTGCATAGGGGTGAGGCTGAAAATGGTTCTGCCTAGTCACACTCCCACCTGCTTGGTCTCTGCCCGGGTTTTCTACAGTGGTACCCCTGTAATTCAACACTGGGCTGGACCCACAGCTGAGAGAGGGCCACCATGGGTCATTGGAATAACCTCAGCTTGTTGCCAAGGAGGGCCTGTCCTTTCAGCTCCATGTTATTCAAAAAAAATGTTAAAACGCTAACAAAATGGACCCCTCTCCCCATGGTAATGATGCAGCCAAGAGCATATAAGCATGGCGCTTTTTGTGCAGGGTTGGCATTCATCCACCTACCGGCTCTCTGTCTCAGCTAGTCAACCCATTCTTCATTTAGAGCCACCAGGGAGAGATGAGCATTTCTAGAGTACATTCAGAGCCACATTAAGATAAGATGGATTGGCTTCTGTTTCTCTCCACTGATTCTAAAGGGAAGGAGGGTGATTATCTCAGAGAGATCTTCATGCTGTCAAGCAGCTACAGCCAGGTGAGACGATGCCTGGTCTGGAAGTGGACACATGGCAGTGTCTAAAAGACTGAATTCACATCTTTGCCTTGCTCTTACCCCTCTACCCAAAAGATTTGTTGCTCCTCACTCTTTTGGGGTGTTATTTTCTAAAGCTCTCAGCTTGGACTAACTGCTCCCCTAGGGAAATTTGCCCCTGACACCGAAGGAGAGCAGAGGCAGAGGGTGTGTGAGTGCTTTTGGATACCCCACCTCTGCTACCTATGCCCCAGAGGAGGGCAGGAAACTAAAAGCAGGGGTAACATTCAGACCATCACGAGTGGTGAGAGGTATCGGCAGCTGGATGGAGGGCTGTGAGAGAGGGGAGGGAAGGTGCTGGATGGATGGAGAACGGGAGCCGAGGGGAGGCCGGCGCGAGGTGCAGACTCAAGGAGACATGGGAAGCCAACCTTTCCCCTTAAACACTCCTTAAATCTTTCAGGCAGAGAGACAGGTAGCGCCAAACCCAGAGGAGGGCTGGTTCTATGTTGTCTAGGGAAAAGCAGAAGAGAGTCAGAGAGGGCTGCAGACAATCCAACGGCACTTGTGCTGCCAGGCGGCCAAGCGTCTCCTCTCACCTCCTCCGTCAGTTTGGATTTCTTCTTGAGGGTTAAGGAGACCAGTTTGTGCCGCACACTGTTCTTCTTGTGCCCATCAATGTGAGTACTCTGTAAAACAACAGGCATGGAGTGCAATGTGGTGAGATGCAGAGCCCTGCCGAGTACCTCCTAAGATGAAGTCCTCCAAAGACACCCTAGAATGCACTGAGGATGCAACAGGGATTTTTATTTTTATTTTTTTGGATTTCCACAGCTTAATCCCCTGGTAACTCTTGACTTCCTTCTCCAAGATTAAGGGCACATTTTTATTTTTTTCTCCCAGAGCAGATCAACACAAAATCCTCAAAAGAGAGACTGATGATACAGGACACTGCACTCCCCCCATGTACTTCTCTGCCCATTGGGAGAAGGGAGATCAAAACCCCATGAAAGACAGGAAGGCACTTTCTCAGCTGTGTTGCCAGGAGACATTCAGTTATCCATGTGAAGAAGGTGTGGGATCAACACCGGACACACAGGCAATTCTCCCTTTGTGGCATAATTGCCGAGGAAATTAAAAAACAGATTGGCTGCAGCACAGCTGCAAGTCATTTCTTTCCAACACTTTCCAATACACAAATATAATCTCTTACAGACATATCGTTTACCTCTCCTTCTCCCTGCAGAGCCTGCAATTCTTTCTTATAGGTTTTCTTCCCAAGAGTCTCATAGATTTTTGTCATCACTGGTATCTTCTCACCACCATCACTCATGGCAGTATGGTATTTCGGCTCAGGGAGGTCTCCCATGAAACGGAGGACAGTGATCCACACAGCAAGTGCTGCCTGTTGGAAAACAAATTGTAACCCCACTAGCTCACAGCAGAGCAGTGGAGGGGGTGGTCAAGCCATGCTGAATCCATCAGGTTTCCCTGTGCATCTGCAGGATGGAGATAAACAGGAGATAAAACACTTTCCTGCTCCCCACACAACAATTCTGCCTGCAACACGTGCCTCATCTGAGTGAGCAAAAGCTGGGCAAGCTGGTGGCCAGTACCACAAGGCCAGGCTTATGTGCTCGTGCCATCCTGAGTGTGTTTGTGCAACCTACAAGGGGCTTGTTTCTTGGCTAGGAAATGTCACTTAAAGAGAAGCAGCGACTGAGAATTCCTAACCCACTGCAAAAGAGGAGAACCATAGAGAAGGCAAATTCATGGCCAGTGTAATGTTCATTACAGCCGTGTGGGCTCGGTGCACTTCTCCCCTCATACTGCTGGTTATAGGACAAGCATTTCTCTTCTCCTAGCTCTGCACTGGAGCACCTGGCGAGGTAAGAAACAACTTTTGCAGCTGCCAAATAACAACTGAACTAGCTTAATAATTTGCATTGTCCATGCCCTAAGCCCAGAACACTTTATTAATTGTTTTAACGCAAATATCAAGGTACAGAGAAGGACTCACCACTATGTCCCTCTAATGCTTGCGCTCTTGTTTCAAAGCATGCTGGTGGGACAGTGTTTACCGACACACGCTGTGTAACCCACTGTACCATGAACACATCAATGTATCCCAAAGGCAAACAGATGCCCTTTGGGTGAAGAGCTCCCCTGGCTTGCTCCAACCCACCCTGCTCAAGGATTTTCATCCCCTGCCTCACCAACTGGTCTCCTTCATCCTCGTGGTACAGGAGAGGCTGCTTGAGAGGCCGGCGAATGTAGGTGTGTGTCGTCGTGCCCTGGAAATACGTGGCGGCAAACTTGGCAAATTTGTACTCTGAAAGATCTTCCTCCTCTTCCTCAGGGAGAGGCAATGCAGCATCGAGGTCTTCTTCCTCCAGTTCCTTCTGGACTCGCTCAAGATCCTGGTGGGAAAAGACATGTCAGGTGCTCAGCATGACTTTGGATGCTGAACTACTCTTTCCCCTTTATCCTGACTTGTCTGCCTACCTGATTTCCACCCCAAAAGGAAAAGCCAGCTGGAGCCCAAACAAAGCCTGAGTCCTGTAGGCCATGCCTTTGCTCTCCAATGTGTCCAGATCAGTAGAAGCATTAAGTGTGGCCCCACTCTCACCATGAGTAAAGGGCGTCCAAGAGCTAAACGTGATGAACCACAAGTGAGAACATCTCGGAGGCCACAGGTCCTCAATGCTCTTACAGCAATATTGCTCCCTTCCATGCAGCCACCCCAGAGAAAGCCTACAGACTGTGTGTCTGCACCAGCCACAGCATGGCAAACTTCTGTAGCCATGAAAAATGAAGGAATTCCTGAAGGAAGCCTTCAGAGATCTTCTTTTGGACTGCCTCATTCTACCCTGATAAATTCATGTATTCCTAAAGCCTTTCATGTCATAGCCAGGCTTGTGCATGTCTGCAGTACCTCAAAGCCGTTGGGTGCCTGACCCTCCTGGCCAGGCAGGGAGGAGGTCGTCCCTAGGAATCCGAACATTTTGTCCACCATATCTGAGTCATTCACTGGCTCATTGCGAGCTTTCTCCATTTTTTCTAAAAGCTCTTTCTTCCGACGTGCTTCCTCCTTTTCCTTTACTTCTCTCTCCGCATCTTCACGGGCCAGCTGGGCCAGGCGTACCTGGAGGGGGACAAACGCAATGACTGAACTGTCTCCAAAGAGCCAGCTCTGCAGGGCCTGGATTTGCAAGGCAGAGTGCCTGGTGCTTGGGGCACTATGCCAGGAATGTGGCTTAGAGCAAACCAGTAGCATGTCTATGCCTCAGCTTCCTAACTGCAGGACAAAGCAGTAGGGTTTTCTCATTCCTTAGTGCCTGTTTAGAGTCTCTGGTCCATGCACAGAGACTCCACTCACCTTATTTTTTCCTTTTGTACATCTACCTATGTGCACACACACACTATGTACACAGTGTGCCAACTCCCCCTTCAGCCTTCAAACAAGACCAAAAGGATGCAAATAATAACCGTAATCTCTGACATTCCTGTGCAGCAGATCAGAAATTCTGGAGCAGCTTCAGTCTAGTTAGAACACAAAGGTCTTTAGAGAATTAAATACAAATAGGTCAAGCAGGCCAGAAAGGTCTCAGATATTTTTGGCATTCCTCCTCAACAGAACAATCCCAAGCCCTGGAAAATGGTGACACAGAGCCTCATAAAGAGCAGTCTTGGCATACTCGGTGTTTCTTTTCTGCTTCCTCCTTGGCTTTCTTGGCACTCATCTCCTTTCGGAGTCGTTCCTCTTCCGCCAGACGAAGTTTCTCTGCTTCCAGGCGCCGATGATACTGGTGAATAAACACAGGAGCCCTTCTAACTATTTGCTGCTTTTTGGATTTATTGGGTACTTTTTAAACACCAACCTCATAAAAATGCGATGCAGATATTTGTCTCCCCCGTCCCCACGTCCATTTCACAGCCATCCTCTCCTCAATACTCACCTCTCCTCGGAGGCGCTTGTAGAGCCTTCGGGCAATCATGCCGCGGGCGTATGCCTGGATGGTGAGGACAGCCCAGAGGCGGTGGCGGAAAGCCCTGCGTACCAGGTAGCCCCGGCACCGGGCCTGAAACTCGATGATGCGCCGGCGGGCCATGTGGTACTGCTTGTGGAGCTTGCGGGATCGGTAGAGGGCCTGCAGTCTCAGGAAGCCAATCCGCATCTGTAAGAGGGAGCCGGATGAAACCACTCCACCACAGCTCACAGGCTTGTCCACCCTAAGCAGGTTTCCCTCACTAATCTCCTTCTTGTGTGGATGTAAATAAGAAATCAGCTCCCTCCAGGACAAGCCTTCAGGAGGGAGGTTCTCCAAGAACACCCTGATCAGTCTAGAAAAGGTTATTTCTATCACGTTGCTGTCTCTTAGGATGATATTGAACACTTTGGACCCCAGCATGCTTCCTAAAAGACCCACTGTCAGGTCAGAGCCAGCTAGGACAGCAAGAGAAGAGGGCCATGGATTGGGCTGAGGAGAGGCTGGGAGAAAGCCTTGGTTGCAGATATGGTCATACCTGGAGATGGAGTCTGTTTTTTAGAGGAAGCTGCTTCTGAGTTTTCAGTCACCTGGAAACTGGGGGAAGACTTTTAAAACCCCAAGTGACCATTTGGTACAATGGAAATCTAACTTATGAGGAAAAAGGACAGTGAGAAGGTGATTAAGTACTCTCTTCAATGAGAAGGCAAAGCATCAAAAGCACAGCTCCTTTCATCCTGCCAACCTAAATATCTCAACCCAGTGGGGCAGATTGAGCCAGGAAACTCTAATTTAGGTCCCACCTGAAAGAAAGAGGAAGGCAGAGGTGTGAGGAAGCACCCGTATACTTACAGCACCATAGTTCTTCCTGCAGTTATGTCCACGCCAGTATCTCTGAATCATCAGGACTGAATTTCTCACTTTCAGGAAATTGGACCTGAAAAGGCATTTTCATCGCTTGTGTCTGTGGTTTGGACAGTTACCATCTCCAAGTTATCATCTCCAGGGCCTCATTCTTTTGACTTGAAATTGAGCAACTAGGTGGAGTAAACTCTACATTTTTGGCCTGAAAATATCTCCTCCCCAACATTCTTTGCCTTTACAGGAAGATTTGTAGAGGCTCTCTCTGACAGATCTCCACAGGTTCATACATGGGAATGGGCCGAGCAGGAGATACTGGCAATACTGCCTTCCCCTCCCTCATAACCTCCTCTTTCCTGTGAAATTGCCTCACTGCCTGCTCTCCCTGCTTCAATCCCAGCCACCTGTAAATGGATATAAATGATATAAATGATCTAAATGATCTAAATTATCAAGAGCAAACTCCAGCAACACCACCCAGCTACCCTTGTCTGCTCCCTGCGTGCTGCTTAGACTGGTCTGGTCCTGTGCTTAGACACCCTGGGGACAAAGTCATCAGGAGATCTTGGGGGTCTCTGTAGGATTAACATTGTAAGGTCTTATAGCAGCCTTCTTGTACCTCAAGAGGGCCTACAAGAAAGATGGGGAGAGACTCTTTATCAGGGAGTGTAATGAGGGAGTGGTTTTAAACTGAAAGAGGGCAGGTTTAGATTGGAGATAAGGAAGCAATTCTTCCCTCTGAGGGCGCTGAGGCCCTGGCCCAGGCTGCCCAGAGGAGCTGGGGGTGCCCCAGCCCTGGCAGTGCCCAAGGCCAGGCTGCGTGGGGCTGGGGGCAGCCTGGGCTGGGGGCAGGGGCTCCTGACCATGGCAGGGGTTGGAATTAGGTGGGCTTTAAGGTCCCTTCCAACCCAAACCATTTGGTCAATCTATGATTCTATGAGGTGACAAGGCTTCTCAGAGTTATTTGGCACGTGACTTTTTCTCAAAGCCTAAGGCCCAGCCTGAATTACAGCCATGCTGCAGACAAAGCCCCAGGAGGTGCTCCTGTCCCTTGTCTGTGCATGAAGCTTGGACTTGGCTGTGGGTCCCTCTTGCCTTCCCCAGCTGTGCCATGAGTTTCCCATGGTCTGTCCACCTGCCCTCCTCCCAGGTCTGTGATAACTGGTTCACAAAGAGAGCAGCCCCAGAAGTCAACACTGAACAGGGAGAGAAGGTCCTATTCTTTCCTATTTGAGGCAACTGTTTTCCTCTGGTTTCTCCTACTATTTCCTCCAATACTTGCTGCAGCTGAGTGCCAAGTCCCCTCTCCCCAGCTAAAGTCAGGGCAGGTTGGACAGGCACGGAGGGAGCAACGTTTCCCCCAAGAGCTGCTTGTTAGCCCACCTCCAGGTGCAAGCAGGGCTCACACCTACCTGTCTTTGAACCCACGCACAACCTTCTGGATGAGGATGACTTTGTCTGTGATGGCTTTGTCCCTCTCGATCTCCAGCAGCATGTCGTGGTGGTCCTGAGGGAGGAACCAACAACCAGGTCAGAAGATCACCATCTACTTGAGGTGGTGCAAGTGCAAGGTCCTGCAGCATGGCCGGGTCAATGCCAAGCCCAACTCCACGCTGGGCAGGGAATGGCTGGAGAGCAGCCCTGAGGAGAGGAACCTGGGGGTGGTGGTGGGTGAGAAGCTGGACTCTGCTGTGGGGCCAGGCTGAGAGAGCTGGGGGTGGTGGGCCTGGGGAAGAGAAGGCCCTGGGGAGAGCTGCCAGCGGCCTGCCAGGGCCTGCAGGGGGGAGGCTTCGGGGAAGCCTTGGGAATAAATTCTTCCCTCTGAGGGCGCTGAGGCCCTGGCCAGGGTTTCTTCCAACCCAATCTATTCAGTGATTTTATGGTTCTCTGATTTAGATGTGGCTGGCAGGGTGCTATGAGAGAAGATGTCCAGAGAAGATGTCCAAAATAAACTCTTGGGACATTTTCCTTCCCAAACATACCCCACCTGCTTTCTGGGGAAATCCTAATACAGATCCTAGCAATCCACTGTCTTCATTCCCAAGTGAACCAGAGCAGGAAGAAGTCAGAAATATAATGTTTTACAGTCTCAAAACATCCAAATTACATTGGTCTTCCATGCAAAGCTTCCTGCTAATACCTTCAGCCATGGGACCAACTCCCAGGAGCACTGGAGAGGTCTGCAAACAAACCCTTTTGCTCCCTCCAGCAAAAGCTGCAATGACTCCACACCCAAGGACAAAAAGGCTTTATTACATGGAATTTCCTTGCCCTGAAACTTTCAGATGTACCAGCCTAAGCTTTCTTTTGATGCCTCCCACACCAAACTCCACTTTCTTTCCTGGCTGCGGCATGCTGAGCCCTGCCATGCTGGGTGCAGTGGCGGCAACTCTGCACGTTTCCTGCTTTGCTCGACCCCACGCTGCCCTTCAGGGCCTCCCAGTTTCTCCATTTCCTGCCGTAACAGCTGTGAGATCTTGATAACAAGCACTGGAAAGAGCGGCTACTAGGAACAGCTTCTAGGGAAGGGATGAGGGTGTTCGTGCTGGAGATGGGATGGGTTATTTAGATAAAAGCCACCAGGGTTTTCTGCTGAGATTTTTGCTTGAGAGAAACTTTTGCTTCCATCCTGCTTCCTGTCCAGCTCTGCCTCCTCTCCCAGGGGCAATGCAGGAATGGGTTTGTAAGAGCAAGGAGTGTGAACGGACACTGGCTGCTCTCATCTCATGGGGCTGCTGGGGACCTGAAATGCTGGGCTGCTCCATCATAGCCAAACTGATGCAGAGAGGGAAGCTGTAGGCACATCTTGTATCATGCAAGGACATACCAAAACCAAAATGAGTCTGTTGTGCTCTCAGTCCCTCTCTCTGCAGGGCTCTGCATGGGCATCTCTCTTGCTGCTGTGTCTTTTGGGTGAAGGCAGGAGATGAGACAGCACGTCACAGCCCAGGAGGGAAAAGGCTGTGTTGAACGTGACTATTTCTGCCTCCACACATGCATCAGCACTGGCAGAGTGTCAGGACTTCCTCCTGCCCACTGCTTCCTAAACTGGCCCCAAATATCCTGCCTTGGCTCAGTTTCTGCCTACTGCCAGGACAGGACAGAGACCACGGGAAAGGGACACATCTTGTGATGGAAAGGGGATGGTAGGAGACGCCTTCACGGGCAAGGGTCCCAGATGGCTGGGGGGACGCGGAGGACCCATACCTTCAGGAATATCTTTGTCTTGCCGATCTGCCAGTCGTCGTCCTTCCCGAGCACTGCTTCAGCAATGCGCTGGCACGTCCCACGCAGGTCGCCCTGGTGGGAAGCGTGGTGGGACCTGGTGGGTCCTGGTGTTTACCAGGACCATCCTCACCCCTGCTGCTCAGTGGTGGTCATTTCTGATGTCATTTCCACTGTTTTCTGCTAATAACCTTCTCACTGCATTTAACGTGAGTGAGATGGGCTCAATATGGCCCCTTGGTACTCGGCTCCATGTCCCTACCTACCATTTTTCCTCCACTTGGAAATCCCAGAGCACCACCACAGCATCTGGAGATCTGATCTTACTTTTGGAAAGGGTGCATTTCCCATAAATACCTCCAGAGAGACCAGCAGAGACTGTATGTTTGCAATGGAAAAAGGCACTCACCTGCTTGTATGCTGGCTTCACGCCGGGCATGAGCACCCGGTAGCGGTCCACAAACTCCACAAACGTGTAGCGAATGGGGTAGCCAGCCCGGCGGATCCGGATGGTCTCCATCATCCCCGAGTACCTCAGCTGCCGGACACACAGCTCCCGGTCGAACAGCTGGGGAAGTTACAGGACTTGGTGCTTTCTTTGATTGCACACATTGGCCTGGATTGGCCATAGGAGCTGCGTAGTGCAATGAAGTCATGCACCCACCCAAACCCTTCACTTGGTGGACCCAGGACTAGCGGAGCCTTGGCTGTTACAGACCTGATCCTAGAATATTTTCCCCTTTTCTTTAATTCCCTTTTGCAGAACTTGGTGTGTCCTACATGCTACAAAAGGGACAGAGAGAACTAGAGGACACAATGCAATGGTGAACATCACCTTGGGAAAGTGAGACCACACCACTGTCATCCTCCTAGTGACCACTCGTGGTCACTGATTTCTGCTGGCAGCTCCGAGCTTTACTGGCATGATCACAGTAGGCAGGGCAGTGCCGTTTTGAAGGCAGAGGAAGCCAAGGACCAGATCAGTAAAGGCTCAGACACTGAAAGGTCTTAAGGTGCCTACACCCTTTGAATGAGGATACGTGGCTCCCCAAGGACACACACAAGCTTATGAACCTGGCTGCTCTCCTTTGATTTGGGCACCTCAGGGAGGAGAATTAGGGATGCTGCTAGCTGGCTGCTGAAGCAAAGGGAGGCTCAGAAAAATCCCTGCTGGTGGCTTGTCTAATGTGGGTACTGGGGGCTGGATAGGTGCAGAGGAAGGTGTTGTGCATTCCTCCCTCTCCCTGCACCATGTTTGTGGGCTTGCAAACAAGCTCCCGATGAAAACAAATTTATTTTTTTTTTTCCCAAAGTACGTTTTAGAAGGAAGTAAAAGTTTTAGAATAACATAAAGTAACAAATAGTCAGGACTTTCCACTGACCTTTCACTTCCATTTCCTATCACTATCAGTACGCTTTCCTTCATAGCCCGGGACAGAAAATGAACTCCCATAAATGTTCTCTTTTGCAATCGCCCTGCACGGCTCTGTGTCCCGCAATGTGTGCTGTTTTTCCTTTGTTTTACTAAACCATGCCAAAAATGAACTTAGCAAAAAATCACATTTCATGTTTTGTAGCACTACAGTCCCTTACGCAGTGTTCACTCATCCCCTCATTGCTTTAACGGGGAGATTAATTTCTCTTTGTCTGATTCCTTCAAGCTTCTAGCTGTTTTTATCCCACTGAAGGTCTTGTAAGTAAATGGGGTGAACAGAATATTCTAGCTTGGAGCTTGTAAGAGCTGGTCAAATCCAGATTTGCTATGAAGGATGAAAAATGCCTGACTGAATCCCAGACATCCAGGTATAAAAGCAGCTCTGAGTTGGGGCATCACGAATGATGTGCTAATGTCTGCTCAGGATGTGCAGCTATTTTTCAACATCACCCATGTTCTAAAGCAAGGCTTTGGTTTGATCTCAGCTCAGATGATAATCTCAGCTCAGACATGTTGTTTCATATTAACCCAAACCCTCCTTAAATTTGCTATTAACTGCCTTTTAATTTTCACCAAAACCTGGATGAGGAGACAATAAGCCGCCTGGAGAGCCACCAAACTTTTCACCCCATGCTATATTAGGTCCACTAAACAGCAAAATAAGTTTCAAGTGAACACTGCTTGTATGCAACAGCTCTGAAATTTGATATTTTGTGCTTTTTTTCCCACTCTTTTGAGCTTTGCTAGCTAACTGTAGATAAAACTCCACCTCTGGCTAGATTACCAGCTCCTGAAGTACAAAGGCATGGGCAAAATGACTCACAGAAACAAACAGCTGAAAAGATGATTGAATCAAGCCGTTCCTCCCCAAGAATTATCACTATCAAGAGCAGCAAGAGGCTAGCACAAGCCTGCTGATTGCTCCAGGGTCCAATCCTGCAGGGGGGCAATCCTGAGGCTGGGGTTTTCAGCACCATCTCCCTCCCACCGAGTCACTCTGAACGGTGGAGGGAATTGCCTGTTGGTTGTTCATCCGGATAAAATGTTGTAATAATCCTCTCCGGCATAGTCTAACCTCCCTCCTCCGGGAATCACAGCTAAGTAATTCCTCTTACATTTCCTCTGTTATTTCCCTTTTCCTTTTTTTTTTTTTTTTCTGATGATTTTTAACTATTTATTCACAATTGTTACAAACACAAACAAAAAAATCAAACAACATAACATCAAAACGAACAGTTGAAACAAATCTCATGGGTAAAAGCAAGAAAGGTCCCTCAGAAACAAAGGTTTTGCAGAAAACACCCACAGGAATGGGATCATTTTTAAGGGACTGTCAAACCCTGCAATAGGGCTGGACACAGGGCCCTACAGCTGGCAGGGAGGCTCCCACACCCTATAGAAATCAGACGCATTTCCTAGAGGGGAAAGGGCTGCGGGGTGAATTCCTCGAGGTCGTTCTTGGGAAGGAAAGGGGGTGGAAGCATCTCCCCTCTAATTTGGGGTGCAAAGAAAGTGCCCAACTTTGCCAGCCTTTCCTCCACAAGCTTTTGTGACCCCTTTTCTTGCAGAAAGGGCTGTGTTTTTTTTTTTTCCTAAGCACCCAGGGTCAGTCCTGGCTCCACTGATACCCAAAGGACTTTTACCGTTAGCTCCTGTGGATAATCCCGTACCAAAAAAAAAGCAATCAAGAGAGAAAATCAGGACTCACCATGGGCTTCTTGTACTCATTGGGCTTGATGCAGCGGACGAAAAAGGGCTGGCAGACGCTGAGAGTCCTCATCAACAGCTCCAGGGACCGCTTGAACTGGCTGCTGAGCGTCGGCGAGCGCTTCCTCGTCTCTGCTCCCTGCAAAACGGCGGCAGAGCGGGCTCAGGAAATGGAAGGATAACAGAGCCTTTCCCCTCTGGCCGCGGCTGGAGGCGGGGAGCCGAGGCTTCAGGGCTGCGGTGGAGGATGCCCGAGGTGGCAGAGATGGGGAGAGGAGAGGGCCTGGGGCCACAGGGCGCCTGGCTTTGTCCCCGGACTGCTCTGCTTGTGTTGCACGCACACTCTATGATTTACTCCAGGTGCCTGTACCCACTGAGGAAAAGTGCCTAAATTTAATTTCTCCTGCTCGAGCCTCCCTGTGTGAGTCAAGTTCCCAACTGCCTCGTGCAAAGACACGAGGAAGATCAGCTTGTGAGAGCAAACAGCCCCTTGTAGAACATCAAAAATTTCTGTATTGCAGCCTGGGGCAAGGCATTTGCCCAGGGTGCTCCGCAGGAAATGCTTGGGCATCCCTGTGAATCACAGCACAGTGATGCTGACCCTGTTGTCCTTGTTCATGTCTGACCCATATAATGCAGTTCCTCGGGGTGTAGGACCAGCCTCCAGAGGGTCCTGGAGGCAGAAAAACAAGCCAGGGGCATGTTTGCTGCAGGAGACTCTGCAACAGCTCCAGAAAGTGCTGCTGAGGTCTATTTTCCCCAGTCTGTGCTACAGGGAAGATCTGAGTTTTGTCTGGAAAAGCAAATTAGGCCAAAGGATTTAGGGTGAAACTTTGGGATGATCTGGGGAGAGAGTTGCAACTCTCTCCAACTCAAAAATAGGACACCCTGCGACATGACCTGATGGCCAGAGATTTCCCAAAGGGAGGATTCTAGCAGGATTTTCATGCACATTTCCTCCGAACATCCTCTTCTTTGCAGGTGGTCAAGCCACGTGTGGAGCCGCAAAGTCCCCATTTGCACTGACCTTGCTGCTCTGTTTCGCAAGGCGGTGAGTTTTATTTTGACCTCTTTTGCTAAAAACTTTCTGCTTCATCCGACAGCAGTCGGACAACGTCCCCACACCCCATAAAGGAGGCATTTCCATAGCCCAGGTTGGACGCGGTGGTAGGACAAACCCATTCAGCACAAACACAACATCGTCATGGAATTCCAACAAGGCAACGTGAGCAGAGAAAATCCAGCTCGTGCACACCAGAAAAACCTGGCCCTCTTGACCAAGAGAGCTTGCGGGGCTATCGGTGATCTCTCCCAGCAAAATCCTCCCCTGAAGGACAAACTGTTAACGAATCTGAAGTAATTAATGGATGCAGCTGCTACCTGCAATGCGCTGTAGAGCCTGGCATTCACGTTTTGTCATGGATTTGATGAGGATCGGGCTGTTTCAGCAAGAATCTTCGTTTGGATAGCGTTGATTAATGCTTTCTTACCACTTAGCTAATTCTGTGCAGGGGGTCACCTCTAAGCCATGCGGAAGGACAGTCACAAGAAGCAGTGACAGGCACAGGAGCGGGGCTGGAAGGTGGAAGCAGCTGCCTGTTTGTCAGGTTTGCAGGTTTGTGCTTGGCTGGGAGAGGTCATTTTTCAGCCGTGGTGGGAGGAAGGATGCAAGACTTTGTAAAAGGGTCTCCTACATGGGAATGTGAGAGCAGCTGACTCCCAGACTGCCTTCCTGGTGCCTTGCAGTCCTTCCTTGCGTGCACCCAGCACTGGTAAAATGGTGTCATCTCCATCCTTACCTTGAGAACCTTTAGATGGGAAAGGCAGGAGGGAAGGGACACTGGCCAGAAGTGTCTTCCTGGCCAGAATCCGGCCACAATTTGTCTTCTATCCAAATCAGCAGAGAGGTCTCAGCTGCTCCTGACCAGACTGCACCACCCCATCCACTCTCATGGACCTGGGAGGTGAATGGAGGTCTCATCCCCTCCATCCCTGGGCCTGACACTTGCACACAGATCCTTCCCCATGGGCACCAACCAGGCTCTCACCTGTGCCATGAAACCTCAGGTGTTTTACACCAGCCTCCTCCTGCATGGACGGGATGCCAGTGCTGAAGCCAGCGTTCCTCCTGCCTCACCTCTTCCCTTATTCCAACAAAACGGGCAGAAAAAGGAGCAAGAACAGACCGCCAGCATGGGGGGTTTAGAGGTTTATAGAGAATGCAACATTTTTGGGACACAGACTGTCTCTTCAACAGTGTCTGTACAGAGCCCAAGGAGGACAAGATATCTGTGTCACAGGCAAGGAGGAGCAGCATTCACAGGTGCTGTAACCTGGACTGGGGCACTGAGTTATCACTCAGCCTCAAAGGAAAAATAAATAAATAAATAAAAATAAAAAAGAGAAAAATTATGACAAAAAAAGAGAATTACAAGATTCACAGGGAAGCATCATCTCAGAAGAGAAGTTCAGAAAGACGTTCAGCCCAGCGTGAAATTCAGACATGCTCCAGTGCCACTTCTTTTTGGCACCTCAGCCTGGCTCTAGAGGTGCAAGGACATGTGGCTGCTTGCAGCACCACAAATACAAAAATACAAAAAGTCAAGGCAGCAGGACACAAGGGGACACTCCCCTGCCACAGGGTGCCTGAGATCCCCAGTGGGGATCCCATCAGGACGCTTGCCAACATCTCTGTGAGGCTGTAAAATCTCTAGGGACCTATTCTGACTCTTCCCTTGGATGTCTTGGACACGTTTAGGTACTGATTTAGGGCTGGGAAAGCAATAACCAATTCAGCCCAGCTGCACCCTGTGTAGTCAGTGGATGAAGGTGGTCTCTGGGCTATGGAACTTCTCTGCACCTCTTTGGGATCATAAATGGTGGATTGCAGTCCTGAACCATGCCAGTAGGACACTATACTTGTCAACTTTTTTTTTTTTTTTTTTTCTGAAGTCTGAGGACTCCAATGCTCACTGCTTGCTGAGAGAAATGTCACTGGGGTGGCCTCCAGATGAGCATTGAAAGTTGAGGACCCCTCACAGCAGGTTCCGTGGTGGCATTTGATGAAGAGACGGTCTCTGTCCCAAAGGATGTGCAATCTGGAAAGTGTCTTGAGATACAGATCTGGCATTGGAAGGATAACAGTGCCAAGTGTCACTATTTTGAGCTAAATCCCTGTTTCATACGACTCACTGATGGAATGTCTCCTTTGGCATGGTGGTTCTACCCCTGCCTCAGTGCCTAACAAATATGACAAATTATTATTCATTAGAAAACTTACAAAAATTGAGGCTATATTATGAGAACAGTCGTGACAAGAAATCGTCTTAGAAATCATCAGTGTTACTTGTCCAATTTCCCTCCGTCTCCTGTTTTCATAAGAGGAAAAGACTGGCATGAGAATTTCTGACAGATTCTGCACAATTCTCTCCTGTGCTTCATTTCACTGTGTCTTAATTCAGGAAGGATTTTATTTTTTGGTGTGGGGCATTGCTACAATCCTAGAGCAAGGCCCAGTGAGTTGCTGCTATCCAAACACCTTGCGGTTGTGATATGGAGGGGAAGGAGTTCAGCTCTGGAACAAATGGCTTGGGGTCGTTTTGGGTCAGGTCGCCCTCATTGGAATTCCAAATCCAAGCACCCTGAGACAATGCAGAGGTAAGAAGGGTTGAAATTCAGCCCATGCAAAGATCTGAATTTAGAAAGCCAGGTCCATCTCTAGCAGAATCCCTAGGCTACCAGGGGATTGTTGTGGCAATGTGGGCAGAGTCACAAAGGTAATGTCACAAAACCTTTAGCACACAAGTCTCTACCTTGCCAAAACATCTAGCAAGAAAGGTTTGGAAAGCCATCAGAACCAGTCATGAGATGAGGTGCAACAGAAAAGACCGAAAGGAGGTGCCAAGAGCCTGTTGGGATGAGCATGCCAAAGTTCAATATTAACTGAAGGCTTGGATTTGAGCTCTCACAAGTCATGAAATACCCCGGAGACTGACAGCATTTCCAAGCGACACAGAAATGCAATCCAAGAGTCACTCCTTGTACCAGAGCCATCAGATCTCTGGCCCCAAAAGTGCAAAACAGGGCTGGATTTGCAGCTGCTTTGAGGATTAATGTCCCACTGAAGCCAATGGTGGCAACAAGATAAATTGCATCCAAATCCCACAGATGATCAAGCTGAAGTTAATTAAAATGACTCAAACATCAGAATAAGCAAAACAAAACCAAAACTTTGTCTCAGGCTGGTTCTGATTTTATCCAAACCAAATTCCCATCATTACAAAATTCTTTTGAGTTGAATCTCACAAATACATGGCACTTACTTCTGTAGCTACTCAACAAGCCCTAAAAATGCTCTTCATCACACCAATCACTTGAAATGGATCCTCCACAAATAACACAGGGCGAGCAATAAACCAACATGAGAAAAGCACAGTCCTCACCCAGGAGAGGTGAATATACAACAGAGAAACTCATGTATTCAGTTTACCTTTGGTGTGGGTGTGGGCGACTGGCCAAAAGTGCTGGATGCATAGCCACAGAGAAACTACGTGAAGCACAGGTAAAACAAAACATAAAAAAACATACAAAACAAAAACAAAAACAACAAAATGAACAGAGACAGAGAAGAGCAAATAGTGAAAAGAAGGAATAACCAAAATGGGAGCCTGACATTATTAGTCTTGGAGGTGCAGCTCTTAAAATGTCCCATGAACAAAATGTGCTAATTCTTGGATTTTTGGCCATCCCCCTCCTGGCTTTTCCCATCTCTCTCCAGATTCATGTCCCTGAAGCTGAGGGAACCACCACTGTCCAGCTCTTCCATCCTGGAAACAACTCCTCTCCATCTTTTAACCTCACTAGCTATCCATCCAGGTTCAGCCAACCCCACTCCTCTCCCTTGTGCATTCTTGCTCTCCTTTGACCAGACTGGAGGATGCCAGCAAAACAAACAAATTTTCACAAAAATCCTAAAGAAATTGCTCCCTTCCTCCCCTAATTTTAGTCAGACAGCTCCTACAGAAATGAATTTTTCACTGAGGGGAAAGCACCCAAATCTGATCTTTGTTCTTCCCTTGACCAATCTCTCATCTTCAATTTCCATCTCCCCTGCTCCTTCTACCTGTTCCCGGAGCAAGCAGTGCTGTCAGACCCTGCTGGCTGGTTCCTCAGGGGAACCATGGATAATTCCCACTAAATCTGTTGTTTCACCTGACACTGTTCAAAGCAGTGTTGGTGGAAAAGTGTTAAAATCATCGTAGCCCTATGTCAGCTCCTACTCGTCTAAATGGTTTTATTTTCATGGTGTTTAGGGATTTGTGCTCTCCCCTAACATGTTCAGGCTAACACGGTGCATGATTAGGGGAGCTGGGACAGAACCTTCACTCCTCTTCTGGTTCCTTATCAGGCAGGTTGCAAATCCCTCGTTCAAGTAAGAAAAGCAGAGATCATTAAAGCATCAAGGCACAGGGAGCACCATTCAGGACAGATTCTGAAGGTGTTTAATGACAGCACGGTGACTGGAAGTGTAAGAGAAACGGGTTATCCCCCAAAAGTGCTCTGATGTTTTAAAAGGTCTCAGTTCTGAGATCCAGGTGGACATCTCAATTTTGCTGTGACATACTGCCAAAGGACAGCTTGGTAGGAGTCCCATGACGAGTTCTGCAAAATTACACAAACCTGAGAGCTCCCTCTCCTCAGCTCCCCAGAGCACATCTCTGCTCTGCCCAAACAAGCAACAAATCGTCCCCAAGGTGAACTGCAAAGCTTGCGTCGAAAATAAAAAGCGGCGAGGAATAAGCAATAAAAAGCAAAGGGAATGGCATCACTGATGCTAAGGGAGTTAGTGTCACCAATCTGGGGACAGCTCTGAACCCACAGGGAGTGTCATAGAAATCAGTAGCTTGGTGGGGGCTGATAGACCTCATCTCATTCCTAATGAAGTCAGAAGGATATTGATCATTCGTTTCCAAGGGAGCAAGGCTGAGTGCCTAAGGGTTTTGAATAAAGCTTGCAAAAGTGCCTGTAGCCTATTTTAAGAAATTTTGGGGGAATTTAAGTATTTCTTTGCCTTAGCAGTCACAGGAGCTCAGCACTTAAATCTGTTCGGCGCTCCTGAAAGTCCCTTGGACCATCAGTGGTGTTGGTTTGGAAACAGGACTCCAACCGCTAAAAAACTCAGTTGCTTTGGAAAATCTTATCCCAGCATCTTTTTGGTGCTGTATCTACAGCTCTTTCAGAACACCTGTTTGGTTTTCATTTCTCACTCTATTATATGCAGATCTGGACTATTCATCAGGAAGGGCTGGCTAGTTTTCCCTCAGATCTCTACAATGATAAACCTTTTTGTTCTTGTCCCTATGCAATTGGTCGAAGAGCAATCACAGCAAGAAACAACATTTCACAAACTGAATGGTGTGAGGGTGGTTGTACCTGTGACACCCACCAATTCACATTTTTGGATTATTGGCTCATGGTAACAGGCTTGAAACGCCTCAAAGAGCATCAGAGAAATCTGACTCTGGGCAATTTCTTCCCCCATGCAGGAAACTCCTCCCTGTGAACAAGGACCTTCTCCCGCCCTCTGCATGCATTACCATCGCCACATCTGCTTGGAAGATCTGCTTGATGAACTTGTTTTTTGAGGAATGCACCAGCTGAATGATGTCTCCATGCAGCGTGTCCCTGTTTTTCTCCAAGAAACCTGGAGGAATAATGGGACAACACATAGGTCCATGACACAGGGCGACACGGCCAGTATGTGCCCTGCACACAGCCACCTGGTCACGGGGCTACTGGCTTCCCTTGGGGAGATAATGAGGGTCCCATGCAGTCAGAATTGCAGGGACTCGGGAAATTTATCCAGGACCTGGGTAAATTTCATTAGGAAAAGCTGAACAGAAACGGTGGAGAGGGAAAAGAAAGACAGACCAAGAGAAGGAAGACAGAGACTGGGTAAAAAATGCACGTGGTGCAAAGCACTGCAATTCTGTCCAGGGGACACACAAGCAAAAGAGCATAAATTTCTGCAGCTCATGGGCACTGCTGAAAGGACAAGGGCTTACATCCAGAAATGGAGTACACTGACACTACTATGCGCTGCCATCCAGCTCTGCTCCATCACAGCAGCAGCTCACCTTCCCCCGAGCATCCCCTGAGACCCGCAGTGCCCAGGAGCCATCCCGTACCTTTTGTTTCGTAGTAAACAATTCCAGCAAAGTGGTTAATACCAAACTGGGTTTCATAGTTGTTCTTTGGAGGTATATAGTTGGTGTTCAGCTTGTGCTGGGAGTTCAGCTTGTGTAACATCGTGCCATCTGTCCCCTGCGCACACAGGAAAAGATCTGACGTTTAATCAGGGTTTGTCCCATGATACTCATTTTCCAATCAATAGTGCATTTCTTTTTTTCCTCAGGGGGCAATGTGTATGTATTTTGACAAGAGATGTGTTGGAGGGGATAACTCAAGTACAGAAAAACAAATATCTGTGGTATGCTGTGCTGTATTCAAAACAGTCCAGAGGGAGTATATTTAACTTTTTTTTTTCTTAAATTTTCAGTCAGAGGCTGTTCTAGAGCCCCTTACAGATGTATTATTCCATCAGAAATTCTGATTTCTTTTAAGCTTGAATGTGTTACTGATGGAGTAATAGGAGCTAGGAATAGGTAACCAAGAGGTGAATCTGTGTTATATCAAACGTGTTATGTCTTCCTTGGCTCCTGATTTGGGGCTGATCATACCTCTCATAGGGGGGCAACATGCAAATGTGAAGGGGGTAAAAATAGGGGAGTCACTGGAAGGAGGGCTGAGCCCAAAACACACCTTGGGGAACTTGCTCTCCTCATCAATGAGGGAGATGATGTTCATGGGCTTGATGGCAATCATGTCCAAGGCATCCTGGTTATCAGTGAACTCGATGTGCTGCCAGTTGATGTTCTCCAGGTTGTACTCCTCCTGCTCCAGTTTGAAGACGTGGCGCACAAAAAACTGCTGTAGGTTCTCATTCGCAAAGTTGATGCAAAGCTGCTCAAAACTGGAAGGAAGGAAAAGGAAAGGTCTGTTTAGATCCACCATAATCTATCTTTCTCCATCACTCTATGCTTGAAGCAATGTCCTCAGACCTTGTCAACTATTCAGTAAGGTGGCTATAGGCTAAAAATTACCATAGTGGTCCAGCTGATATGTTTTTCTTCCCCAAAATGATGTCACAGAAATTATACGTGTATAGGAGTGAGCTTGGGGTGGTAAAGGAGGCTTAAGGCATAGTTCTGCTGCTACAGGCTCCATACCTGTTCACAGTGAAGTTCTCAAAGCCAAAGATATCGAGGAGGCCGATGGATCTCCTGACACTTTTGAGTTCCTGGGAAGGAGGTCTGTAAATCGCGGCGTTGATCTTCTCCACAATCCACACAAAAAGTCGCCCATAAATTCCCTGCAATGTCCCAAAGATGGAGCTCACTGAGACAGGTTAGCAGTTTGTCCTGCTAGTCTGAGGCACTACCTCACCCCCAGTGGCACAAACTCCCCTAAAGCACTGGACAGCCCCCAAGGGACTCACTGACCAACAGGATGGCTATATTGGACTCTTGGTGTGGTTTAAAGTTGCCTGTGACACTGTGTAGATAAAGGACAATAGACCTGAAAGCCTAGATTAAAGACAACCCAAAGCAAAATCCCAAAAATAGATTCTTCCCTATGTGCTTCCTCTAAACCCTATTCCATGCTTTATTTATTGGTACTGTTTCAGTTCCATACAAATGCCCAAATCCTGAAATTCAGGTGTGGGTGTTGCAGGTGTTGGAATGGCTGTTCTGACTTATAGTAGCTGAGGATCTGATTCTGGAGGTCAAGCTGGAACATCTTGCAGAAGCTGACACAAAGTCATTTCATGATGCTGGCTCCTTTGACAGGTCACCTTTGAGTATGGACAGGCTCAAGTCCCAACTGCAAATCCCTTGAGAACCAGCCTATCTGGATTCCTTCCATCTCAGCTCTTTGCACATCCCAGTGCCAACACATATTTAAGGCCACCTGATGATTCTAGCTCACATAGACCCCATGCGAGGTGGTTTTCCCATGCAGTGGATGCTCTGGTCTCAAAACTCGTAGATTTCTTCATCACATCAACAGGCAATGCCCTAAGGTTTACCTTTACAAAAGCGTCCCTCACATCCAGCGCTTGTTCCATGCTGAGAGGAGTGGACACGGTCTCACCCCTGGTGATTATCGTCCGGCTGGTGAGGCAGTTCATCACATCCTGAGGGTCAACCTGGCAAAGGCACCACCAAAAAAACCTGCTGATATTACAACATGAGATCCTTACAATGGCCTGAGCTAGTAGCCTGGGCATGAGTGGCTGGAAAAAAACTGTACAGACCCCCAGGGCTGGACGTAAGTGGCTTTTCTTGGCCCAGCTTTTCTTCTACAGGGAAAATAAATGATGTAACAGGCACTTCAGAAAGACTAATTAATATATGTTTGTGCAATATTTTACTATGGGAAGTGTTCTTTCTGCTTAGTGAGAGACGTTAATGAGGCATGGGGACTGGAGATGAAAAAGCAAAGCCTGCAAAGCCCACCAGCACCTTGTAGCTTTGCATCCTGGTGACCCCTTTTTGTACTCTTGAGGTCAGGCCAGGGAAACACCCAGCCCATAAAGTCCAAGAAAACAGCCTGCAAATGGCTAAGGTAACACTCTGGGACCAACAGAGCCCATGTGGCAAGCTGGTGTCCCTGGGAAGCCCTGTCCCATGCTGGGGAGGACACCAAGGACCGCTCCAGCCACCCCAAGGTGGTTTGGGTAAGGGTCATCTCACCTCATCTGATGCACCCAGAGAGCTGGATGCCTCTGTCTCAGCTGCTCTAATGAGCTTCCTTTATATCAGTGAGAGAGACATGCTGTTTTAGGGACTAAACTATTTTGGACATCCTTTTTAGGATGTTATGTCATCAAAGCAACAGTTCCTCTCCACTGGTGTGAAGGGAAGCTCAGATGAAGACGACCACCTTCAGGCTACCAGCACAGGGCCAAGTATGGCTTAGCCAGGCCTCTTCACCTCCTGGAGCTGGCAGGGCAGAGTGCCTGCCTCAGGTGAGGCTTTCCAAGCCTTGCCCCAACCCTGGGAATGTGGGGATAAGCCAAAAAGGGGACACCAACACCGCAGAGCCACTGACCTCCAGCAACGATGCCGCGGTGATCAGTGACGCCGACTGGACGACCTCGCAGGCATCCAGGTTGTCATAGGTCCGGGCTGTGGGAAGAGAGGCACGGGGAAAGTGGTCAGCAAGGGAGGCAGCTCTGCAGGAGGTTTGTGAGCTGAGGGAAAGGGTTCCTCAGCCTCCCGCCTTTGTTGCCTCCTCCTGGTGGCCAGGCAAAATCTGGCCATCAGAAAGGAGAAGTTTGTGTGGCTGCTGGCTGCAAAGGACCTGTGTTCTGCTCTGCAGGCCACCCTAAATTACTTATAGGGTGAAATATTTCTAGCATGTAAGTGCTTTAGGCTTCTGTTTTCCAGAGAGGCCTTTATATCACCACTTCACTTCTGATGGCAGGGTGGCCTGGCACATTTACAAAGGCCTATCCAATCACCCAGACCCTTCTCATTAGTCTCTCCTGGCCCTACTGAACAGCCCCTGGCCATATTCAACCTCCCATCATGGCAGGTGGTATGGACAAGACCCTAAACTTGGCTGTTTCTCCCCATGGAAAATAAGGAGAAAAAGCAGTATCTTTGAACATATCTTTGAGTTTTGTCCTCCTACCTTCGTACTGCAGGTTCCCCATGTGTAGGATGGCAGCCAGCAGCTTGGAGATCTCCCAGTTCTCCGTGTCGGTGAACATAAGGACCTTCATGGCAGAGCGGATGTTGGCGTACTCCTTGCTGTCATCCCTGCCGTCGCAGGTCGTGCAGTTACCCTGGGGAGGCAAGGAGGCCACAGGGTATGTGGGGTGAAGCCAAGTGTGTCTGGCACAGGCGGGGTGACCCTAAGCTCTCAGGGCTTTGCTGAATTTCCCCCCTAATTCTGGAGGTGTTTTGTGTAAGGAATAAATGAGCAAAAGATGATGCTGAACTTGGGGGTCTGGCTCTGCCATTTCGTGCTCGGCCTTGCCACCTGTACCATCCTGTGTCTGCCTACAACCACAGCATGGTTTGAGTTGGAATTAAGGGACATCCAGCTCCAAGCCCTGCCACGGTCAGGGCCCCCTGCCCCCAGCCCAGGCTGCCCCCAGTCCCATCCAGCCTGGCCTTGGGCACTGCCAGGGCTGAGGCACCCCCAGATCCTCTGGGCAGCCTGGGCCAGGGCCTGAGTGCCCTCAGAGGGAAGAATTTCTTCATTATCTTCAATCTAAACCTTCTCTCTCATAGTTTAAAACCCTTACTCTTGTCCCATCACCGCACTCCCTGATAAGGACCCTCTCCCCCAATTTCGTATAGATCCCCTTTAAGAACTGGAGAGAATCAATCAGAGAAAAAGCTCCTTGATGTGAGGATAAAAAGCCCGAAGGAAACATGCTGAAGATTTTCAATGATTCCTTGCTGATGATGGACCAGCCTTAATTACACCTGCTGCTACCAGTCCTGTTGGCTGGTGACATGGAGGGAGCTGGGCTGGAGGTTGCTGGCTTGGTCCAACACCAAGCTTTGCATGGACAGGGGCATGGAGCAGAGATGATTACGCACTGTATGGTGACGAGAACACATCACCCAGACACAAACTCAGCCCCCTTTGTCTTTTCTGTAAGAGCATTGAGCTGTATCTAACACCCAGGTTATTTCTAAACAAGTGGCTTGGGCAAAACCCACCCAAACCATCCGTGCCTATGTCCCGTTTCACAGAAATAGTGGAAATAACCTATTTTACACAGGCTAAGGGATTGCTGTCAGCCTGTGAGTGGCAGTGGTGGGACAGAAATCCCCCTACCTGTGACTAAGGCTCAAGAAGGTCCTAACCAGCAAAGCAGCCCCTTGGGGTGCTGAGGAAGACCTCGCATTTCTCCCTCCCTTGCTAATAAGCTCTCACCACATCTTCCCTCCAAACCTCTGCTCTGCTGCGCTCTCACCATCGCCAGGTAGTTGTAATCCGTGGCTTTCCCAAGACCCAGCTTCTTCTTCTGCTCCGCCGTCATTCCTCTCAGCATGCAGTAAAACACGTGGTAGTTCCTCTCGTCCTGGGCCTGGGGGGAGAAGAGCCACCGTCGTTAGCTCGGTCACCCTAATGTCACCACGAGGGGTGACGGACCCACTGCCACGCAGGGCTGACCTGCCACCTCACCTGCCGGCAGACGCGGGACTTCTCCAGCAGGTACTGCTCGATCTTCGCCCCCTCGATGGCTCCCCTTTTGTTGAAGTGGATGTCGATGTACTTCCCGAACCGGCTGGAGTTGTCATTACGGATCGTCTTGGCGTTCCCGAAAGCTGTGGGGAGGAAATGCAACGGGTCAGAGGCGGCCTGACGCAGGGATGGTCGTGGCTCTGGTGTCCTGGAGAAAAAACAACTGAACAACAGAGGCTGAAAAGCAGCCCCAGCACCTTTCCCTGACATTTGTCTGGCTCAGTTTCAGCGTGCAGAGACAGGATATACCACAGATAACTGTCCTCAGAAATACGGAGAGGAGCATCGAGAAAGAGGCACTGGAACTGGGTGAGCTTACCGAGGAAAAAGGGACAGGACAGGAGGATTTGGGAAGCAGCTGGTGAAATACAGGCAGGTGGAGCAGGAGGATGCTGCAGTGTGCAAGGTGACGGTTTATGGGAAATGACAGAGATGCTGGTGAGAGATCTGAGGACTGAGACAGAAAGAGCTCATCCTTTAGGTAAATACAGAGGGACTAAGCCAGCCTCCAGAGGGAGACCTCACCCTGCAAGCTCCATCCTTCGTGCGGGTGTGGGCTGCTTGCAGGAGCAGCGTGCCCTTGCATCTATATTTTATTATTATTGCCCTGGCATTTATACACGTTACTGGTGCTGGAGATGCATGGGAAATACAAGAGCTCTCTTCCCCTGGGTCATAGCATGATGAAGTGTGTGTTCAGCTCCCCTGTGCCCGCCACACACCACGGGGCTTTGCAATGCCAGCCCCTGGTTGCATCTTCATGCCTGGACTGAAGGATGCTCCGGCAGAGGAGTGTGGAGGGGGAGAGCTCAGCTGGTGTCTTGCTTCCAGCATTTTTCATGGAAACTGTTAGGATATTCTTATCTCCACTGATTCCTATGGGGAGCTACTTACCAAGCAAACACTGCTCGCTGTGAGTAGCAGGGGGAGTAAAAACGCCTTTATTCTTTAAGGAAGAAAGGAAGAAAATGATGCTCTTACTGAATAAATGTAAAAAGCCCATCCTGCATTATGCTGGGAGGCTCAGATCACCTGTTTAATGGGCAGGCGTCCAATTAAAAGTGGGGCTGGTCTTTACAGTAACAGCTTGCTGATGCACCCATTAAGGGCAACAAGCTGGTTCTTGTTATCAGGTTCTTTCTTGATCTGTCTTTATTGTTTATTTTTATTTTTTTTTCTGCATTCTGCTGCCATTCTCTGGCCCTGGAAGGAAATGGTGGGGTGTGCTATTGTGTACTGCCAGTACAAGGTCTGTAGGCAGTGATGCTCTGGTCAATTTAATCGCATGTTCTGCTGAACCAGAGCAAAGAACAGGAATAAGATTTTTGCGATCATGATCAAATAAACCCCAAATTAATTATTTAAACGAAGCATTCATGTGATATCCGTGCTCTGCATGCAGTTGTAATTCCAGCATGGGAAGAGGTGGTCTGATTTTTCAAAAGAGCTTTGTGTATTTGCTGATCAGCGTTTTTGAAATCCCTGACTACACTAGGCAAAATTCAGGGTTCTGTTTTGAAATTTAGGAAAAAATATCCCAGTTTATATGGAAAAGAATATAATTTTTGATTTTTAAATTAATCAAAAATTTAAAATCTCAAGTCAGATGAAATGTTTCATTTTCAACAACAGTCGTTAAAAATATTCATGCAAAAAAATGAAAGTCCATATCAGAAGATAATTTTATTGTTAAAAATAAATTCAGGTGATAAGGTATTCAATTTAATAAATGCTTGCATTGTTGCTTTTGATTTTTTTAATTTTCTTGCTTTTTGAAACTCAAAGTGCAACAAACAGTGACTTACATTTATCCTGATTTTGTGTTTCCTGAATCTGATTTTTTATTTGATTTAATTTGATTTGATTTTTAGCCTCAGAAAAATGCCTCCATCAGCTGAAGCCTCACCTTCCAAGATGGGATTTGCCTCCAGGACCTGCTGCTCAATCCAGGAGTGCTGGCCACTGATCGCCGCCAGGAACTGCAGAATCAGTTTCGTGCTTTCTGTTTTCCCAGCTCCAGACTCACCGCTTCAAAGACAACAGAAACTGAGGTCAGCGAAAGCCCTGCTGCACCCCTGTGGATGTCCCTCTCTCTGTCTCTGATGTCTCTGAACCTCTTGTTAGCATGAGCAGGACAAGGCCACTAAGGATGAGCTTCCAGTATCCCAAAGGCTAGTTGAATCCAAATGGTAGTACACAGTACAGGACAGCTTCCAGCCAAGATACAGACTTACTTTCCAATTCACATGGCCAATTTTTTGCTTGGGTTTGGGTTTCTCCAGCAAATACCATCATGGAATCAGCACCGAGAAGGTCAGAAAGCACTTCCAGGTGCAATCACCATACCTTGAGCCTGTGGTCCAGGGGTGGCTGGTCCCATGGGGCAGCTTCAGCACAAGTTTTGAGCTGCCAAAATGCACTAGGAGGCAGACTGTGAAACCCTGTGAATACGTGGATGGAAGACCTAATGCCTCCTTCTAATTTCTGATTATGTTCGGAGAGCTGTTTCCTAAAAAAACAGCAACCTTTTCCAGGAGATGGCTCATTTGGAAATTCACCAGCTCACCTTATGATGCAGCACTGGTCCTTGTTGTTGCGCTGCATGTTGAAGTAGCAGTTGTCAGCAATCGCAAAGATGTGTGGCGGCATCTCCCCGATCTTCTTGTTGGTGTACAGGCGTATCTGCTCCGGTGAGTAGATGGGTAGGAGCTGGTAGGGGTTTACCGCCACCAGTATCGAGCCGGTGTATGTCTGGAGGAGAAGCACATGAAGGTTTATGGAGGTGGTGAGACATGGCTGAGAGGCTTAAGCAGCTTGGATGGAGTGTGAAAGCCAGAAGAAAAAAGAAAAAAATGGATGAAAGGTGATGTTTAAGTCAAAAATGCTTGCAGGGTGGAGCGTGGAGCAAAACTGGAAGAGAAGCCCCAAACGACATAAATCAGCTCATATTCATTCCTGCTGATGCACAAAATGGATTCAAGACTTAATTCATACTTCAGATGTTCCTCGGTTAAGCTTCAGCGTTCCAAGTCAACCATAGATGCAAAAATATCCCCAGAGCCAGCACACGTCCGCACATACCTAGTGCACTGAGAAACCAGGGATGAAAAGGGCCTGGAGACCATTGCCCTCAAATCAGGACCTGCTGTATCTAAACCGTTCCTGACAGAGGTCTGCTTAACCTGTTTTTAAATATTCACAATAAAATATCCAAAAACCTTTCCATTCTCCACTACCATCTCTGTCTGACCGAGACACGCTGCAATTTAAACCTTGTCCTGAGCCATGGGGATGGCCCACAAAGTCCTGACACATCCCTTCTCGGCTATTTCTGAGTCATTTTGGAAATGGCCTTTCGTCCATCCCGTGCTCTCCATGGCACTCGAATGAGCGAAGCTGTCCTGGGCCTCAGGCAGCAAAACTCTTGGTGGTGTCTGGATCATTCATTTCTTCCCTTTTCTCTCAAGCCTCTTACCAAAGGACTCATGACCTTTGCCATCTCACTCAGATGCAGCTCTGATTTTGGGAGGTTTGGCCACATCCCAAGCTCAAGGCTGAGAGTTGGGATGTCCTTCCCCAACTTCATCCATCTAAAAGTTGTCGCCTAGAGCAAGCAAGTGAACAGACTTCCACCTTGGGCAGTAGAATGAAGGCACATCTGGGAAAAAAAAAAAAAAAAATCATCCCAACATAAAAAAAAATTCACAACTTTTCAGCTGCATGATCTGAACCCAAAAATAAGCCTTTGGCACAAAGAATCAAAGTGTCTCAGGCAAGGATGCTTGTGGACCATGAAGACCGTGTCTCCAAGCTCCGTTGGCTGCTCCTCTTTTTGTGCATATCACAAACTTGCTGATGAATAAAACAAATCTGAGGTTCGGAAAACAGCAAAATAACTACCAGTGCTAGTGGGAGGAGTGGGAAGGGAGACCTGGAGACATGAGTTGGCAGCCCCAGGTTGAGTTGCTCCCAGTATACCTGTAACCCCTCAGCCATGATGGAAAGGGCCTAGATGTTAGATGGGTTAGATGATAACTTGTTTTGCATCGTCTATGCTCATCTACATCTCCACCAGCTCTGGCTTCCTAAAAGACAGCCAGTAGGTGGCAATTGTGTCCTGTGGGAGGGATGCTGAAAGCCCTCCCAGGCTGTCACTTCGTAGCCTCATGGCCAACGCCAGAGAAAATTAACAATTTTCTGTTCAGCCTAGGTGAGGTTTGAATTCACAGAGGAAATAATTGCCTGGTCTGTAACAGTGGGTTATATGTCAAGAAATGAACTAACAAAAAAAAAACTCTTTAAGCTCAAGGACAAAGTTGTCACAAATACAAAAGGTGGAAATTGGCTGTGAAATAATACAGACTGGATTTTAGGAGCTACTGAAGCAAGGAAGCACTGAAGTCCCTGAGCAGTTTTCTGCAGGTAAACCTAAAGCTCAGGGAAGGGCTGTGCTCAGTTCCTGAGCGGTGTTTTGCCACCAAGATCCCCAGTGACCCCTCAGTTCTCTTCCAGTCCTGGGTGAGAGACCTGGGAGACTGTTTCCTCTTCATATTTTATTACCAAGTTAATTTAAGGAGCATTTCTAAGTTTCTTGGAGCATCTTCTAAAAAAAACCAGACTCTTTGCAGAAGTCTCTGAAATCCTGTGTTTCAGCCACATTGGCCTACCCTGCCCCAAATGCAGCCAGCGAGCCTACTGGAGCAGTTAACCATTAGTTGCAGGAATGTTTTCTGGATGCTCTCACTGACCCGTCCCTTGTGATCTCCAAAAGACTTTGTCAGCACAAACTCTCGTGCTATTGCTTGCTGTCCTGGGTCATTCCTAGTTGATGAATACTCACAGTTTGCCCACTTCTCATAGCTGACAGCATGCAAAACTCTGTCTGCTTTGCTGACAAGGGGCCAAAGGGCACCTCCAAGGAAATACTGTCTCTTTGGTTTCCTATCGCTGGGTGAGAGCAACACCTCTCTGCCTTGGGAAAATCAAACTCTACCGAAAGGCAGAGGCTCTGCTGACCACTTACATCAGAAACCACATCTCAGTGCAAATGCATTGCTGCCTGCATGACCTACATTGTAAGTAGCCCCAAACAAAATCCTTTCTGAGCCTGCTTCCCTCACTACTCACAGCACCGTGGCTGACTTCATCTGGATTTTTATGGGGTTAAAGCTCCACCAAACATTACTGCATTTTGGCAGCAAGAAAGCAGCAGCAGGCATTGCTTTCATCTCCAGATAAAGAGATTTAACCTTGCTCAGGGTCCAAACTCCCACCAAATACCCTTGCTATTCAGCATGGTTTCTTCCAGTGCGTGAAAACCAAGCCATGGACAACAAACCCTTGTTGAAGTTTTCCAAATTTTGATGCAGAAGTTAATTTCTTCCACGTTGAGGTCATTAGTGAGAAGCATTTAAGGCGTTAACCATTCAACACCACACTTCCCAGCTCTGGGAAGGCGTCACAACCTCACCACGAGGGCCAAGCTCTGCAGCAAATGGGATGACGCTGCCAGTGCATTCGTGAAGTAGCAGCAATGGTAGTGCAAATTAAAAGAGAATGCCACGATGGGGAACAGAAAGAAGCGATCCAGTGGATGGCATGGCAGTGATCACCAGTGACAGCTCCATGAGCCAGTACTTACCCTCCCGCCGCAGTTTGTCTTATGAGTAAAACATGAGGGAGGAGAAAAATGAGATTTGTATTATTTAAAATTATTTTACATAAAATATAAAAATGTGTTATTAGAGCAGAATCACTCCCTCCATAAAGCTAAAGGGATGAGGAAATAAGACAGACAGAAGACCTGCTGCAAAAGTCACCCTTCACTCTTAAGGCTTAGCGATCCTATCAGGCTGTGAAGTCAAAGTCACACTGAGCATCACTGTCTTTAAAACAGAATAAATTATACCTCAGAAAAAAAACAATCTCTTTCTCATAGGACTGGGTATCCCTACACACATGGCGTCCATATGGTATCTTGGCTTTGCAGAACTGCCATCAATATTTATCATGCCCAGCACAAATTTACTCCTGCTACTGCCACAGCTCTTAAAAGACGAGACCTAAAGCTGGATTCCTGATCATCCAATAACAAACACACGGACAGGGATGGGTTTTGTGCCTCTCTATCAAGCTATGTGCTCTATGTCATTTTGAGAGTGTCATTCTGATTTTGAGATTGAATTAACTGCTCTGTGGGGCCCAGGATCATGGGCTGCCCCTCCGAAGCCGTTAGTGCTGCAGAGCAATCAAAGCACCTCGGACCTCTCTGATATAAGTGCAAGTGGCTAACCCCACAGAGCTGGTTGGCCCAAGGAATGGCTTGTAACAGAGGAATCCAGTAGAGAACTGGCTACTAAAAGTCTTGGGTGTGAACACGAGCTGTTTGGAGGCGCTTCTCTCTAAGGATGCATTTCATAGAATCACAGAATCACTAAGGTCGGAAAAGCCCTCCAGGATCATCTGGTCCAACCACCCCCTACCACCAATGTCACCACCAAACCCTGTCCCTAAGCACCACGTCCAACCTTTCCTTGAACACCCCCATGGACGGGGACTCCACCATCTCCCAGGGCAACCCGTCCCAATGCCTGACTGCTCTTGCTGAGAAGAAATGTCTCCTCATTTCCAACCTGAACCCCCCCTGGCGCAACTTGAGGCCATTCCCTCTGCTCCTATCACTGGTTACCTGTGAGAAGAGGCCGACCCCCAGCTCCCCACAGCTTCCTTTCACGTAGTTGTAGAAAGGACAATTCTGCCAAACAACACTCTACCCAGTGCCCATTTGTGTTCCTAATCCTCCTGGAGGCCTGCAGAGCCTTTGTGAAGGAGGAAGTTTTATCTGCGGGCAATCTGACACTGCACATGTGAAATCTTATCTGGGGACCTCTCGTCACTTAGCGAGGCAACAGACACTTGCCTGATGACACAGGGACCCCCAGGAGAGACACAGGGACACCACTGAAAAAATATCCAACACGAGCCCAACTTCTCCACAGGGCAAGAGCGAGCTGTGGAACACCACTTGGTGTCACCACAGGTTGCCCACAAACAAGAGAAAAAGGGGTGAAGCTCAATGGAAAAATACAAGTTCACTCAGTAAGCCAATCACCTGCAAATTACTGGCTATCTGTACATCCTGGGTGGCGTTCAGATTGCCTGAATTTAGTTATCCACGTGAGTGTTACCACAAACTTTGAGCTGGAAGTGGGAATGTAGTCCTCAATGCCAACTTCCCTTCTAACCTAACATTTTCCATGATATCTAAGGGAGCCTTTTTAGCAGCTGTGTCCCCTTCCCCTAGATCTGAAATTCACCCATGAAAGAAAAATATAGATTTTGCAGAACCAGGGCCAGGGGGAGGTGGTCAGCCATTTGAACAGCCTTTATAACAAAGTGATGGGTTCTCCATCACTGCCCAGCTCTAAACCAAAACCATTCTTTCAAAATGCAACAACAAGCAGACAACAAGCAGAACTGATATACAGAATAATGTATATGGTCTGTTAGTTTATGATGTCTAGTAGATCAGACTGTATTATAATTTGTTCTGGCCTAAAAATCTCGTAATCTCCAGAGCCTTTTAAAAATTAGATCCCCAAAAGCCTTCAAAAGCATAGCAGGAGCTCAAAATATACCAAAGTTTCCATATTTTCATAGGCTGTTTGAGCACCTTTGCTAGTGGCTAGCACACGTACTCTTCAGTTCTGCCCCAAAAATGTGCACAAGACTACCCCATATATTACAGCACACTGACAAAATCAGCATGGAGATGTGAATGCTGACTCTTGTCCTGTTTGGGAGGTGGACTTTGTGGTGCTGTCACAGAAGAGCAGTTCACTTCTGGCTGACTCTCTGTAAAACCCTTGATTTCTGGATGTCTGTCTGGGTTGGAAAAGCTGCACTGGGTCCACTGGATGTGACATGACTGAGCTGACCTAAGGAGGGATACTGCTGTCCTCAAAGATCAGCTGGCAGGATCCCAGAGCTAACAGGTTATACACACAGATGGGGAGTTTTGAAGCTATTTTGGGTGCTGCTTACTTCACTGTACCTGGTTATTCCTTTGTGCACCTCCTCATCCCTCCTCCATCCCTTGTACCTCCAGCAATTGCTGCCTTCACCCACCTGGGCTGAATGAGTTAATGGTTCAGTGGGAGAACGCAGAAAGACCTCATCAACTTCGTGGTCACCAAAGGCTTTAGGATTACTACAGCCTGCACGTGGCCTGGGTTAAACTGCTTATTGTGTGTGCATAAACTTGATGTGTGTCCCGAAAACTTCTGCAGGGACTACATAGGGAGGTGGGAGGGACTTTGCCCATTTCTTAAGGCATGGGATCTTCAGCTTGCACTGGAGCATCCAGAAACTTTGCAATGTCTCCTCTATGAGGAAGACAACACATTGATGCAGAAGCCGTCCATCATTTTGGTCCTAGAAACCCAACTTATCTGAGTCAGGGATCCCTCCCCCTGGGTTCCCCAGGGCTAAGAAGAGCTGGGAGTGAGGTGCAGAGGAAGAGGTGGATGCAGGGAGGACACTCACATAGATGAGATGCTCCCGGTAGCGGATCAGCAAGTTCCTGAGGATGCCCGCCTCGTTCAGGTCCCCCAGCCGGATCATGTCCTCCACCCCGTGGATGGAGGTGGGGTGCATGGGCTTGATGTGGCTGGCATTCTGCGGGGAAATCCAGTGCTCCTGGAAGAGGATGAGGGCAGAGAAAGGTAAGTCATGGGAGGAAAGGGAAGGTCCACCCCAGGCAGAAGGACTGGGTGGGAGAACGTACATGGGAGAGCACGCAGACCACAGCTCCTATACCCAGGGCATGACAGTGGCTCATTTGAAAGATTCAAAGAAGAAGGAAAACATTTTTTTGGTTTACTGGAGCAGCAAGAGACACATGACATTAGCCATCCTGGCAGGAACACAATCCAGGGCAGTGCAGGCATCCAGCGCATCAGGGGAGTTTTTAACAAACACCAGTCTGTTCATCCCTTCACACTACTACATTTCCACATCACTGGTTAGCCCTCCGCCACAAAATACCGCTAAGCAGAGAAAAGATGTTTTAGAAAATTAGTGAGAGGTGTACAGGAGTGGTAAATTACAATTTTTTTGACAGAATGGCACTTAGATTGACACTTCTAAAAGGCCTCAAAAGCCACGGCAGATTGGACACAAGGATCCAGCTGAACCAAAGCTTCTCTCTACCATTCTTGAAGGGAAAGAGAGCATTCACAGTTACCTCAGGTGGGATAAAGAATCATAAAGGGCAGGAAACCTCCTCAGTTCACCCTCTGCTTGTGATACAGATGTTCCTTTAAAATAGCAATCACTACAGAGGTGGAGGTGGGAAACTGAGGGAGAAATCATCTTTTGGCATGTCCTGTACTGGCAGGGGGTCAGGAAGGACTGGATACAGAAGAGGAACAGCAGCTGGAGGTGGTTTCTCTCAAAGCCCTACCCACGTGTTTTGGAGGCTCTCTGTCATCATTACACTCAAGAAGCTTCTCATGATTTCACTCCCAGTACAGCCACAGAAGGAGGGACACAACCTTATTTTGTCTTTACAGTTGATTTCTAAGGACATTTTTAAAGCCATCATGAGCATCCTTCCTGTTACTTCTGGAAATATTGGAAATGAGCAAAATTAGATCTGTTAACTGTGTTTGAATCAGAATGTTGTCTCCTTCTGGTGTTGTAGGTTGTTCCTCCCCAGCCTTTGCAAACTCTTTCCCCACTTTATTTTATTTTTAGCCTGTGTCTTCTTTGGCAGGAGTTTGGTTTACAACTGGGACTGTCTCCAAAGCTGTGGCCCTGTTCCAACATCCACTGGTATTAATGGAGTGAATCCCATCATCTTTAATGAGATCGAATCGAGTTTTGCTTTCAAACAGCACCTGAGATCATGCTTTTAATCCTACCTGGGGCTTGTGCATGCACCAGACATAGAGTAGAAAAGCAACCACAACCCTTTCTACGTACATTGCCTTCGTCATCCACAACTTGGATCTGTCCGGAGTCACACAGCTTAACCACCGCTCCAATGGGGACATCGAATTCCCGGCCGGTTTTGAGGTCCATCCACACATAATCCCCCTGCAACCAAAGAAAGGACAGTGACACCCCGTGCTGCAGAAGGCTCAACATCCCTTGGGGTAGAAGATGCTGAAGTTTTCCACCCAAAACATTGCTACAAGTCAAGTGAATTCCTTTGGAAACCACACAACACCCCTTCTTCCCAAACATGCCCTGTGAGGTAGATCAGCTCTGTTTTTTACGCAGCTAAAAGGGGACAAGTAAATACAGGAAAGGCAGGGACCCTTCCTCTGGAGGTCTCCCAGCTGCAGAAATTCACAGGTGGGCTCCTTGCACGCGATGCTGCTCGTTGGGTTGTATCTGCTGGGAGTGTGTCGGTCCCTTCCTGAAGCCCTGCAAACTTTTAGCATCCATAATGTCAAAGGAAAAGTTTAGTGACAAATAGCATGAAAAGCGGTGCCCTTTTGAGTTTCAAATGTGCCACCTCTTTCATTTGAGACCTCTTTGTTTTTGCTTTGGGAGACAGAGGGAGCAGTTAACCCCTGTCCACCCACTCCGTGTCACTGGTGATCCTACAGACCTCTGCCAGTCCTGCTCATCAGCTCTGCAGGTATTAAATTACTCAAATGCAAAAAGGCTTTTGCGATTATTTTCTTTCCTCAGTCCAAGAGCAAAACCAGAAATAACCCAAAACCAAAGTCCTGAGCAGGATTCTCTGAAATGAGGTGGAATTATTTCCCACTCCTGATCCCAATGTGACGAGGCACTCCAACTGGGAGCTACCTAGTTAAATTATTTTCAGGCATTTTTGCAACAAGCAAGAAAAATGTGGAAAAACGCACTTCACGCACTTAATTTTGACATTGTGGACTTGTAACCCCGTCTAATGCCACATTCCTGCAGTTCAGCTCCACTGGTACCTATTAAGCATGATTGAAGTGTGCTATCTGCCTTCTGAAGTCCTGACTGAAGAAACTGCTGGGAGAGAAAGCAACGGGAAGGATCCCTCTGCATGTGCACTGTTATAAGCTCTTTGAGCAACCATTTCCGTGGACAGAGTATTTATGGATTTGGTTAGTCCCCATGGGCTGATGAACAACCTCAAACCTCTGGGCAGGGGGAATTGGAGACGTACGGTGGTATAAAAATGGCCAAGCACACATCTGTCAAGTCGCCACTCCCCTGGACTTCAGGTAGATGTGAACTGGGGAATGTCACAGGGATGGAAGGCTACACCCAGGGACCAACACACGGAGAACTGCTACACACGAGGAGTCCCCAGACATTTTATGGTGGACTCCACGCTTGGCAGCTGTTTAACAAAGTCACGCTGCTTACATGTAGCTGAGGATCCTTTGTCTGTGTTCCCTTTTTCTCAGAAGACCATGCTACAGAGCTGTAATAAATATTTTCACACAACTCATTAAAAGTATAATATCCAGATCTTTTTCTCGTTAGCTGTCCCATCTCACATCCTATAACTCGGTGGAAAAGGATTAAAAAAAAAAAACACATGAATGCAGTGTCATGCACAGATACATTAAAAATCAACTTATATTAATATTTATTTCTCTGCTCCTTTGATCCAAGACTCCGAAAGCATTTCAGAGCACTCAGTGCTCTCATCCTACCTGCAGAGCTGGGCAAATTCATGCACAGTGTGGGTAACTTGATCAAGGTGTCAGCAAGAGAGGAGGTGGGGCGCTCAGTCCCCGCTCAGCGGAGAGCCCTTCTGACACCTCGGCAGCTGTGTAAAAATGGCTCTAGATCAAGAAAACAAAAATTGTAATGCTGCTTTTTTTTTTTTCCTTTTTTTTTTCTTTTTTTTAAAATTTGCTATCTCCAAAGTAAATTGCTTCTGTACTACCCCTAGGACGACTCCTGTGCTTTGCCTGCCTAATGCTCAACGTGGTAGCTCCCTCAAAATGCTCTTTCTAAGCAAATTAAAATGTAGTTCTTAGTACTTAAATGACTAGTATTAAGCAAAAAAAGCAAGTGTTATGGGATGGGCTAAGCTAGTAAGCTCAGAAAGGCCTGATGTTGAAAAATAACATCGCTCATTAAGACTGCTGACTTATTTCATTCCCCCACTTTAATGAATTCGATAGAAAAAAAAAGGAAATCAGTTACACTCCTTCCGCTGATGCAATCGCTTTTGGATCAGCCCAAATAACAGCAAATACACTGGGGATTTTAGGGCAAATCGGGGCGATTCATGCATTTACGAGCTCCAGTGGATGGGCTCATAAGTTGCATAACCTTCCTCATGCCTGGTCTGATGTTTGTTTTCCAAAACAGACAGAGCAGTGAGAATCCCACCAACCCCTTTACAATACCGACATGGTCTGACTTTTCCTTCTCAAAGGAGCTTCTAGGAGCTAAAGACCTTCCAAGTGCTCTGGGGCAGATCCTGTGCTCAGGACCTCGCACCCTAAGGGCAAGGACAACCAAACAGAGGTGCAAGAAGACGGGGCACCAGGAGGGGTCCACAAAGAGATGAACTCAGTTCTGGAAGATCTTTAGGAGGAGCTTCCAAGCACAAAGACAACGAGGTTGCACCATGGGGGAGCGATAACACTCGGGGTGAGGGGTCGCAAAGGTGAGAGAAGCTGGCACAAGCAGCACAAGGATCCCACCAGACAGTGAGGTGGATTTCAAAGTGGTTTGAAAGCTCCCAGCCACGTTGATAGCCTGGGACCCCCTGTCTTACCGCTAAAATCGTTGTGGGCTTCAGGGCCTGGTTGACGTTGCGGAGCAGTGTCCATTTGCCCTGGTCTCTCTCCTGGTCTTCCACCACCTCAGGGCAGGGCTGCACGAAGACAACTTTCTTCCTTTTCAGCATTTCCAAAGTCTTGCAGCGGTGTTTGGCCCCCTCCTTCTACATGTACCCCACCATGGATGCCAGAGAGCCACAGCTGGTTTGCTTCAGACCTCCAGCACACCTGCTGGGTGCAAGACACCCACTGACCTCATTCACAGCACGGCTCCTGGGACAGATCCGCTAGCAGAAAAATTTCCACGCACCAGCCATGGTCCTCCACTGAATGCTAGCTGAAGGCTGGGAGCCTCAAGGCAAAGTCAACAGCTTTGCTCCTCTTCTCTTCAATTCCCCCAGTCCTTCCAGGAAGGGGTGATAGTTGGTCGGGGACCTGAAGGACTCTGCAAGCAGCAGGTCTGGAAGAAGGACTGCAGGATTAGCAGAAAACCTCTTCATTCCCCCATGATTTCTCTCCAGTACCTTCCTTTCTTCGTGAAAAACTCGCTGCCAGCTTGAGGGCATCCAGCACTGAGCACGCTCGGGTGCTTATTAATCCACAAATGCAGTCGGTCCCCATGAAACACATGGCACTTAATTAACCTAATACCTTCACATACCAAATTAACCAAAGCGCAGCGGGAACTCAAAACCAGAGGCCATCTGCATTTTCTTTAAACTGATCACCTTGAGTAGATCCATAGCAGCTGAATTTTAAATAATTGAGTGGAAGGTGTTCGGAGCAGCACGGCCGATGTGTGAGAAGAGCACCTGGGCTGGGGACTGAAATGTGCTGAAGGCGAGGACCACGGGGATAACACTGGCTCTACACCTGGCTGCTCTGCAGACCCGCTTCTCAATCTGGGGCCCAGCATCATGCACAGAAATGCTGAGTCTGGCTCAGCATCACTTGCTCAGACCAGAGCAATGCGTGCTGAGACAACAGTGCAGCTGCTAAGCTTTCCACGCCATTCTCATTTATCCCGGTTTTATTGTGGAACTCTCCAGATGCCTTGATTCCCCAGGGTTTTGGAGCCATTTATCCGTGATGCAGAAGACATATTTTTGGTGGAAAGCTTTCTAGAGGAAGGAAGGCTTTGTAGGTCCCCCGATGAGACACAACAACGCAGAACAACTGTAGATGACGTGTCAAACTCACACCAAGCCGCTTCTGCTCATCAGTGGACAGCTGTGACACCAGGGAGGCAGTGCCAGCCTGGGGGGCAGATGATGGATTAACAGCTCCGTAGGTTTACACCATGCTACTGTGCCCTAAGAAATAAGGGGTTTAATCTTTGTAGCTGTGAACTGATGTGATCAGTAGGTCAAGTCTTAGAGGTACGAAGACATTAAGGGTGTCTACAGCCCGCCAAAGGAGCACGGAAAAGTCTGCATGAGACGTAAAGGTGATGCAGGGAGGAGACAGATCAAACATAACAATCCCATGGGAGATGTCAGCCTCCAGCAGGACCTGAGCACACCGTGCTGTAAATGACCCCATTTTCACTTACCTAGACAGATGCCTGATCAAAGCCAATAATCAATGATGGGGTCTGTATGGGAGGAAAGACTGAATAAATGTAGATAAAGGAACCCATAGGATGAGCTCTTGGTCCCTGCCACGCTGCCGAAACTGCAGCAGCGTGTGAGCAGAAAGGAGAAAGAGCAACCAAGACATTGCAATTACTGCTCAGCTACTGCCTGTACCGTATTTCTGAGGCTCCACAGCACTGTGAGCTGCCAAAGAGTAAACTAAAGAGCACAGATGTGAGATGATTCGCCCAAGTTTACCCTTGGAGCAAAGCAGGAAGCGAGCCTGGGAGGCTGGATCCTGCCTGGGCAGCCCCATTATATGAGTGTGCTCATCTTTTCCCTTGGGCTGAAATCCCACAGATTTCCACAGCACATTTTCTGCTCACTCCCCAAAAGCAGGAGTTTACCAGGGACTTGTTAGAGCCACCGAGGAGCGTGGTGTTTGCATGGTATTATCTGCACGGCCTCCTGGAGATGGGAAATCCCATCCTGCTGGACCCGGAGTGGAAACCGACCTCTCTTCTGTGTGCATGAAGGAGCAGAGCAACAGCACAAAGCCTCCTGTCGGCATGCATTTTGTAAGAGAATGTGCTATGCCTGATGTGGGAAACAAATAAACACGCTTAGGACGATAAGGGAGGGATGCAGTGGAGGGAAACGAAGCTCTAGCTGGCTGGCAGCCTGGCCGTGCTGTCCGTGTTAGGTTACAGCTCCCCAGGGTAACGTTAGCTCCTCGCTGTGGAGGTGGAAGTACGAGCCCCAAGAGCCATGCTGGGCCCCGATCTGAGGATTTGCTGGATCTCTGCAGCTTCAGGTTCAGCTGAGAGCAGGGTCCTAACCCTAACCCTAAGGGGCAACAGCTTTTTGCCACTGCTGAGACCTGAGCTCTCATTAAGTCCTGCTGTGCTGGTGTGAACCTCACTGCTGGAGGAAAAAGGGAAGAACCACCTGCAAGAACCCTCCGCACAACAGGTGAACCTCCCGATTTGATAAGAGCTTGGGTTTCTTGGCACCCACCTGTTCCCTAGACCCAAAGAAAGTGCACGAGGTGCTGCCAGGGCTGAGGAAGTGTTCTCGAGCTGGCTATTTTGCAGCTGCCACTGAAAAGCTGTTCTTCAGTGAAACAGGACAGGTGGGACTCCACCAGCCCAGGGCACGTGTTCAATATATCCAGGTCTCTGCTATATTCAAGGGAAAAAGGCAGCATTTCTTTGGGTACCATTCTATAAAGCAGGTATTTAAACAAGGTCACCTAAAGGGGTGGGTGAAGAGGGGAGTTTGGAGGTAGAAGCCTACCCTACGGATGTCCAAAGCTAGGAACGATGACTTATCCCTAACAGGGATGCTGAAATGTTCCCAGAGCTGCTCTTCAAGGGAACTGCTGGTAGTTGGTCACTCTAATAATTTTGCTGCTGCTTTTTCATAAATAAATGATATTTTCTTCCCAGCTCCTCGCAGCCCATCAGGCACCGGCTGTCAGCCCAGGTAACGTGCTGCACACACAAGCTCTCTGAAGCCGAGGCAGAGATGCAGGGGGAGTCGTTAAATAATTCAGTAATCAATGCACCGCTCGCTCAGCCTGTAACTTCAATACTGACAGTAGGGGAAAAAAAAAAAAAAAAAAAAAAAAAAAAAAAACCACAAACGTGGCAACAGTCCCAGCCTCTTCCCATTTGCTGCCGAGGGGCAAAAAGTATGGATTTAGGTGTGCAAGGGATGCAATGAGGCTGGGCTCTCGGTGATTGCTGCCCTCGGCCCTGGCTTTTGGCAAGGAGTTTGTTGACTGCTCGGGACCTCTGGGCTCAGTAGTGGGTTTTAGGCGTGCAGACAAACCCAGGGATGGAGTATTTAATCCGTGACTCCTAGCCGATGGAGATCTGCCTGAGCGGTGTGGACGATGCGGTGAATCCCCAATCCCTTGACGTTGCAAGCAGATTAGGCTCGCCTTGGATGCCGAAGGCTCGCACAAAAAGCTGACGGGCACCGCCTGGGGACGTGGCTGCGAAATCTGATAAGAAGTGGAACAGGAAATGAAGACTGAGCTTTTGAGCCCCCCAGATGGGCCCCGTCCCAAATGCACGTGGAATGGGGCCAAAGGAAGATAGCCTAGCAATCGTAAGGCGTGCAAATCAAATGGAAATGAGAAGAATAAAATCAGGAGGAGTCAGTGTGAAGTGCTCCTGGCCAGTCTGAGCGGTGCTCTGTAGGATGGGAGCTTGAAATTTGGCACTATAATCAAGCAACGAGCTATTCCTTCAGGTCCTGGGACTGGAGAACTTGCACTTGTGCTGCACTGGGAGCTCTCAGATCCACTCTGGATCCTCCAAAAAGAGTCAGCCCCATCCTCCTGGATAACCGAGGGTACATCTGAGAGCACCCTGGTCTGCAAGAGGAGGCACGATGCTCCCCTTGCCCTCAGCCACACAGAAGCAAGGATTTGGGATGCTTTCCTCTGAATGCATACCATTTTCTGCAGTAAGCTTTAGGATGATGGGACTAAGGGAATGCCATTGCCTACACGATTTGGGAAGGGGAGCACCAAACCCACAGAAGATCAGAGCAGAAATGTGAACTTGAAGTGATGCTTGCCATCCTGTCTCAGAAAGGCTGTTCAGAGAAGCCAAAAAGCAATGAGACAAATTCAAATGTTTTACCTGATTCCATTCCTGGGGAAAGAAAACAGGACTTTTCCAACCTTTGTGATTAAAATCTATTTTACATTTCACACATAACCTGTCAAATCCCTTTTCAGAGTTTCAGCACATGGAGGCAGCTGATTAGCTTCATCTTTCTGGGAGATCCTTTCACCTTCGTTTCTTTACTCCTGGTTCCCCCTCCCCTCTTCCCTGCCTCTCCACAACCTCTCAGCCTGCAATTAGTTCTTGTGTACCGAACAGACATGGGACTAGAGTAATCTGCACAGATCTTCCTGGAACTGTTTAATCCTAGTAAAACGCTTTATTATTATTATTATTTATTCATTTATTTATTTTATTTTGCAGATGGGAATAATCTATCCTAGTGCAAATGCAGATTCCTCACCAGAAACGAGTCTGTGCTAGGGGTCTACATTAGCCAAAGTGGCACTGATACGTCTAGACAAGCCCTACCATTTAATATAGCTCCTCTCATCTTTGGAAATATTGAATGAAAGGGGAGTAACACTGTTTTTCCCTCTTTGCTGTGTTGGATCGGAGCAGCACTGCCCTTTTTTGCACGCTCCCTTTGCTCGTGCACCGAGGGTTGTCTTGGTTACTGAGCAGAGCGTGGGGTCCGGAGAAAGGCTTTCTGCAGCTCAGTCGATAGCATCCTGAGGGGGTCTGTGATGTGACTGCTTAAGAGAGACGTGGACTGCTCCGGGGAGGGTGTTTGAAAGCCCTGTTCCTGGGAGGAATGAATGGCAGGTGAACGGGATATGGAAAAAAATAAAAAATCACGTTGGCAATAATTATGATCCAGATTGTCTTGATACTGGTTTTTGTCCCGTAGGTACCAGCCTCGAGGGTGGTGGTCTTCTTCTCTCCGAAAGGAGAAAAGATACTCCCAGACTTCCAGAAAATCTCGAGGTCATGAAGCACCCAGACATTTTTGCCATCAGGAAAGTTATACCAGAATGAACCCTACCAGTATTTATTAAAACCCAGCGAAATCATCCGCATTTCATTCCTGGCCTCGTAGGTTTGGAGGCTCCAGGTTTGGCTCCATGCAAGGGCTGCAGAATTCTTCTCCAGGTCAGCCTTAAAATGGGCAAGCAGAGAAGGTTTGTAGCTGAAGCCTCTTGCATGGACTCTTTGAACCCCTCCACCCCCGTGGCTGGAAACCTTCCCAATTACCACTGGTGGGTCCCTGGAGAGCCAAAGGACCTGGCGTCTGCTCCGTGGGTTCCCGACAGCACAATGCCAGCCCCATCTGCTGTAACTCTTTGGAACTGCCCAGTGCATCGGGGAGTTGCTTTCTGATGATTTTTCCACGAGTTTCAATTCAGCTTTCATGCTAGCAGTACCGTAAACGAAGCAGAACGAAGAAGGGCAGAGTGCTCATTTTAATCCCAAATTTCAAACCATCGCGGCTGTGTAATAAGATCCTAGCTGAAGGCAGGAAAACCAGAGTAAAACCCGGTTGCTCACAGCTCTGAAGGAATTGCTTTATAAAGGAAGGAGTCAGCAAGTCCAGCTAGACAAACCCTAACCCAGAGGCTGCAAGCAGAAAATGAGCGGGGTTGTAGGCTGGCGCAAGGTGATGGAGGTAGGAACAACCATCACTTTTCACAGTCACAGATGCAGTTGGCAGATTTAACCAAAATCCTTGCTTTGTTGGACCAGGACACGTACAGATGTGGGTGCTTTCAACCTGTGGGTTTGCAGCTAATCCATTATATTTCACTGGGCACATAACAAAAAGATTTGGGTTTCAGAGAGCGATGAGAAGCAACATCAGCCCTTTTCGTGCACTAGCAGACCCAGAAACCTGCTTGAAAATCCAAGACCCCCAAACAATCACCAGCCATTAAAAACAAAGAAATAACCACAGCCTCAAAAAAAAAAAAAAAAAAGAACAAAAACAAAAAACAAACAAACAAAAAAAAACAATAGTCCTATTTCAGACATGAAATTATCAAGCCATGGCAGCTGGTAAGATGGCCAAGGGGATTACACATTATTGACGTTGTCCTAACTCTGGTAGCTGGAAGAATAAAGCCATAAAAGAAATGAGCCCTGCATGCTTTTGGGACAGAAACTAATTCCTGTATTCTTGGAGCTTCTTATTTTCCTCGTGAGAATTTTATTACAAGGACAGTCCATGCTGAATATGCTGCAGAGCCTGCATAAGGGATGTTGACTCCAAAGGGATTTTGTCTCACACTTCATCCAGTTTACGACCAAAAGCTTGCATTACAAATGAATTGTGTTAGATGTTACCCTGGGAACCAAATTTTCAGTTCTTTTGTGGGTTTGCATGGCACCTAGATGCCCTGGACCAGCAACGGTCAGATAATTGGTGCTCGTTTAAAACCCTAGATCATGCAAAGGGAAATTAATTCATGTAAAAAATGCTCATCGATTTTCTACTTGTTTTGAGATACTCTGGAATTGCTGCATAGCCTTAATTTTGAGACCACAAGAGTATTATTGCATAGATTCATGACACCTGTGCTTCTGTAAGGAAGAGGCTGACAGAAAATCATCGTGGAAATATGGTTACTGCCTCCGTTGCCTTTTTCTGGATGCAAATGTTTATTATCTGCAGGCATCTACTTAATGGGAAAGGGCTGCCTCGCACTGAATGCAGCAATTTTATGGGGTTAAGGGGCAGTAAAATGCCTTTACAAAGTGATTTGCAGATCATGAAGACGCAGCGTGTGACCTTAAGAGCCACTGGCCAGCGGTGTTTTTGGCAATAAAATGGCTGGGTGCTGGGAGATGGACATAAATTGCTCCCGTTGCATTCACGCTGACTGCACAAAAGGCTTCAGAGCTGTGGTGTGCAAATCCCTGGCAGGGCTCTGCCCCACACAGGCACTTTTCCCAGTCTTAAAGCCAAGCAGCACTTGGCTCTGTCTTCTCCAGCGGGCAAAATAAGCCAACATCTTCTCCTGGGCTCTATAAGGTGACTCTAGTGAAAGGATGGAGGGCACCTGCTTCTTGGAGGGCACTTGCTTCTCGGTTAAACAGTGGGGAGGGAGAAGTGTTTCCAGCAATTGCTTTAGGACATGAAAATTTCTGTGCAAGGCTAAAGCATCTCCGTGTCCATTGAGGGTCCATTCTGTCTTCACCAGTGGCCCATGTGGAAACCTATGGCAGAGTGTAAGATGTGGGCAAGCCTGTAGAGATACTTCTTTAAAATGCTTTTCCAGTACAAGAATAAGCAGCTGCTAAATTAATTAGAAATTAGGAGTAGGAAATGAGTAGGAATTAGGTTCAGCATGAAGCAATGGAGGTGGATAGGACACCCGAAGAAGTAAGGAGTTTTTATAGGCTCCAGGGAAAGCTGGGCAAGGAATTGGAAAAGTGTTGTGTTGGGGAGTACTGACCAGATAAATCACACCCAAGCTAAAATGTTGTAGTTGGAGGCCAGAAAATCTACTGAAGGGTAGGAAAGTGCTGGGAGGAAATTACTCCATACACTGACTTGTCCCTCGGTGTTCACCAACTGTTGGTCACAGAGAGAGAATACCCCGTATCGTACTGAACAAGCATGGGCATTTTTTCTGTGTTTCCTATTTCTGCACATTGTAACTCAGGAAATTTCTGTTCAGAAACAGAAGACCTCAAAATCTGTAGCTGGTGAAGTTCTCTCCTTTCATGAAATTGCCTAATGGAGGGTGAAATCCTCGTAAGCTTTTAAGATTGACCTTTCCCCAGGGCAAGAAAGCAGCAGCATTCCTCTTCCACTCCACCTCCCAGCTGCCGACAGCAGCAAGGGTGGTTTGGGATAGGCAGGAGAGGACTGACCCATGGTATCACCTTGTCACGTCCACAAAACTCATACATAGACGTGGTCAACAAGGAAAAGGCAATTCCCCTCCATCGCAATAATGTGACCTGATTGGAATGTATGATTTTGATAAACTCGCTGGGTCTCTGTCTTCAAAGTCAACTTTTAAATCCAGTAAAATTATTGTGTTTGTTGCCCGTACCATGACGCCTCAGTAGACGTTCCCTGTGCTCCCACCTCAGCTTACTTCTGAGAAAGAAATTCCGTTTTTCAGCTGGTGCTAGTGAAAAGGTCTGTTATTGCTTTCCTTCCCCTGGGCCCCAGGAGCTGTGCACAGCTTCTTGAATCTGATTGCAGGAAAGCCAGGCTGAGGCTGTCTTCTTTTTTAATGAGAACTGCTGGAAATCTACACTGTGCTAACAAACACTGCTGCTGCTTGAAAAAAAAGAAATGGATTTTACATTGGGACAGCCAAATCTTTCACTGGAGTATATCAGCATCACTGATGTGTCTCCGACCCTAAATCCATGAAATATGGAGGGTTTGTTTTCTAATGCCGTGCTGCTGAACGCTTTTGAGTAGTGCATGAGGAATGTGATGAAGAGGAAGGCTGAGCAGGGAGAACCGCCTGTCTGACACGCAGCCGTTCATACCTGAAACATATGGAAAGGATAGTCCCGTGCCCCATCGGGGCTGCTATATCACAGACATTTCCTACAGCAGCCTCGTTAGCTTAAATATCTTCCCTTTCTGCAGATACTTCTGATTTCCAGCCCCTATATCCCACCCGAGAGCTCATCTGAGTTAAAAATAGGAGCGTGTAGGGATGGGGATGGGACGGGGATGGGGATGGGATGGGGATGGGATGGGATGGGGCTAGGATGGGGATGGGGATGAGGATGGGATGGGGATGAGGATGGGATGGGGATGGGATGGGGATGGGGATGGGATGGGGACAGGATGGGGATGGGATGGGGATGGGATGGAGACAGGATAGGGATGGGATGGGGACAAGAGCCCCATATTCTGCTCTGTTGGCATCAGTGGTATGAAGATGCTTCTTCCCATCATGAACAGGACTCAGAGCCTCGATGGTTGGAGCAAGGACTGAGGGAAATCAACCTTCACATTGATCCCTACCCATAGGGTAAGGGGAAATTAAGGATTTCTGGCCTCCTGTCCCACCATGCCAGCTGATGCCCCACAGCCACACGAGGTTCAAGATTCATTGCAGTGTGTGTTTTTTTTTTTTTATGAAAACCTTATATAAACAGCGAGACTTCTTCAGAGTCAGGCTGTGATGAATTGGAAGGCTTAAAAGAAAGAGGTGGCTTAAAGGAGATGAATTTGTCTCTTCTCGCTCCAGATTTTATGTCTCAGCAAATTAAGTGACATCTTTAGGGGCTCTGACAGACACGGAGAAGTTACCATCAAGCACGACAAGATGTCTTGTGAGAGCTGTCCCTGGGGATATAGCTTTTCCCTGGGGAAGCCTCAGGTCCCAAGATTAACTCAGAATAAATTTTATTATGGGGTGCTTCACAATTTCCTATGCCCTCAAACTGAGGTCCCATCAGCTGGGTATTTTGCTATTCCCTCTTGAAAAAGGAAAAGTAAACTCACCCACAGACATAACAGCTCTCCCTCCAAGCTTTCCCTGCCTTGAGATCAAACAGAATAAGGTTTCCAGTGCTTACACTTTGGGAAGGATGGATGCTGGGAGCTTGTCTGAGTTATCAACAAGCAGGAAGGAGTATGTTTACAACAGGCTCTCGGAGGCAGGGTATCTCCACACCAGGACTGAGACTGTTTGCTGTACCTTTATTTGACATCCTGCAATTTATATTCCGCAGCCGTCGCGCTGCGAGAGCATCTCCCTAGCCTGCAGCTTCATTTTCTGCACACAGCTACCCGGGCGTTTTAATTGTCCCATAAATCTGATGGAAAGGATTTGATGCAGAGAGCTGTTAAAATGCCAAATGTCTTGAGCACAGCAACTAATGAATGGCTCCCAATGATTCATGTTTCAATCTATATGCAAATGTGCCCTTTGGTTGGCTTGTGCCGGACCTTTCATTGCTGCATTACGGCTATCCAGGGAAGCCTCAGACTCATAGATCAGACAGATACAAGGCATAAATGGGCGAAGACTTAAATTATTCAGTGTTTATGAGAAAAGGAATCCAAACAGTGGGCTTACACTTTGCTTTTTATAATAACATGATTACAGATCAGCCCTGAGAAGACCTACAATAATGTTTGTTTCCCCCGCCCCTTCTTGCTATCACAAAATATGGCACAATGAATCACTTAGAGATGCGAGGCTGAATGCGTGTTATCCGATATCACCCAGGGCCAGAAAAATGTGTGTCAGCTCCCAGAGCAAACAGCGCTCGCAGAGCCCAGCTGAGAGATGTTTGTGAATGGACTGAGAGGTTTCGAAATCCCCCTGCTATTCTTACTTCCAGGAAAGAAAACCATCTCCCGGAGCGTTACACACGCAGTCTCTCGATCAGAAAATCTGTTCTTGCTCATTAATGAACTGCACGGATCCCTTTCATCCGCAGTGCTGTGTGTAATTCTGGTGTGAGGAAGTATTAACTAAACCGGGGTGGGTGCAAAAAGAGCTGCCACTGTCACAGGAGGGTTGGGAGTTTGTTTTATGATTTAAAAATATATATATATATATATATTTTGGAGGATTTCAGTCAATCCCAAGGCTGGCAGGGAAAGTGACTGCTCTCTATCACCACTGGAGAAGTGGCAAGAAGGGGAAAGGGCAATTTTAGCCAAAAGCCAACGCTGGCACAATAACAGGTATCTGCCAGGAAGCCACAAATACCTTGAGAAAATAGAGTTTTCTATACCAAGGACAGCATTGTTCACGCAGTGTTTGTTTTGTGGGGTTTAAAGCTGGGTGTGGGTACAAGGTCTGGATTGCCAGCTTCCTGGGCCACCACCTTCCTTCTCTGCCGCTTCCCCATTGCTGTCAGCCCACGCCCCAAGCTGCCCTAGATCCGTTGCATCGCTCTCCAGAGCTCGAAAGCGGTCTCCAGCTCCATCTTCATGTGTCAGGCAAGGCGCTTGGCCTCCCCCAAGGGACCTATATGCCGTTAGAAATTATCAAGGGAACATTAGCTGCCCTCCAAAGGTAACCCTGGCCAGATTGAAAAGGAGGAAGACTCAGGAATTCAGTGATTCCAAAGGAAATGTTAGATGTTTGGCTTCATTTCTTTCAAGTTGGCTTTCAACCCTATCTAAATCAAATCCCACAGCCAAAGCGGGACTTTGGACTGAACATATTCAAACACTTAAATATTAATGCTAAAGGATCCTCTCAGAGGCCTTTGTGGTGTTGAGATTTCTCTGTTTTGTGCATTTAAGGACCAGTTCTGGGTTTTATGCTCAATGAACTGCCAGAGGTGGCACCGACTTGGCAGCATGGATAGTTGCAGAAAAACTGGGAGGTTTTGGCATTGCCCCCAGGAACAACCCCACCGGCAGCACTGCTGAGCCAGGCAAACAGAGCTGAGGTTTCCAAACAAGCTTTTGCTCCTGGAAAGCTTCAGATTGGTTGGAGACACCTTCCTTACATGTCTGTCACCCTGGTGTCAACCTAAACAAGAGCTTTATAGCAGGAGGTCTTTTCACGGTGCTTGACCCTTCAGGACCTTCATTTCTTACATTGACCTGGTTATGTTAGGTCTCTGCTGTTTCTTTTCACTCCTAATTCTACTTCTCTGTCTGAAACCCCAAGAGGAGGCATGTGGCAAGGTTGCCTCTTGCCATTGGGACCGTGGTGGCCTTGGCAAACCCCTCGTTGAGGAGCAGAGATGTGCTGCTCACCAGGCCATCCATGCTCCAGGTCACCATCCCCTCCTGGTCTCAGCTCTGTCTCTTCTTGAAATAAAAGACAGAACATGCAGGAATGAGCTGCTGCTGTGCTGCGGAGCCAAAAGAACTTGTCAGGCTGCCAGGACAGGAATTTGGGAAGCCCTCCTTTTATTCCTTCCCTTTCTTTGTGCATGGAAATGAACCTGCCATCAGTAATTTGCTAGCGACTAAAGCTGATAAGTTTGGCTCCCTGCGGGCCCCTGCTGGGGAACAATATTGGCTTTTCTTCTGAATTACTGAGGGGAAAGCACAGAGAACAGGGTAGGAGCCTTGTCTGTTGCCTTTTTCCTTGCTGAGAGCCATGCACGGCCCTCCACACTCGGCTGTCCAGAGCCAGCCTCTAAGGGAGACATTAAAAATCAAAAATCCTGAGCTATAGCTGGGCAAAAGCAGGAAAAACAAGCTGTCGGAACCAAAAGCTCCAAGCTGATCTATCTGCCTTTACTAGCAGTTGCCGGAGCCCTGGCACTGGCTGCCCAGAGAGGGGCTGGGGGCTCCTCCTTGGGGATCTCCAGCAGCCACCTGGACGTGGGGCTGGGCCCCCTGCTCGGGGTGGCCCTGCTGGAGCAGGGCTGGCACCACAGGGACCCGCAGCTGCCCCACACCACCAGCCACTCGGGGTCCTGTGAAAATTTTCAAGGGAAAAAGGGTGGGAGGGAAAGATTGTATGCATGCTGTGTGCATTGAAGAATTAAAGAAAGAAAAGACAGAGGGGAAGCTCTCTGCAAAGTCATACTGATCAGGAACAGCACAGATGGATCTCTAAAATCTTTGAGCAAAACTAAAGGAGGAACAGTACTTCTATTGCTGCTAGTTGCAATTAAATGCCACGATAAACAGCAGCTCTTTGGACCACAGAGAGCAAAAGTAGTTCAAATCTCACTCACACTAGACCTTTAGATGGGGTAAAGAATGCAAAAACCTGAGAACGAGCCCATATCTGCTAAAAACTGGGCAATAAATACCCACTTCTGTGCATATCTATTCCCTGATATCTGTCAGCAAAAAGCTGCTCGACATCTGAACCTAAATCAGGGAGAGCTTAGTCTCAAAAATATTGCGAACAGCAGGAAATGGAAGACTTTTTTGAAAACTGTAGATTGTTCCAAAGGTCTGGGGTTTTTCTCATTTCGTAATGAGAAGTTGTAATCCTGAAGTAGTGCATCAAAAAGTGCTGATAACTTTTAGTAGTCCAACTGGGGATTCCTCATACACTTTCAACACACAGTCCTTGTGAACTAAGATGTTTGCAGGGAAAACAACCGACTATCTGCTCTTAAAATCCCTACAGGAGACTGAACAATCACATTGAATAGTCAGTGAGGCTCCAGTATAATAGATTCTTGACATTCCTACACTCAGGTGATACCAACAAATCGCTCACAGATGGCTCCAGTTTTTATTTCCCATCATCCAGCTTTCAGGACAAAGATACCAGCGTGTTTTTCCTTCCATCGCAACATCCTATATTGCTCCCTCACCTGCTGACAGAGGGGCAGCATCACTCCTGCTCTGCTCCAGCTTTATTGCTGTACCACTGCAGGTAGGAGAGGTAAAAGCCCAAGAAGTCAGCACTGGTTTCACGCCAGATCAGCTGCTTAGTGAGGAGCCAAGTCCCAGGCTAGATCCCCAGGCTAATCGATGCCTAGGGCGGGGGCTATAAGGCATCAGGTGCCTTGATGATTTATTGGAGCTGTTACTGCCACCCTTTGCAGTAACTTTCATGATAGCAGAGGGGACAGAAGACAATAAGGAGGTTCCTGCACCTCAGCTCTCCATTCACAGCTGAGTCCACCTAAATGTCATAAGGTAAGTGCAGGATAAATGGAGATTTATCCTGCCCTAGGAGAGGCAGGAGGGAGATGACTTCAGAAACACCCCGCTCCCTGCCTAGACAAGACACCTTGTTCTTAGAGAACTAGAAAGATTAAAATTGATTAAAACTCTGCAAAGAGCAAATTTAGACAAAAACAGAAGACTATGAGCTAGTGTCTGAGGACTATGAGCAGTATCAGCTGCTCTGCTGAGCTTGCAGATCAGCATTTCAACTGACTTTGTTTTAATTTCCACACCTGTTTTCTTTGGCATCACAAACTCCATCTGTCAGAGTTTGTGACGTGAGGCCAATGCCTCTGCATCTTTTGGGAGGGGACTGAGCTCCTTATGTCCCCTAGAGAAACGTAGTCTCTCTGAGATGCCTTCCACCCACAAAGCATTGCCTGGCTCTTCTGGCCACTGGTATCAACTGGTACCACTGGGGTTCCTGCACACAGCTTCAAAGGCCCAGTGCTTTCTGCCCAGTGGTAGCCAAAAACATATTTGCTGAGATAGACACAGAGTTGAATCAAACCTGTTGGGTAGATTTGCTCCACTGTTTCAATTCACCCCCAATCCAAGACGCTGGGCGGCACCGTCAGTCCTCCCCAGGTGTGAGATGGATGAGATAACCCAGAGGAAACTGAGGCAGTCGTGCCCAGATGCAGGGAAAACTACAATCCGAAGCCCTAAATGATATCTTAGTCTACACCAGACTCTCCATGCAACATCATGCATCAATTCTTTTTAAATATGAAAAAAAAAATCCCCCTTTTTTTTGTTTTCCATAGCGAAAGCAGCACTACTGCTACTGGAAATCAAAAATCAGTTTGTGCAGTGATTGTGCTTCATGGCTGGCAAAAAGCTGTTTTATTCTCCTGCATATCCAGGACTCACGTGCAGCTCCCGGGCCACCCCAGATGAGAAAATAGAAGCAGAGCATTGCGTGAGGTTAATCTGGACTACACACACAAAGCAATGATTTCCTCTAAGCCAATCATGGATTAAGGCTAATGAGTATCCCTGCATCTTGTAACGGTCCTTTTAGAGAAATAAAATCGGATGGAAATAGCTTGACGCGACCCTTCCCCCCAAAGAAAGCTTGTATTAGTCTTTGGGGTAAAATGAGAAATGCTGAAGAGTGGAATGCTTCACTTACCTGTCGTAGAATGACCATGGTTCCTGTATAAACACATCAGCGATCACCAGGAATGAACCTAAAGCAAAAGAAATTGGCAATTAATGGACTGACACCCTGACTCGTTGACCCCCTCTTGACACCGATGGGTCAGATCCAGCCCCTTGGCGTGGAAGAAGGCTAGGAGCACTTTAACTCCCAAGGCTTTCGTAATATTAATTCCAGACAGTGTAAGACAATCCTCTAATACACCAGGATTAATGCCTGCACGGTGGTGAATGAGACAGGGACTGGAGGTTGCTTATGCAAGTGGTGTTTTGTAAACGGAGTCCTAGAAAGTTATCCAAAGATTAAGTGACAAACAGACTGATGCTGATTTCTTGCACGTACCACCAAAGCCCAGGGTACGAGTTAATGCATGTGACGAGCTGCCCTGTCCTTACTGCTCACAAGGCTGGATGGACTGATCAACTTCTAAGCAAAACTGCTTTCAGGAGGGGAAAGAAAAGACCAAGCCCACAGATAATACCTCCATTAGGCAGAGCATCTCCACGCTCTGTCCCTGCCTGTTGTACGTGCTGTACCTTTGTGGGATTTGCATGTGCTTTACATAGGAAAATCCTATGCTGCTCTTGGGTTTGTGCTTCCTGGGGTGTGGTGTCACCTCACGATGCTCCCAGCATGAAATGGGTTTGGTCTCTGTGAGCGAAAAATGCTTTCAAGGAATTAAATTTCTGCAGCTTTTAATCTCCAAGTCATCCGTACCGCATGGCAATCAGTGATTGTTAAATTTACGATGCGGAACATTTTCCATAATAGTAAAAACTCTCATGCCTTAGAAAGTAGGCCAAAAGGCACACTTTCCGAGAGCTGCAAGTCCCACGAGACACGGGGGATGTGAAAGCTGATGAAAGATGATCTTGCAGGACACAAGATGTTTCCCTTACGGCGACAGAATGGTCCAGACAAGTCATACAAAACCAAGTATTTTGTATCGGGTTTCAGACATATATTTTACTTTTGTGCTTTCCCAGCTAAAAGGAGAACATTTATGGGAGGACTGAAGAAAAGAGGGGGTTGGACCCAATGATTTCTCGAGGTCCCTTCCAACCCCTACAATTCTGTGTCTTTCCACCCCCTCAATCATCTCCAGGTGAAACATCCCTGACACAAGACATCCCTGAAACGAGAGACACAATTTGGGACAGACTCAATCCCACAAAACAAGGAGTTGTTTGGAAAACATCCAGACCAGCTACATGATCCCTCTGCACTGCCTGCCTCTTCTGTCCCTGGAGAAGAACCTGGTGTCCTGGTGCAGCCAAGGCAGCACTGTTCATCAGGAAATATACACCAGGCAGTTACCCAAATTTTGGCCGCGGGCCATATTTAATGAATTAATTTTGCTTTCCCTAGAAGATAGATGACTGGTAGAAAATCATGTGCCTACTTAATATCTGAAAGGCTGTGAGGCAGTTGTCCTAAATCTCAGTTTGAATCTCCTCTGCAGTACTTTAATTATTCCCCTTTCCAGCAGTCCGAGTTCCTGGGTTGAGGGACATCTGCTATGGACAAGTGATCTTCTAGCTGTTTGCCTCGGTTTCCCTCTCCAAACACCCAACAAGGTAGCTCATAAGTATTCCAGTCATTACCGATTTGCATGTTAATTAGCCAAATGGCTATATAAGGGGCAACCAGCTTTCCCCAGCAGGGAAAACCCCAAAAGGGAAGGGCAGGGCACGCAGCATATTGCCCTCCCTGTTCTTCCCACAGGGGTGAGTAAGAAGGATTGGGCTTGTCTGAGCACCAGGGAGATCAGCTGCCCTCTAATTCATGGGGGCCCCGGTGCAATGCAGCAGCCATCTGGACCCTCCGGCCCTCCTTGGCAGGTGAGTGTAGGGAACATCATTCCCACCCTTATCTCTGTGTGGAGTTGTACAGCTGCTTGTGATACAGAAACGATCCAGGTTAAATAAAATGTACCTGCCATCTCCACAATATCACCCACACATAAAACAAAAGCGTGAAGGCACTGTCAATACAAGGTCTCCACACTGGTGACCTCCTCCGTGACTTTCTTGCTGTTTCTGAAGAGATCCTAATTGCAAGAGCAAGGGGAACCCAACAGAGCTCAACTCTGGAGGAGTCTGGACAAAGCTACTCCCCTGCAATTGCAAAGTGGGGTTGCTTTTCCAGTCTGTTTAACTGGCATTTCTGCCTTTTTGGCACTTTAGGACCAGAATCCAGCCACATGACCAGCCACACTGCTTAGGGCATCACTACACGATGCTAATCCTCCAGAGCAAATGCCCATTAAGCACTGGCTAGGAGAAATACAGATCTTTCATTTTAAGTGCAGGTTCTGTTCCTTTCTCCTGAAGTTCTCCATCTCACGTGATTTTCCTGTCTGCAAATGCAATGAAGAAAATGAATAAATAATTTATAGGGTTCACTGACATTCAGTGACAGCCTGTCCTCTGCTCACCCAGCTTGGTGTAAAGCTTGATTTGGGGAACACCCCGAGCACCTAATAGTGTGAAAAGCCAAGAGAATTGGCTGTTGATTCACTGCCTTACTTCTAATGGACTTGACTGGCAGAAGTGTAATGTACCACCCTAGCTGAGTAGAGAGATTTAACACGCCAATGCTCTCTGCACACTGCTGCTTTCACCTCCTGCCCTCCAGCAAGGGATCTGAAAAGGATTAAAGATTTTGCAATGTTTTTTACTGTTCATCAGAGAAATGGTGAGTAAAAATAAGGTCAGACCTATGCCCTTGGAGACAAGTGACCTTGTACTTACCGAAAGCAGGATTCAGACTGGAAAGAGAAATAACGGCTCTTGAATGAAATTAAAATAACAAATTCACTGTTCTTTGGGGTCTCTAAGCATTGAATGTGCATGACGGCAAGCAGAGAGGAAGGGGACAATGTTACTATACACCACCCATTCTGCTCCATGTCCTGCTGAAAGCTGGCATGCTTGGGAAGCTACCGCAGTTTGTATTCTTCCTTGAGCCCTTCATTAGAACCAGGCCTTTGAGGTCAGAAGATATGAGACTGAATGAAACTGAATACAGCAGCCATCCACCTTCTTCTTGGCTAACAAGTGTCTTCCATGCTAGCTTGATCCAAACACATCAACAGACACAATCCACCACTTCTCTAAGTAATTAGCTCCAAAGGTCAAAATGTACTTATTGTTTAAAATGAAGTATCTTCTCATCTGTGAAACGAAGTATCTTCTCATCAACAGACCTGTGTCTGTTGGTTTGTGAGAGAATCAGCATCTGGCCTGTGCTCCCTGTGAGGGCACTTACAGCCTCCTCCCAGCCCTTCTCACTGTGCTTTTCAATGAACTGAACATCACACTCTCATAATAAAAATGAAAAAAAAAATAAATGGTTTTTGAGACCACCTTGGATAGAAACACAGAATCATAGAATGGTTTGGGTTGGAAGGGGCCTTAAAGCCCACCTAATTGCAAGCCCCTGCCATGGTCAGGGTCCCCTGCCCCCAGCCCAGGCTGCCCCCAGCCCCACGCAGCCTGGCCTTGGGCACAGCCAGGGCTGGGGCACCCCCAGCTCCTCTGGGCAGCCTGGGCCAGGGCCTCAGCGCCCTCAGAGGGAAGAATTTCTTCCCAAGGCCTCCCCAAAGCCTCCCCCCTGCCAGGCTCCAGCCGGTGCCCCTCGTCCTGTCCCCCCAGACCTGACCAAGAGTCCCTCCCCAGCTTTCCTGCCCCCCCTGCAGGCCCTGGCAGGCCGCTGGCAGCTCTCCCCGGGGCCTTCTCTTCCCCAGGCCCACCACCCCCAGCTCTCTCAGCCTGGCCCCACAGCAGAGCTGCTCCAGCCCCTGAGCATCCTCGCGGCCTCCTCCGGGCCCGCTCCAGCAGCTCCGTGTCCTTGCGCTGGGCCCAGAGCTGAACGCAGCGCTGCAGGGGGGGCCTCCCGAGAGCAGGGCCCAGGGGGACAATCCAGGGGGACAACCCAGGGGGACAATCCCCCAGGGGGACAATCCCCTCCCTCGCCCTGCTGCCATGCTGCTGCTGCTGCAGCCCATTTGGCTTTCAGGGCTGCCAGCGCACGGGGCCAGATCGGGTCCAGCTTCTCACCCCCCACCACCCCCAGGGCCCTCTCCTCAGCTCCCACCTCAGTTGAGAAGAACCAGAATTTTGCGTCCTGTTAGATGACTGCTTTAGCTACTGGTGTGGTGCTTAAAACATGAGACTCAGCACTGTCCTGGCTTTGGACTGATATGTTCATGGTAATGGCCATCCACTTATACCTCCCCCTCCCATGACGCAGATATCTTCATCCTCCGAGAGACTCACAAGCACTCCTGAGTGAGCAGACAGGATGAGATAAAACCTCTCTCGTGATGGAGACGTGGGGACACGGTGAACACACCCTGGCCAGCAAACCACCAGCCTCCGTGCTGAGAAAGTTCCCTTCTTTACATCTTAATTGCCGCCTCTGCACGAAGGGATCAGCCCGAGGTCAGGCTGACAGGTGACAAGAGGAACGCGAGGAAACCGTCACCTCAGCAAGGGAGGTCACAGCACCCATAAGGTGCAGAAAACATGGGAATTACCCATCTCACCATCTCACGTGAGCAGTACATCCGTGATGCAAACGTGTCTGCAGGCACCTGCAAGCCCTGGGAGATGATTAGCACAGAGCGTTTCTTACTAGAAAAACCCCGATCCAGGTTCATTGAAAGGAAAAAAACAAACAAACAAAAAAAAAAGCCTTTCCTACTGCCTTTTGATCAGACCTAGAGTGGCCACCAGATTTCCAGTTAACACTAATGCCGATATTGGGAGGCAGAGGAACAGCTGCTTTGGACAAGAGATGCAGAGATGCATTTGGGTGGAAAGAGTAAATTCCCCTTCAGTTGTGGGTCCTGCTGCACGGAAAATGGGGAAAAACTGAGGTTCAGGCAGAGCTGCAAGGTGACACATGAAGGCCTATGTGATACTGAAGGGTAAAGATCCCTCATGAAGCCTTGGGTCCCCACAGGGGCTCCCCATGTCTCTCTAGTCATCAATGCAACATGATGCAACTAAACAACAGCCTGCAAGGGCTGTTCCAGGGAACACACAGATTTTTCTGTAGCTGCTTCTACAACATTCATCATTGCCTCAGTGACAGCCATAGGATTAGCTCCTAATTAGATTTCAGGGTGCTCCCATCGGGCTTCTCTTTCTGGTGTGGGTGGATGATATTCCCAGGGAAGACCTGGTAAGCTTTTGTTGTTGTTCTTCCAAAAAGAGATGCTTTGGTCATCCCACAAAGATCAAGTCCAGGATCTCCAAGCTCAGAATCTTCCAGCTACCAGAATTAAAAAGGACCCTCTCTACAGAGAAGATCAGAGTCTGCTAATCAATTAGCCAAATAACTTAAGGGAGAAAAGACTGCAGACACCAAGGTGGACTATCACAGTAAAGTAGTCCAGGGGTGTGAGCAGAAGTGATGTATTATTTACACAGATAGTTTGCATTGCTGTAATTTTTTTTATTATTATTATTTTCTTTCTGCAAGTAGCTCAAGGAAGAAAGTGCAAAGCTAATGCACACTGCAGTCTGTCATTCTGCAAGTGCAACTGAAACCCAAGGAAATGATTCTCGTAACTGAAACCACCAATAAATAGGGTGCTATCTACCTCAACACGAGTGACAGAGGGGTGTCAGGGGTTGGGAAGTAGGTAGAATTTCCAGTCAAAGACTTTAACACTCAAAAAACAGGACTTGATCTTCAACAGACTTCAGGCAGAACAGAAAGCTTCTAAAATATTTTGCTTTTCTGTAAAAATGAGCAGTTAAACCACGTTGTGAGCTCTTCACATTGGTCAGACAATGGTTTGGGTTTGAAGGGACCTTAAAAGATATCAGGTTTGTTCCCCATGCCCTAGCAGGGACATCTTTCACTACATCAAGTTGCCTGAAGGATAAACTTGGTCAGGCTGACTAAGGGTCAGATAAAAACGTAAACAGTGTTGTTTGTGCTGACCCATCTGAAAAACTCACTGGCCAGAGCCTCAGCAGTGCGAACTATCAGACACACAACTGACTTCAGAGCAGCTGCGTTATTTCCACAACCTGACAATCAGGGCACCACGAGACACTGAGGTGGTAATATCTGGTGGTGAAGTGATTTAGAAGACAGCAGGTGGAAGGAATGTGATCCTCTGTGCCTTCCTCGACGGCTCCAGGCTGTGCCATCCTGGTCACCTTTGCAAAGCATTGCATCAGCGAGCAAAATGCTCAAACCCAGCCGCAGGACCTTTGAGCCTCCTTGGTGCTCTGCAAGTCGGCACTGATCTCCTCAGGGAGTTACCCAAACACTTCCATATTTTGGATTAGGACAAGCAAAAACATTCCCCAGAAAGCCTTACATAATATATATGTTCAGCTGTGCTGAGGGTGCGTGAGTGCAACACAAAGTTAATGCTACATCTCACAAGACATTTCTAACAGTATTAAAGGAAATAAAACCAATCCAAAGACACATCAGGCATTAGGATGTGATTTTAAACTGTGCTCAAGACAAAAGGAAATGCTTTCCCAAAGCCAAGTGCCCATCCTGTGACAAACTTGCTACCTAGGAATGGTGCAAAGGGGTGCCTGAGCATTTCTTTGCTTGCCCTAGGCCATGTGCACAGATGACAAGAGTGCTGGGAGCTAGTTTTGTTTATCCAGACTAGTTTGGGGTCCACTGAGTAAGATAAAACATGCAAAACCTAGAATGGCAGTTCGTTAGTACACAGCTCTGCCATGGCTTTCTGCACCAAATCAGCACACATCCTCCACTCTGCTGTGATAATATTGACATTTAGTTGATTTTGTGGTTCTCAATGGATGTCCCCTCTTCTGCCCCGTCCCTGTGCTCCCTGAGCATCTGGGAATACGTTAGAAGACCTATTGTGCCATATCACACTTAGCTGACCCTATGGGATTAATGTGGCCCTCAGACCACCACTTGAAAGGTCTTGGTAGCGGTACCCCACAATGAGACACCTCCTCTGAATGAGCCCCAGCCAAAAAGGCTGCTTTAGAGCAAGAAACCAGAAAACTCCCTCCTCTGAAGAGTCAGAGCATCAATACTCAGCCTCTGTTCTTCTGAGAGCAGTCGGGAAACGGGCATCAATTTTTTAAGCCTCCAGCAGGAAGTTGAATAGATTTGCCTTGCATTCAATCCCTCCAACAAGCCCGGCAGGTAGAGGAGCAGAACAAAAGGCCTGACCTTTTCCTCTCCCTTTGCTTTCAAGAAGCTGGAGCAAAACAATGCCTCTCGGTGGCATCCGATCCCACCTCACCCCAGCCTCCCGAGGAGGGCTATTTCCCTTTGTGCACCAGCCTCTACCAGCAACCAAGTATTTTTCAACAGTAATGAATCAAATAAAGTATCCTTTGGCAAGGCAGGCAGGTGTAATTTCAGCATAAACCAGACCGAGCAGACTGAGTGAGTCTAGGCAAAATGCTGCACTTGCAGCTTAGCCTAAGGGTGTTTGCAATTTGTTTTCATCCCTTCTTTATGAACTCCCAGTCTTGCTAGGACCTCTAAGTGGGGCCTGGCACTGGCCAAGAAGATATGAAGAATGAAGCCGATATGTGAACCTGAGGGTGATTCAGCTCGTGAGCACACTGTCCAGGCTCTCCTCCTCGGAGCAGGACTGTCCTGCACAGTGCTGGCCCATACGGGAAGTCATAGAGTCCCAGAACCATTAGGGTTGGAAAAGCCCTCCAGGATCATCTGGTCCAACCACCCCCTACCACCAATGTCACCACCAAACCCTGTCCCTAAGCACCACGTCCAACCTTTCCTTGAACACCCCCAGGGACGGGGACTCCACCACCTCCCAGGGCAACCCGTCCCAAGGCCTGACCGCTCTTGCTGAGCAGAAATGTCTCCTCATTTCCAACCTGACCCTCCCCTGGCACAACTTGAGGCCATTCCCTCTGCTCCTATCACTGGTTACCTGTGAGAAGAGGCCGACCCCCAGCTCCCCCCCCTTCCTCTCAGGCAGTTGCAGAGAGCAATAAGCTCTGCCCTGAGCCTCCTCTTCTCCAGCCCCAACCCCCCCAGTTCCCTCAGCTGCTCCTCACAGGCCTTGTGTCCCTGGCCTCTCGTTGGTCCTGAGCACACAGGGACATCTGCAGACATGGTGGAGGTTGACTTCAGGTTATTGTGTCCTGCAATGAACACATGGATCTGGGAGGAGACTCATGAGTGGCACATCCTGGTGTGCACCAGGCTGAGGAGGCAGAAACCTTCTGAGCTGCCTGGGCTCTGCCAGCCCTGCGGCTGAACCACAGCCCGTAGCCCTTAGCTCAGACAAAGGTTTAATCTTTTGGTGACATTGCTCAGGCACTTACAAAGACTGTGTCTATAATCTGAGTACAACAACATGAAGATCCAAGGGATGGCGTGTGTACATCTCTATACTCTGTATAGGATGATACCTTATATCCCCTAGATAGATACTCTGGCCAGCCCCACATTGCTGGCTCCAGCTAGGAACAACTAGGCCATGATATGAAGGAGGAGGGACTGTGTCATCTCCTTGGCCCTCCCAGCTTTACATTTTCTGAATCTGCAAGAGCAGAGGCCTTGCTCCATGACAGAGGGCAGGAGAAGGAGCAGAGCATGGCAGACAGGGACTGTGGCCCCAGCATAACATTTGTGGGGTGTTAGGTGAGTTTTCCTTTGGCACACCAGGAGCTGGTGTAGTTTTGGAGGGGTTTAAGTCCTTGAGATCCTTCTAAGTCCCATGAGGTATTCCCTTTTAGAGCAGTCTCTATGTGATCTACTATATGGCAGAGTTAGGAGCAGAACGCCAGACTAATTGCAGTTCAATAACTTAATTACTGACCTACTGCTCTTTTTTTTTTTTTTTTCTATAGAAAGGTTCATTAAAGAGTCTTTACTGCAGCCACTGTTGCAGTAATCACTCCAGCAAGCTGTGTTATTCACTCTAACCCCAGCCAATTTACTGAGGAGGGGATGACGCTGTCCTCATTTCACACAGAGGGAAACTGAGGCGCAGAGGGATGACGTGGCTGTCCCCAAGGTCACACAGGAGGCCAAGGGCAGATCAGGAAGGTGCACCGTGCCTCTTGTAGACACCGAGTCTGTGCCTACCACTCCAGAACAAAATGCCTTTAATAAAGGCAGCGTCCCTGCTCTTCTCTGTCCTTAAATTGTCCTAATGAGCTGCCGCCTCACCCTCTACTCTTGCGGCTCCCTAACACCTCCAAGGTCTCCAAGTCCAACCAGCAACCTGACCTACCGAGTTTTGCTTGAACAAAGTGTACAAACCAAGTGGAAACTGTGCTCTTTCAGGGTGCCTTTGGTACAACCAACTTCACTAACAGCAATTGCCATCGCATCCCTCGGGGCACCATGAGGCAGCGCCAGAGACATCAGCCTTGTAATAGCCCCGCCGAGATGGGGACAGGAGGTTCCTGACTCATCGGCTGCAGATGCAAGATGTCATGTTCATTTTGCAGCTGGGGAATCTGAGTCACTGCTTTTTGGTCTGTCTTCTGCTCTTCGTGTTTGGCGGGGCACGCTGTTGCTGGCAGTGCTTCGGCACGTGGGCATCACCTGGCTGAGCTGATGCTGTTCCCGCTTGGTAAAGAACAGAGCCAGAAACACTGCTGGAAGTCTCTCTTCCCACAGCAGAGCTGACAAAGCCTCATTTATAACCATAAAACTCCAATCCATTTTATGTCCTGATGGTCCCTAGGGCACAGTCCCACGCAGGTGGGACATCCAGAACAGCTTTCACACCCCACTGGAGCTCTCCGGGTCTGACAAGGGCTGGCATCCCTCTGCAGGGCACCACTTTTCACCAACGCCTGCCTGCAGATTTTCACAAAGTGCCTAGGAACTCACTTTCCTTGCAGCAGAGCTGTCAGATTTGGAGTGAACTTGGCCAAGAAACTCCCCTGTGATTACGTGACACATCGCAAGAGCCGGGCGGCGTGACCACAGAAGCCTCATTTCCTATGGAAATCAGACTAGATGAGCAAGTCAGCGCTAATCAGGGACTTCGTTCATTCCCCTGTTAACGAGCTGCTCCATTCCCACCCTTGTTTGCAGTATGTTGAGGTATCCCTTCGAGGAAAGGGGTGGCGGTTACTATTTACTATTTGCTCTCAGCTCCACGTAAGACATGGGTGTCGTTGGAGACAAGCCACTGTCCTTGCTCTGAGTTTAACATTTTTACCTAATACCTTCCCAGAGCTTGTGATGAGAAGTCAGGGTATGTTTTGCAGTAGTCTGCTACCAAACAGATGTAACAGGGTGCTGGGGGACATCCAGAGGTTTATTTCTAAGAGCAATAAGGCTGCTCAGTGGGCTTTCTCCCTCTGCTACCCACCACCCCAAGCTGCACCAGCACAATTAACAGGACTCGTGATTTGCCCTGTTGTGCTGTCCCAAGCTCATGTAGCTCTCACAGAGATTTGGCCAAGAGAACTGGGTGCTCGCATGGCTCCCCTTTGGGTACAGGCATGGCATTTAGCCACAGGGACAGCAGCATCCCCGTGCTGGAGTAATACAGCTGCACTCTTAGAAACTCTCCTCAGCCAGCAGATTGGGCTGATCTGCTCATTAATTGTTTATAGGACGCCGTGTATTGCTTTACTGAATTACATAAAAGGTCTAATAGCTCCTGCCAGGGCTCCTGACCCCTGGGCGGGCTGTGCCAAGGCAACCCAAGTGTTCTGAGGTAGTCGTGAGCCCTGAAAAGCTGCAGAAACCAAAGGAATTAGTCCATTTATTATTTTTGGGGAGGCTCAGGGTTGCACCAGCCCTTGGGGACACATCTGGGAGCTGTCTCGATGACACCAAAATTCCAGAAATAAGACATTTGCATACAAAATATATATATAAATAAATAAAAATAAAAAATAATTTTAAAAAAAAAGCAAGAAAGTGTAAAGTCAGCTCTGCCCCAAGTTTTCCTGGGCTTTCTGTCCCAAGCCACAGCACGGTCAGACCACAGGAGTCCTGGCTCTGTTATTCCACAGGGACTGAAGGCAGCCAAGAAGCTGAGCTCCAGGGCAGATGAGGATGGTCTTCTTCACTCCCTTTGTGTGCAGCTCCTCCGGTTTAAGAAAGGCTCTTGCATGGGGGTTATAGCTAAAATAGCCACCCCATTTATATCTCAACCCAAATATTTCTCCAGACCGAAACCTTCTGCAGGCTGTAGGAGAGACAAACACAGCACACACGGGTCCTTCAGCCTGTTTCAGTGCAGGGTAAATCTGCTGGCCTCGATGGCTCTGATCCAGCCAAGCCAAGGGATGAGAGGAAGCAGGACAAAAATAGCAGGGACAGCACAAAGCCGTGGCATGCACCACTGGTGCTGGAAAACACCCTCAGACACAGATTGGGGGCAGAGGTTTGATGCATTTTAGCTTGGCTTGTAGGGCTGCTCCCAAGCCTCTGCAATGTGCAGGTGCTGAACTCCTCCATCCATCAGGAGGTCCCTCCCATCACCCGCTGATGGTGGAAGGTGGGACGGTTTTTGGGTGCCCCCTTTCTGTCCCACTGAGCAGGGGGCAGCTCTGGGGTCCACAGGGAACTGCACACAAACCCTGCCCTTCCTAGCCATGAGCTGGCTGCTCCCAGCATCTGTGGCAAGTGCTGGGGGACCCATGTGGGACCCGATGCAGAACCAGCAAAAAATCCAGTAAGCTGGCATCAAGAAAGCATTTTCAGTGGGAAAGGAAGAGAGCAGGCTTTATTTCCCTCAGCCCTCATGATACTGCTACCAAAGGGATGAGACTGACACCTTATCTCCTCTGCGGCAGCTAAGTGCATGGAGGCAAATATCTCAGAAGAATTGTTTCAAGGATCTCAGGGCATGAACAAGCCTTTGTGAGTGAAGTATGAGCTCAGGAAGCATTCATCTATGTACAAAAGCCCACACTGCATCCAGTTTGTGGGCTGAATTTATTGTGTTTCTCTGATTGTGGCCAACAGAGGATGCCCAGGGCAAAATAAATAAATAAATAAATAAAATAAAACCAAGGTGTTGATTCACTGGTACTTCTCCCTAATACTCTAATAATACAGCTCAAGAACTTCTGGAGCCAAAGATGGGTGGCTTTTGTTTTTAATATATACTTTGCAGCTTCTGAAAGCCTTTTCATTGATGAATTTGTCCGACTGCTTTTGAATTTTTTTAGGATACACAACATGTTGTGTTAAGGAGTGTGACAGATGTTGGGTTGGGTGAACTCTTGTTTGCTCTCAGCCTGGTCTCTGTTAGTTTTATCTGATGCTCCCTTCTGTTTGTATGACATAGGACAATTAAGAAAACAAGGGGAAATCCTTCCTTTCTCTGAACCCTTCCTAACAGACCTACATCATTTTGGGAACAGAGGGACGAGAACAGCTCTCCATAGCCCAGTGGACCCACAGGTGAGCAACGCCAGCTCACTTTCCATCCCTCTCGTCTACCATCTGATTTGCTTTTTATTATTATTACTACTACAAGTGAGATCCTAGCTTCATGCTGCCCTTTCCACAGCCAGGAATGGCTTTGCCTCCTGGGGCACAGCTCCCAGCACGCAGCCTGGTGTCCCATCAGGGTGAGGAGAAGGTTTGTGCTTACGGCAAGATCAGGACTCATGGGTCTCAGTTCTGCTAACACTCAGAACAACTCGGGCACATCCTCCTGCAAGCCTTTCTTCCTCCACACAGCTTAAATTTGGAGGCCAGGCTGCCTGGGCAGCAGCAACAGCAGTGGGAACCTCCACCCAAGGCATCCTATAACATCTATAATCAACCTAAAGCATAAAGTTTTACTCCGGGGATGTGGAAACCCAAGCACTGGGTTAGTACAGCAGGTCAAACATGGGATAGGGGATGGATGGCAGCTGGGAACAAGAAGTCTCCTGGCATGGGGACCCGACAGTCCCAAACACACCGTCCCGTCCCGTAGCAGGCTTTCCCTTGCCGAGCAGAGCATTTCCCAGCACAAAGCTCTCCTCCCCGCCGTCTGCACATCCTGCCAGCCCCTTGGTACGGTGACACTCGTCCCACTGAGCTTTGGGAGCAAGAAACCCCTGGCAGGTTTTAATTTATTTTATTTTTTTAAGGCGAAGAGCAAAAGTCACCTTTTCTCCTTCCACCCTCAGAAGGGACCAGCAGAGACGACCTGGCAGGGAGTGGAAGCAGCAGCTGCTACCTGGTGGCACGATTTTGGTGGAGAAAACCAAAAACATGCCTGGAACTGCAGCTTCCTCGCCCTCTGCCCCTTGCTGCCACTCTGCAGCTCCAGGCAAGGCTTTGAAAACAACCTACGAGAGCTGACAATGCCTTCATTAATCACAGCGTAATCCTTTCCATGGCAACCCGAGGATTGCGAAGTCACAAGTTAGCGAGCACAAGGGAGAAGCACTGTGCAGCAGCCCCTGCTCCAAGGAAACTTAATAGGGGGCAAGAAGGATTGGCTACACAGGGGGAGAAATGAGATAGAACTAACGGTGTCATGGTAAAGGGGTTCATCCCATGGCCTCCTTCAGATCTCGTAATTTTTTGTGTCAGTGAGGGGGTGCTGTAACTTGATGGAGATACTCCAGCTGTACCCCCACAAAGCCCCAGAGCAGCCTCCGGCCCTAAATGTCCACTGTGCAGAAGCACAAAGCTCTCAGTAAAAGAGTCGGGTGTGTTAAGCACCGTTTGGACACGTATTTTTGGCAATCAGCAGGCTCAAAGAGTGCAAAGCAACAGGTTAAAACCACTTGAGCATCAGTCAACGGGAGGGAAGAGCTGTCCTGGTTTGTCCCTGCCAAAATGAGGTGCCGGGCGGTGGGGGGCCCCCCGCCCCCCTTGCAGAGGGTCTCACAGGGAAGCAGGTTTGGGCTGAAGCTTTGCCAAAAGCTCCCTCCCATACCTTCACACCACCACCGTGGGACCCTGCGGCCCCTCCTCTTATGGGGACAGAGATAAGACCCACAGCACCCTACAGAGCTCCTGACATCTTGAAGCAAGGCACAGGTTAACCCCATGAGGCTGGTCCTTGCACATCCTTTTCCCTCGACTATGAAAAGATGCCTGGGGCTGTGCAAAGGCCACCCCCAGCTCCTGCAGAACCCTTTTACTATTACAGGGACCACCAGGCAACCTTAAACCCACTGACCTGTTGCCCCTTGAGTTCCCCCTCCATGTTCTTTGGAACCAAACTCAGGTGGTGCAGCACGGCCCCTGCGTGCAACACTGCATTCCCACACCAAGCAGCAAAATGCAAGCTGCTTTGTGGGAACCCCTGTCCCGTGCTGGCTCTCAGTCCCTGCCCAGGGATGGTCCTAATAATTTAAACACCCTGCGAAGGTGCTTAGCAGCACCGGTGTGACCCAGGGGACGAAACACAACCTGGGTGCGAGCCGTGCGATGCTGCAGCCGCGGGGAAATGCCTCTGTGTAGGGCAAGCCCCAGCTTCCTGAGCAACTGAAGGGGCTGAGGATGGAAGGGGAGGGTCCTTCGTTCCCCAGCACAGGAGGGAAATAGCCCCCCATCCCATTCCCCCCCTCACTGCTAGGTGACCCGGGCTCAATTAAGCAGCAGCTGGAAATTACCGAGGCGCTAATCCGTGCTGCAGGAGCCGAGCTGCCGGCCATTCCGGGCAGGTCTGGGGGTTCCCCCGCTACGCCCAGCCCCCTCCCCAGGTTTGATCCGGGTTATGGGGTGGGCTCTCTGCCAAGCAGACCCCTCTGCAGCCCACCCCACCTACCCCACGGCAACCCCACCCGCGGCATCCCCAGCCTTCAGCCGGGTTTCTCCCGGCTGCACACCTACGGGTCCCCTTCTCCTTACCTTAACGGGGCATGGCCGGGGCCGGGGGTCGGGTTTGGGGCTGGGGAAGGGGCTCCGGTGCCCTACACCGAGCTGCTCTGCCTGCGGTAGGGAGCGAGGGCAGCGGCCGCCCTGCCCGCTGAGCTTCTTAGCAGGGGAGGAGCCGGCTTACAGCCAGCCCCTGGTGTGTGTGTGTGTGTGTGGACGTGTATAAAATCTCTCCAGCTCGGGGATAAATCATTGATCATGTTCCCAAGCATCCCCGCATCCCAAACCTGCACCCCGCTGTGTCCCTGGGGTACCCACAGCCGGGGGGGGGCTACGAGCCTTGTGTCTTGAAGACCTCACTGCCCAGAGCCCGGCGGGATTTTAGGGCAAATGTATGGCTGGGAACAACTCCCAGCCCCATGCTGGGGGCTCAGGGGTGTGCAAACAGCATCCAGGTCTCCCAGGATGGGGCCAGGAGCTGGCAGGTGTTCTGGTTTGAATGCACCAGCCTAAATTTTAAATGCAGAAATTAGGAGAGAGAAAGGATTGGGAAATGGTGCTGAGGCTTTGCCTGCAAGCTTAACCCTGCCCCTGCCCAAACCTGGGGTAGCGTCCTTCCCTTCTTCTGCTCAAAAAGATGGGGTGGACTTTTAATTGTGCCATGAAACATCAGCTGAGTCCCTTGCTCTGACAAGAAGCACGGTGTTTTAGCTGGGGGGTGTTGCAAGCCACACCTCGGGGTGTTAGCACGAGGTGTTTTTAAGCTCCCCACACCTGGAGCGTGCTTTGACTTTGCTTTTCCAAAAGCTTGTGCGGGCTTCAGCACAGGAAGGGCTACGTGAGCCTGGAAATTAATTGGGGAGAGGGGTAATGTCCTTGGAGGTAACTTCTTCCTTCCCCAGAAATCTCTTCTTTCAGCCCAAAGTGTGCCAGACAGCGCCTGAAACAGCATCTGCTGCTGGGGATAGGGATAGCCAAATTTTTGGTGATGCCGCAGAAATAAGGAGTGGTGTGAGGGAGCCTCAACCCCTAAAGGTGCACCAGGAGCTCTGCTGAAAATGGGGGGAAAGCCACATCACAGCCACCCCATCACTTCCCCATCCCTTAGGAACTCCCTGTTGCCTCCTGGCCTTCTTGCAGGAGCCAGCTCTGACCAGCGATGGTTTGAAGCCCAGCACCGATGGTTGATTTATGGCCACCCACCTGGGGCCATGCCCATTTTCACTCCAGCCCTGCGCTGGGTGTCTGTGGGGTCTGCCTGTGAGTATTGGGCTGGGGAGCTGCAGGATAGAGGGGAGAAGGGTTCCAGCCCCATCTTGTGGCCATGCCGGGCTGTTCCACCTCGGAGATGCTTTTGCAGATGGAAAATAGGCTCTAACATGCCAGTTTGGGTAGTTTAATGTTAACAAACCGAAATTCCCAGCAGGTTGCAGTGCTGGAGGGGTCAGGAGATGCTGCAGGGCCCTTGGGGAGCCTGGGCTGGGTCCAGTGAACCAAGTGCATTAATTAAGCTCCGCAGGGCCACCTTGCACCCATCCGAAGCTTTCTGGAAGTACTCAGAGGCAGGGCTTTTGAATAAAATATACCCAATTTATTTATAGGAGGTTTACAGCTGTACAACGTTGGCTTTCTGTTTGGCCCGCTCTCTGATCTTGTGCAGCGTGACACGTCAGTGCCTTTGGAGTTGAAGACAAGTCATAGCCCGGTTTAACACGAAAATTAAAAAGGATTTCAGGGAGTGCATGGGCAGGCTACTTGCAATCAATGAAATGATTCATTAAAAAAAAAAAAAAAATGGAAGATAAATCAGAGATATGTCCTACACCATCTCGGGGGGACTGGAAAGTGCTTAGCAGGCTTATCGAGAAGCCCTGAATATTTCCATTTGCTTCATTCAAAGAGAAAAGGCATCGACAATCACAACGGCACTTCAATAAGTGCCCTCCCCAGTCCACTCTACAAGCAAAAGAAATAAAAATAGGTAATTTTTGTCATTCCCTTGGTAATGAAGGGGAAAGAAGTCTTCTAACTTAATATTTAAAAAAAAAAGAGAATTATTACTAATATTAAAAAACCTTTGGTCCTGATATGGCATGATGATGATTTTTTTTGATTTTTTTTTTTTGAAGAAGGTATTAAAAAGCTGCCTTTCTTTATGGCTTGATTCTCTGTAGAAGGAAGGAGCTTGGCCGTGGATGTCGGGGCATCGCTACCCCAGCAAGCTTCAGCATCGCTCCTCGGGGCTCACGGTGCGGTTTGCCATTTTTTGGGGCACCCCGGCCAAAAGGCTGAAGCGATGGGCAGCCTGATTTCCTGAGAAAACGAGGCTCAAGCAGGCACGCCAGCTGTCCCCACCTGCTGCTGATGGTGCAAAGCTCCCGTGACGTTCCTGTGATGTTCTCCTCCAGCTCAGTGGCTCTTCTCCCTCCTCTCCCGGCTTATTTCCAGGCATCCCAGATCCTCTCCTAAGACCTAAAGCAGAATTTCTGGCCCTGCAGTGCTGCTTCCACTCATTTTCAGTGAGGAGTCCCACGCACAAACCCAGGATCAAATCAGAATAACCCTCAATCATGCTGCCCAAAATCCAATTCCTACCCTTAGGAGCTTGGCAGCTAACGATGAGGAAAGGAGAACAGCCTACAAACATCGATGAAGCTGTACCAGGTCCTTCTGGAGGCACCAGGATTGGAGCTGGCAGCTAATTTGACTTTGGGAAACAACTCGCCATGTTACAGACTTAGCAGATCTTTAGGGACTTAAAATAATTACAGCTTTACAGCATAAACATGGGCATTGAGCAGGACGGATGGAAATCCTACTTGCTTTAGCAGTAGAGAGCTTGCGTGATCACTTGGCCTAGCATCCAGAGGACTCTGCTCAGGCCAGAATTTATCATGACTGCCTTGTACCTATTAAAAAAAATCCCATTTACAGGAAGCATTGCATCGTGTGTGTTCCCTTCCCCTTGCGCGGAGGTGACTGCAGAAGATCTGCATGTTAGAAAATCATGTCGAGTTCACAGAAAAACCCTTAACTCACACCATTCTGAAAGGCACATAAAAAACCCTACACCTAAACAACAGAACTAAAAATGCTTTGCAGTGTGCCTTGATCAGATGGGGCAGACAAGGGCTTGTTTTCCCTCAGCTGGGATGGTTTAAACGAAGCCAGATTCTGCCACCCAGTGGAATAGGGAAGATAAACCCAGGGTTCATGGCAAACAGGAGCAAAGCACGATCCTGCACACTGCAGGACTGTGCTCAGACCCCTGAAAACGTGTTTAGGTTGTGCTTGTGGGACTGACTTTAGCCCCATGCAGCTCATCCTCCAGGCCAGCAGATGGAAATTAAAGGAGAGAGATGGACATTGGTGTGAATTAAATATTTCTAGCATTTTCAGGCTGCGCTGGGAGTAGTGTTCCTCTCCTTTAGTACAAGATAAAATCCCACGGCTTTCAAAAAGAATTTGGGAAAGTGAAGCACTGAGAAACGATGCGATGGAGATCTGTCTGCAGCAGTAAAGCTGATGCCTGTTGAGCAAAGCTCCTCATCCATCAGACCTGGCCTTTGGAGGAACTGTTCTCCTCTTACCTAAATGTTGAATGTACCCAGCAGACAACCCAACCAAAAGCCAAATTCAAGCTCTAGAGACAGGGGCTGCACGAAGAAATGGAGACAGCAGGCACCACGGCAGTTTGAGAGGCACACACAGGAGGTGAGACCAGACCGGCTCAAAAAAACTGGCTCTGGAGAACAGCTGTCCTTCCACGGTTCTTGGCATCTTTGCATCCTTCAGAAACACAGAAAACATCCCAAAAGCCCCAATCTATTTTTCCACTTCTGCTTTGCTGGTGTGGCCTCCTCGGATAAGCGATTAAATGGCAATTCACGGGGAGAAGACTCCCCGCGCCCTACTCTAAACCCAAGCAGACACACTGAAGATGCGTCGAAGCGGCTGGTGGCACCACGGCAGCCACACGTGTGCGTGGTGGCACGTGCGTGCCAGCCCCGTGTAAACAAAGAGCACCCGGGCATCGTGCTCCGGCTGTCGGGACAGGCAGAGATGCCCCGGGGTGCGCGGCGGTGATGGGGCTGCAGAGGACGCCGGCAGAAGGATTGTTGCGGTTCCCCCAAAAGGCACCATTTCGAACATTGAAAACACAAATTTGGCTCCTTTGAGTGGAATGCATGCATCGTTCATATACACTTGCAGGCGGTAGAGAGGCTGGGTGTATATATATGCGTGTGCACGTCTGTGTATGTGTATATATACATATGTGGCACCTGAGAAGAGTCCCTGAGGGCTCAGACGTTGGTGAGAACGTTGCTGCTGAGCAGCCTCACGGCGATGGTGCCAGGCAGGTCGTTTGATCTCCTGTTCCCTTTGTCCTGGAGGTGCAGCGTGTGCACTGACTGCAGGTCGCTGGGGTCTGCCGTGAGTGCCACCTGGCCCAAGAACTCGTCACTTATCAAGTTGTGGTTCCAGATCTGGAGAAACAGAACAGGTAAGGGAGAATCCTCGAGGGAGTCAAGCAACCTTCCCACGTCAGGGAGGAGAAGGGTTTCGCTGGTACCTGGACTATGATAGGTTGTCCTGGCTTCTTGCGGTAGAAGAGGCCTTTCACATCAAACTCTGGAGACACCGTGTCCTTCTTCACTGGGGAGCGAACCTTTTGCCCTTCGCACTTCATGATCACGTACGGGTCAGCTCCTGGCGAGAGAAAAGGGAATTTATCCTTTTTTTTTTTTTTTTGTACCTCCTGCCATTTCTGGGAGACCCTTCCCAGGGACTTCCAGGGACTTCATGCAGCAATTTTCCTCCACACCCCACCAACGGAGATGGATATCTTTTGGATATCTCCAAAGATGATGTCCATGAAGCTCTGCTGCTGGGCTTGGGCTTACCCCTGTTAGGGGACATGGTCACCCGATGGGATGGTGACAGACCGCTGTGATGTGGCCACCTCTTCCATGACCCCATCTTCTACTGAAGCCCTTCTTTCCTCACTCTGAATGCTCCTTGCCTTTGGGATTAACTTTTCATGGAAGACACTGTCATGCTTACATCTCCCTTAAAGGATTTGCTGAAGGTAGGTGGAACTAAAGCCATGGAGAAGAGAGCTGGGCTCACAGATCTTGTTTCATGCAAGAAGACACCAAGAAGAACCAAAAGTGCCTGCAAAAACCCACTTGCTCCCACTGCAGCTCATATACTCTGGAACCAGGCTTGTTTTTACTTTGAGGTGAGGACTAGCTAGCTCAGCAGGGCATATGGTTTTCACCTCTGCGCACAAATCATTGGCACATCTTAAATTCCTCCCAGATTGAATGAGACTCAAACGCCTTTCAGGATAAGGACTAATGCTGGGGTAAGAAAAACACTGGATGATTAAGGTGATGAGAGACAGCACAAAGCTGGGCCAAAATTACGTGCCAAGATGTGCTAAGCTATGAGATTCAGGAAGGATCTGGGCACTGATGGGGAACCAGTGACAGAATGGGGAGCCTCAGGACGGAAATATATTTAAAAGGTTTTTTAAATGGTGAAGACGGCTTTTGGAGTATTTGTTGTGAGCAAGATTTCAGGGAAAAGATCAAAATGACCCAAAAAAAAATAATTGGCAAGAGACATGGGGAAATTGGCAAGAGACATGGGGAAGAGAAAGATTGTGCGCTGAGGGGCAAACAGGGGAAATGAGTGGGATCCAGAGGAGATTAAACTGGTGGGTGGGAAGCCAGAAGAGATGTTCACGAAGGGATGTGTATCAGGGCAGTGGGAAAGGAAGGTTGTAGCAATATTCCAGCTGGAACAAGACACTGATGGGGAACAAGCAAGACTGAGCTTCTAGGAGAGAGGAAGAGTCCCTCATTAGACAACACTTTTCCCTCCTGAAACAAGTGCAGGTTCTGGGAGTTTCAGTAGAGAGTGAGTTACTGCTATGGAAATTTAGCTGCCAGATACATTTTCTCACCATGGTCTTTAGTGGCTATGATGGAAACACAGACCAGGTGAACATGTTTTCTTGTCCAAGGGAAATGTGGAGATGAGGAGAAACAAACCACCCCGTCCTGAGGGCCAGGGATTTAAGAGTCAGCTCTTCGATTGCCAGACCACCTCTTCACCTTCTTTCTGTTTGCAAGGTCCTGGCTCCCCCGGTAAGACACAGCTGCTTGATTTCACAGCTGTTTTTCCAAACTGACCTTGCTTTTGGGATGTCTCACGAAACCCTTGTATTCCATCACAGCTGGAGCCAAATTCCAGTCTGTAAATCACTGTTTCCAAAACAGTATGAAAGGACTGGTCTGGGAGTTGAGAGAGATACCATTGCACTGGAAACCATCAAGCCAGCTGGCTGCTGGTGGTGGGAGCTGAGCAGCTGGAACACAGCTGGGAAAAGCCATTCCCAGGGGCATCTTGCTGAAAAAAAATGTTTTATGGCTCCATAATCTGCTTATACCCTTGTCTGAAGGAATCTTGTTTCTGTGAACAGCTCAGGAACTTTTGGCTGCAGATTTCCCTGCATTGCTACAGGCACACTGCAAGTAACCTGAGAAAAAAAAAAACAACCCAACTAGGGTAAAACTCCCTCCCTGAACACTTTTATAGGAAGACTTCCTTTGTGGCATGTGATAAATAATGTGAAGACTCCACCAAAACCTGTACCATTTGTACCAGCCTGTACCATTGCTTGTCTGTCCTTCCTACTAATTTGCCTTTAAACATGATTCCTGACTTTTACAACTGCTTGTACTCAGGAGGAAAGCCTGGAAGATTATAGGACCACTGCCAAGGGTATTTTGGGAGGCTTTCCCAAGAATCCTAGCCAACAGCTTAAATAAAACAGCTCCTAGATCATGTCCACAGTAAGAAGTGAGATTGATTCTCCATGGAGATTCTCCATTGACTTTCTCTTCCTCTGGTGTCCAAACCAGACAATTTCATTGAAAAATGATGTGAGGATCATTTATCCCATATGGTTATTTACCCATATCATAAATCCCAGCTACCTCCCACCTGGTGAAGCCACCTGTGTCTTCTCCCAGTGAAATGACCACCTCCCAGCTGCTCTGGGACTACACGACAGGCAGAGAAAGGCCATTACCTCCTTGGGAGTCCTGGTTCCTGAGCCCAGCTGCAGCAAGGACATGGATCTGGGACACCACCTGCGGGTAGCCACACATCCCACTCCAGCAGGTGTGTGGTGGCTCGTCCAGCGTCAGCTCTCTGTTGGGGAGAAATGTGTAGCCTTTGAGATGTGCCCAGCCTCACCTGATGGGCAGGCCTGGGAGTTGTCTCCAGCAGGATGGAAGGACTATGAACCATCTGCTGCCAGATTCTTCTCCATACTCTGACCTCCCCCTTATCCCAGGGTTGAGAAGCTCTCCCACGTCATGCTTAGAAGCAGTGTGGGAACTTCTCTGTAAAGAGAGCAGTAAAGACACCCTGTTGGCCACCACTGGAAGGAAGCCAAGCAGCAGCTCTGGGCAAGGCTTTGGCCAGTTCCTGCCGTAAAAAGCACAAGGCTTTCTCCAAATTGCCAGTTCCTCCCCATCACCGCTCCTTACCGGCAATCTGAAGGCACATCTGTGAAAACCCTGAGAAGGAACTCGCCCTCGTGCCCAGGGTCAAACGTGGTGGGGATGATGACGTAGCGGCCTTCCTTCAGGTCCGTCCTCAGGAAGACGCTGCGGGAGTTGATGTAGATGGAGCTGGCCACCTTCTGCTGCAGGGTGTGCATGCGGTAGTTCCTGTTCAGCTCCACCTGGGCACAGACCACAGTGGGACAGTCAGTGGGACAGCACTGAGGGAAAACATCCTGGTGTTCAGCTGGGGGGCAGACAGCAAGGACTGATCCCACAGTGCTAGGAGGGCTGGAATTAAGAGAAATGGCTAAATGGTGCCGAATAACTGGATGGAGAGTAGGCTTTGATGTGGATCTCACAGTTATGGTGGCTTGTAAACTTGTTCATTCCAGCTTGACATTGGAGGCCCATCAAGCAACACTTGAGGGTCAGTCCAGCAAATTTCAGCATTCAGAGGTGACAGATTAACTATTGCCTTTATCACGGAGAACCTTTCTGTGCTGTCACTACTCACTTCTAAAATCTCTCACCATCACTGGAGAGGGACAGGTTCTGCTGAAGACACCCATGGGGGCACACAGAGTAATGATTAAACATGATACCAGTGTTCATGCAACACTGGGGTAGCGCTCCACTACTAACAAATTTACTGAGAGGATTCGGGTTAACATGCACAGTCCACCATCTACCTTATGGATATCAAAGCCTATGGCCAAGTTCTCTCCTTTGCCTTCTTTGCGACTGGTCCTTTTTGGCTTCTGCTGGATGGAGATCAGCACTTCATCTTCTGCCTTCTTCACATCAAACACATACTGGAAGCAAAGAGAGGAAGGTGAGGAAGGACACTAAGAGAGGAGCACTGGGCAGGAGTGGGGGTAAGCTCATAATTGAATTGTTCAGCAGAATCCAAAGTGTCTAGATGAAATCTTATACCAGAGCATTTCACCCCTTGTCTGCCACAAGTCCTCATATGAGGCATGGAAATAGGAATTATGTTCACAGAGACCTAAAAGCAAGGCTAATACAGAGCTGGGAGCCAAAAACAACTCTCCCACATCCTTGTTGCTTCTGTAATGGACAAGAGCATCCTTTATCCTTTTGTTATATGAAGGACTTAAAAAAAATTGTATCACATTACTAAGAATCCCAGTTCAGAGCAGGACAGAAGAGCTTGTTCCAGGAGCTTAACCACACAGCAGGGCCTTTTCTGAAAGCCTGGCTAGAAGGAAATGGCCCTATAGACTGCATCTGTGAGAGAAAATTTAACAGTGCCAAGGTCTGAATAAATAAAATGGGATTTGATCATTCAGGCATCCAAATAATAGGAAAGGGTTCCTGGCCTTGTTTAACTGGCATCAGCTACCACCATACCATGTGGCAGTTTGCTGTTTGCTTGTGCCAAGGTGCTCTACACCAAGCCCATGAATGTAGGTTCCCAATTAAGAGGGATAAGGTTAAGAGAGTTGGCCTGCATGCTGGTCATGCTGTGTGTGGGGGTCTCAGCCTGAGAAAGGTCATGAGCACATTAAATCTACTAACATAGAGGTCTGGCAGCTGTTTTGGCCTTCTAGGGCCCTGTAGGACCTTTCAACCTTTGGAAGCATGTGTGAAAGCGCCAGAAGATCCTAGACTACATGACTCACTTGAGGGTTCTGCAAAAAGGTGTTCTTGTGGTTGATACAGCCTCCACTGCGGTTCTTCAGGGGATCTTCACTTCTGGTCCACGCCCCATGGAGCACTGCCTCCTCCCAGGTCTTATGGATGCTGAGGTAGGATGTGTTGATGAGACGGCACTTGATGATGTCCGTGAAGTATTTGCAGAAGTCTTCGAAGGTCATCCTAAGTCAGAAAGGACAGAGCTGGGTTATGCTGCTTCGTTCCCCTGAGCAGTATGCTGCAGGGAGTTTCCTGATCACCTGTTAGAGTGTGTGTGGGTAGCCTCTGATGGCTGACACCAACAAAGAGATGGAGATACCTTTCCCCATGCACACAGTAAACAGTTCTTTGGTTCATGCAGAGGAGTTAGATGTTTTGGAGTGGTGGAAGCAGAGCAGTTCTCTTCCTCCATGCATGGGTACGCGTGGTATTGAAATGTGTATCTAGTGAGCCTGTTGTGTTCAACAAGTTTCCAGTGCCCAACTGAAATTGTCTGGAACCAGCGTGATACTGAGCAGCTTGCAATCCTAGGGTCATGGCCATCCAAAGCTAATACCCATGGGGTCAATTAGGAGGCCTCACTAAAGATCCTATGGCTTGGAAGGCCATTTGCTCTGGATGGTTGGTTGCATGGAAATGATTCAAATGCTTCACGGAGGGGGAGGACTCTGTGAGCACAGACCATGACAGCAACCCCAGGAGGGACTCACCAGAACTCTCCATCATCTTCCACCGTCATCCCCATCTTCTCTCTTTCACTTTTGCTCACTTTCTGCCATTCCTCAGAGCTGTGGGAAGAGAGAAGAATCATTACTGCAAGGGCAAGGGGACACAGGAATTCAAGGGGCTACTTGGCCTTAGAAGGATCTGAGAGGCACGAGGCATACATAAAGCTCCAGCCATGCAACCAGCCCCCACACTGCTCTGGTTAGCTCATCTCCCAGACATGGGGGGAGTGCAGGATGGCTCAGAGAATCATAGAATCACAGAATCATTAGGGTTGGAAAAGACTTCCAAGATCATCTGGTAACCCACTAAACCATGGCCCTAAGCTTTTACTTCTTTCAGATCAGGTGAGCTGAATCCAGGTAGGTGAGATTTTGGTGCAATTACAACCCTATCAGTAAAGGATAACAAAATGGATAACAGCAGCCACAGCCTCTGGTTAAACCAACCCTTGGTTATTCATCCCATCCCATCCCCATCCCATCCCCAGACATCACAGCAGTAAGCAGTGGTAGTGGCTAATTCTGCTGGGTGTTAGTTTGGCTGGAAGAAGACTGAGAGTGGAAAGGTGAGGTAAAACCATCCTTCACAAGAGTTAAAATGCCAATGATTACACCACAACACCCATTGGAGCCTCAATGAGAAGGTCTGCCAAGCTCATCCACCCTCCTCTTGTGCTCTTTAGGGACCCCAGGGAAAAGAATACCACCATCCCAATGCAATAGTATGTTTAGGACATTGATGGAAGCAGCATCCCACAACTGCTTGTACAATGTTATCTTATGGGTGTAGATATAGCCAAATTGTCTCATGCCTCAGGGCCTGCTCTAGCCCAGCTTCTACCAACAAAAAAAGGTGCTACCGCTGCCTGTCCCACTCACGTGTCACTCCAAGGGCCATTCCACTCCCGTTCACCCCATGGGTTCCGCATTCGGATCATGTCCAGCTTCTCCGACTTGAAGAACGAGAGCAGGCCGTGACCCAGGCGGACCTTCCTCACGTCTGTCACCGCATACGCGTGGCCCTTCACCAGCCCGCAGGCCAGGCGGGCCTCCATGTCAGCCGCTGATGTGGCCTGGGCAGGGGGACACAAGGAGAAGACATCAATGCTCAGGGAGAGAGATAGTTGCCTCTGCAGAAGTATCAGATGTTGTATTAGGTATTAGATCCTTTCTGGTCTTCACTTGTGTGAGGTTTCTGAGCTCCCTTGATGTCAACTGATAAAGCTCATGTTACTGGTTATATTGGGACAACTGGCACCCAATTTTTGTGAAGAAATCTGCACGCAGACACCAAAATGTTTCATTTTTTCTGGAGGTGAATCTTAAATTTAAAGTATTTAAATGGTAATTTGATAGTAAGTGTTTAAATGGTAATAGGATAAACCTGGGCTCTTTGACATAGCAATGAGGACTACATACGGTTGGATCCAGGCTTGAGTCTCTTTGTCATCTACAGGAAAAAAGTAGGATCCCTTGGCCACAATTTATCTGATCTATTTTAGATATCTCCAACAGGGTAAGACAGACAGCACCCTAAAATGCCTATTCCCTTGAGATCATGACCACGCAGGCAATGTTGCTTACTTTGATGGAGCAGCTGATGAGGCCTCCCCGGTTGTGCACCTTCAACACACGCTCAAACAGGAGGTTTCGCTTGGCTTCATCAGTGATGTAGTCCCCTTCAGTCAGGTCAATTGGTTCAGACACCCCACCAGTAAAGTCTACCAGTGCATCTGCTGTGTTGCCTCCATCCAGGGCCTCATAACATCCTGACAGCCTGAAAGAGGGTGAGAGGAATGGCACAACAGCACTGGCTTGGCATTTTGAGAGGGACAATTCTTGAGGCAGTGTGGAGAACAGACATTTGTAGGAAGTGCTTTAGTAGGTGGAGACAGCAAAAAAAAATGATGAAATGGATGAAAAAAAAATAGGATCTGTGCTGTTTGCAGTGCTTTTGAAATCCTGGGGATAGATGCCAGATGCAGCATCCAGCTGGAGTTGGACGATATTTTTCTCTGAGGGTAAATCAAGGCTAGTGAAGGGTTTTTCTTCCAATTGCTGTCTACCTGAGATATGTCCCACTCCTCCCCAGGAAAGCTGCTGTTTTGACAATACATCTGTTCCATTTGAGGCTAAAGCAACCTCAAATTAAGTTCCAGTTTTTGACTAGACCTGATATACAGAAGGGGAAAGGATGAGGCTGGATGTGGAAACCATGATCATAAAAATGTCCTAACAGCCTTTGGTCTGCTTCTGATCTAAAAACTGATGCATCCCCTTGAAGAAAATGTTATCCTCAACTCATACAGAAGCATGAAAAATCTCATTGTCTCCCCATACCAGTGCCACCTCTGACACTTTGTTGAGTAATGAGCCAAACTCAGAAATAACCACCTACAACTCCTACTTGGCATCAGACAGCAGTGGAGCCCACAACATTTTGTCACTACAACCATTTTCCACCAGTATAAGCTAAGCGATGAATGAACAAAGAGGAAAACCATGGTGTGCAGGTCCCAGTTTGCTCTGCAACTGCCCAGGTACCTACTTGGCATAAGCTTTCTCCACCAAGGCGCACCAGAACTCGTTCCTGGAGTTGGAGTGGCAGTAGATGAGCTGGTTGTGGAGCGTGGGCAGGCGGTCATCTATCACCACGTCCAGCCACTGACCAAAGCGCCAGAACTGGAAGTGGAAGATCCCTGCGTAGCTCTCCGGTTTCTCGGGGTTCCACTCCTGCTCCTTCCAGTCTGGGATGACCTGCGTTCAGCACGGAGAGGAGACAGAGAGGAGACGTGCACCCAGGTTATTCCCTTTTTTTGCTAGGTTTAATTCCCATCCCAGACCTAATGAAGACAATATCAAAGATAAGGAAGAATATGAGGGAGGTGGGCTTGCTTACAGCCCATCCAGGCGATATTCTGGGCCTGGCTCTTCCAAGGCAGCCTAGATATGCAGCTAAGGATCTCTCACAGCTCTGTTTCAATTATGCCTCTCCTTGACCACATTCTTATCATTTTACCCTGGAAATCTGCTGCCATCTGCTGCTTTAGACAGGCTTTTGGAACAGCAACCTTTTTTATCTGACTAGGGATGGCTATTCTTGGAAAAAAATTTACAATAGAAGTGAAAAGATCAGTTGGAAGGGGCCTAAAAAGATCATCAAGTCCAACTGCCTGACCACTTTATGGCTACCCAAAAGTTAAAGGATATTACTGAGGGCATTATCCAAATGCCTCTAGAACAATGACAGACATTATCTCATTGATGACTACTCTTATGACCAAATTTTTGTGAATTTTAGTGTCAGAAGGGTACTGTTAAAATCCTTCTTTGGTCCTCTTTCTTGATTCTGGTGAGATTGGACTGTCCCAAAAGCAAGTGTTGTACTCATCTACCGGGTGGTAATGAACAGGGAGTATCACTCTGTGTACGTCTGCTCTACTAAAGAAAAGTGGTAGAAAGCGAGATCGCCATCGCCGTAGGGTTCCCATTCATCCCTGGCAAGAGCTTCCATAGTCATCCAAGAAAGCACAGGGAGATAACTTGATGGAAGGAGGAAAAGATGGACTGAGGTGACGGAAACATGAAAGCAGCTGAAGGGTTGAAGCAGTGCATGCAGGTTTGGTGTCACGGCCATCAGCACTGTCAGGGGGACAAGGCAAAAGTGATGGGTAATTGCCACAGTCCATAGTCTTTCATGTCTGTGAGCACCATCAGACAGAAAATCCACCCAACAGCTGGGGCAGAAATGGATACAGCCATGCACAGCTGCTACTTCTCAGAGGAACTGCATTTTGTTTTAGAAACAGGACATTGAGACACACAAAAAACAGCTGTCCCACCACAGCTTAGCTTTTGGTAGGGGTGAAGATAACGTGGTCCTACGTCATGTTCAGGATGGGTTGTGAGGCCCTGTGCAATTAATGGGGTCAACAATTAGCAAGTACTGACTGATGCAGGTGTGATCGACTGTCCACTCCTTCACTTCTTGACTTCACAGAATCACAGAATTTTAGGGGTTGGAAGGGACCTCAAAAGATCATTTGGTCCAATCCCCAACTTGATTGCTTCCCAAGTGTCATGACCTAAGAGAGGAAAGGCCCCAGTGTGCCCATGGGGACAATATTTACCAGAGTGTGCTCCAACACACCTAAACAATCACTGCCTGTCTTGTGGGGACAAGCTGTAAGTGTTGGGGTGGGACAGGACAGGACACAGCTATGGAAAGAGGCTCTCTAGGAAGTCCCAGGCCATGGTGAGACCCCAGCTCCGGGCCTTGGCCCTGGTCCAGCTGCTGGAGCCTTGTGTTTTTTGATGTTTGCTGCCACAACTGCAGAGAGCCCTCTCTGTAGACAACCCCCCCTTCCCCCAGCTCCTTAAATACCAGAAATGATCCAGCCCAGGACTTTTATTGCTTCTCAGAATTAAAGACAATTGAAATATTAACGACGCCATCAGCTCCCTGAGCTCACTGTGCAGACAGAGCCATGAAAAAGAGCCACTTTTGGAGGGTTTGGTGTTTTCCAGGAGTGCTAATAAAAGATATGCCCCAGACTCCCTCTGGGACACTGCCAGAGAAGGTCAGACCACCAATCCCCATCGATTTCCTCCTGACTGGCGCTCATGCTAATGAATTGTCATAGAGGGCCATTGTGCTAATCAACTCGCTATTAATGTGGGCTTAGAAATGATTACTGCATCGATTAAAGGCAGCTACCAAGCCAAAGTTGGTAGCTGCCACTTCCAGCTGGCTGGTTCTGAGGGCTGGCACTGCCATCAGTGGTGGCAGGAGATACTGGTCCCACACTGTCCTCCTCCACTTTCATCTGGGGACAGCGCTGAGAGCATCCTCTGCTGCTGGTGGCATCAGGAGCTGTGGCTGCACTGTGGTTTCAGTTTTTACACTGACCAGAGGGGAGATGAGGGTCCATCCATCTCCTCCACCCACTGACATGGGTGTCTGTGGCCATGGACTGGCATGGTAGGGCAGATATCTCCCCAGATATCTCCATCCTTTCTCAGAGGACTCCGGAGAGCATGGCCTGGACCACCCATCCAGGGGTCCTGCTGAATCCCGGTCTCAACATGCTTATGTTGAGGCACTGCAGATGACATCTTCTCATTCACAACTGTGCTGCTTTTTGCTTAGGGGCTCCCAAAATCTGGAGCTGTGACAGTTTTATAGGATAAATTTACAGGGAAAGGGCGCAGAGATGGGTAAATTGGGAGCCCAGAAACACCAGGTTCCAGATCCAGTCTGTAACATTTCCCTATGCCAGTTTAGGGTTTTTCTTATTTTTCTTAGGAGTGTCTAATTAAAAGAAAAGGCACCTGTGACCCTGGAGAAACATCCGTGACTAGAGGAGGAATTGGTAGAAGTTCTGCTGGGAACTTGCCAGCTGAGGAAGGGGAGGGAGGGACCCTGCTGTGCTGAACAAACCGAGTCAAAATCCCCCTAGGAGATGGGACAGAACAGCGTATCTGAACGCCTTTACGGGACGCTGACACTGCGTGGGGTGAGTTTCAGTGAGTATTATAACGTGGATCATCTGCCCTGTGGGAGAGAGACATCAGAGTGCCCCACTCACCTCCCACCCCCAGCTCGGGCAAAAAGGTGAGATCCACCCGAGGAGCATTTCTCCTCCTCTGCCCAGCTTCAAACCCCACCACAGACTGACCACAAAATGCTCCATTAATGCTCCAAGACAGAAAAAGGTAGAAATTCATTTTACTTTTCACAAGAGAAAAAGGTGCTCAGGAATACCAACAGTGACCTGGACATTGGTGGGTTCTGCTTTGCTGCATGCAGGCCTGGGGCAGCTACCAAGAAGGGCATGAAGAAAACACACACAGCATCAGTCCTTACCAGGAACCCTGTTGACTAGGCTTTTATTTACTATGGTACACCAATACCAAGCAAGGGACCTGCTGCAGGAACTCTACCCGAGCAACCAGCAACGGAGCGATGGCGTATTGTGAGACCTGGCGTGCAAAAACCCTTTTGGAGGTTGGCAGCGAGTCCCGTTATTGGGTCTGATGTGGTTTGCAGTCAGGAGCTCTGCTCTGGGATGTACAAGGAGGGGGGCTCCTGTAAGAAAGTCTTCTGGGACCCTAGAAGCGGGTTTGGGCCGCCGTAAGTCCATTCTATCGCCAAGCAGAGATGGATCCCCTTTTACCTCTTGTCTTTGGGTCCAGCATTTTGGGGTTTAAAAAGCAATATCAGCTCCTCCAGCAGAGCCCATGGCATGGCTGTGGGATCCAGTGGTTGCTGAACTTTGGCTGCAGGAGAGACTCAAAGCTCCCACCATTTCTCCAGCACGTAGCTTGCTGAAATCTTCCCGTTCGCCTTCCCCTCTCTGTCTGACACAGGTAGTGTGTATCATTTTATACACTATCATTGGGCTGGGGAGGACATGGACTCCAGCATCTCTGGAGGCTCAGAAGAAGAGCTTGGACTCTTTTTGGGATGGCCCCCACAAATCAGTAGGGCATGGGTATGAAGCCTTCTCATCCTGGCTTTCCCATCACTGCCCTCTCCTCATATATGCCAGGGAAAATTTCCATCCAGACCTTAAGGAGTGCTCGCCCACATTTGCGTGCAATCCTAGAAAAACCTGTGGGAACAACCATAGTAACACTTGACTTTTTCAAAGCACATTTTCATCTCAAGAAGCTCCACCAAAGTATCCTCCACTCTCTGGAGGAAGGAAAAGGGATGTCCGAACTTAGCAGTTTATTCACAGTCATGGGACGAGCCAGGCACAAAACATCCTCCTGCTCCTAAACTTCCAGAGGTGCTCTCTACCCGCTCTGCTCCCACGACCACCCAGGCACCAGTCCCTGCCTTGGCATTTGGAGAGAGGAGGAGATAACTGCCTTTGGAGGACAGCAGCAGCAGGCTGCTAATTTGTGGTCTGTGAAGCGCTCTGCAACCTCACTGCTCTCCATAGATGCTCGAGGATAAATATATTCCTGAGTGTTTTGAGGCCGCAGTGATGCACAAATTGGCTTTGCTGCAGGGGACTCCCTGCTGGCTCAGACCTACAGCCTGCTCTGAGCTGCTGGCTCGCTTGCCCAGCTCTGCACACACATGCCTGCTCCAACCCTTCCCGGTACCAAAAACCTCCAGGCAGCACAAGGTGGGCAACAAGCTGAATCCCACCTCCTCATTTGGGCGTCACGGCATGGTGAGCCTCCACGGGACCGGTCTTCAGAGACGTCGAGCAGCCACTGCCAGCACTCAGCATCCTTGCAAGGAGAAATACTCCGTCTCCAACAAGCCCCCTCTTTTGGATGGTTAGGATGGAAACTGGAAGCCAGGGCTCTCTCCAGGTTCACAGCGTGGTGGGCTCTTGTTTTTCCATCAGGCTTATTGTATCCAGGGGCCACGGTTGGAGAGGTTAGGGAGCCAAATATTTCCAAGCCCTCTCAGGCTTGGTGAATCCCAGCTGAATTCAGTTATACTTAGGCAAACACAGCATGGCTCATCCTCCATCTTACCCATCACTCAGACAGGCAAGAGCACATTTTGGGAATGTTTCTCAGGGGTGAGGGGCTCCCCAAGCACCAAGCTGTTCTCCACTTTTTTTGTGATGCCATCCTTCAATGAAGAACCCCGTAAAAGCAACGAAGAACTGAACGAAAGAAAGAAAGAAAGAAAACGAAGACAGAAGCATAGCTGGAGCGAGAAGGGCCAGGTAAAAGGGGGTCAGGCTCTAAAAACGATGGAGCCCTTCAGCTGAGCAGGTTCAAGGCCGTCGGTGAAAGCGAGGAGGAAATACATCACCTTGCGGATCCTGGCCAACTCCACTAGCCGCTCCCCAAACTCCTGGGCATCGGCCTCATTGCACTCCACTTCCTTGGCCCCCGGCTTCTTCCAGAAGATGCCCACGGGCTCCAGCAGCTGCCGGTTCATGAGGTGGGTGAGATCAGGAGTCCAGTGCTGGGAGGTGCCGGTCACCGTCACCTTCCCACATTTCTCCATCTGGATGTCCCAGCGGAGGAAGCGCAGGTTGTGCTGCCGGAGGAAATCCACCCGGTAGACGTGCTCGTTGGGCTGCAGCAGCTTCTCGCCGTCCTGGGGCCTGCCTTTCTTCTGCTGCAGGCTCTGGACCCTCAGTCGCATGCAACGGGTGAGCTGGTCATCGTGGACGAAGGGCACCTTGAGCTCACCCGCCTCGGCTGCCATCTCCTCCGTGGCTCCTCTGCTCCGTCCCCGGCACCGTTTGGCTCCCAGATAGGACACGCAGGGGGGGAAAAATTCTGGTGGCCCTTCTCCACGGTCCCAGCGGTGCTAGGCAACCCGGGCTGGTGACGCAAAACGCCCTCGGGGGCTTCCTCTGGGTGCCCTCCCGTCTCCTTTGCAGAGGAGGAACCGATGGTGCCGCTGTGCACGATAATCTATAGGGAAGGGATGTCTGATGTCAGCCTCCCTGGCAACCTCCCTGACAACCGCTCCGGCAAGCTGGAGCAGGGCTCGTTAGCCCTAAACGAAGGTGCACAGCCAGGGCAACTATCCTGCAGGTTTTGGTGGCTGTGGTTTTCTCAGCACATGGACTCGTGGGATAATCCCGGTTGTAGAGCCTCTGCAGGGGTCTGGTCCAACCCTCTGCTCGAAGCAAGACTTCACGGTTAAATCAGCGTCAGACCATGGCATGCTGGAGATATTTCCTTTTTCGCTTTATTCTCATAAAGGGAAAATAAAAAATATTTCTATTTCGCCTGCTACAGCTCATGCTGCTGGGTTTTGCCCTGTGATTGTGCTCAAATCTGGCTCTGTCCTGTCTGCACCCTCCCTTTTGGAAGCTGCAGACAGCAAAAAGCTTCTCCTTCATCTTCCCTTCTCCCATCTTTCTCAGCATCTTCTTGCTTGCCTTGTGCTCCAGCCCTGACCGTCTTGGTGGTCTCCTTCAGGTGGTCTCACTCCCATCTGCCAGGCTTCTGGAGACCCCAAAACTGGACACCATGCCCAGACAGGGATTCACAAGTGCCAGATGGAAGGGAAGAGTTTCTCTTGCCCTGCTGGCTGCGCTCATGCCAGTTTGGCCCCATGTGTGGTTGTCCTTCACTTCTGCAGGGGCTCAAGTTTGGCTCATGGTCAACCTTCAGGACCCCATGTCTTCTTCTGGATGGTGCAGGTGGCCCCACATGATGTAGCAGGAAGCCCTGGGGGACACCAACACCTCAGCATAAGTCTGCCTGCCCTCAAGTGGACTGGACTGATGCTGGAGAGGGTGCTCGTGTGTGGACTTCACCTTGGTGCTCCCAGGAACTGGACTCGGACACAGCCTGGGCCTTGCAAGACCACTGTGCCTAACCTGGGATCCCTCATTCCCTAAAAACTGCTGGGCATGGTTATATGGGAAGCACGGTGCTCTGCTGAAAGGTCCTGCAGGCAGAGGATGGGATGAGGGGGGTTCTGGAGGACGTGTTCCTCATTGCAGGGTGCCTCCAAGAGGCTGTGGATCCCAAGGAGAGGTGCCATGCCAAACCCCTCTGCCAAGATGCTCCATGAGATATGGTTAAACCACCATCATGGTTTTGGAACCTCCATGGAAAAGGCCTGACTCTTGCAAGCGTGACGTGGTATCCCTGGGGTAAAGTCTCTGGTTTGGACTCTCAGTCCAGGGTTTCAGCACAAAGCTTCAGAGGGAACAACTTACGGTGCCACATCCTTTGGTTCTCTCCATCCTGTTTGTGACTCGTGTTGGCTTCTGCCACAGGATGTGTTTGCAGGGCCCTTTGGGGGCTCAAACCGTGTTAAATGAACTCCAGGAAAGAGCTTTTCTAAACTATTTTTACAAAAGGCACTGCCATCACTTGGGCTATGTCACACAACAACCAGCCAGCACAATCCTCAGAGGTTGTAATTTCAACTTCCAGAAGAAGTTCCCCACAAAGACCATCAGAAGCTGCCCTTGGACATACAAACCCCAGGCACTGGGAGCCCAAGTTGGGACATTTTCCTGGAAATTGTCCCATCCTCAACAGTCTGTTATTGCTCCTAAAGACCATAAGAACAGAGGCAAGGTAGCTAAGGGTTGCTATTTGAAGGGAAAAAAGAGAAGTCTGAGGAAACCAGCCCCTTCTTGCTGTCCTCTGAGCTTTTGCCTCACTCGTTTACTAGCTTTAAAACACCTTCAGCACCAGCTATTGAACCAACTCTTGGGTTTTACAAGTTAAAAATGCCTTCAGGTAACTCTTGAGGCCTTTCTGAGCTGAGCTGCGTGTGGCAGTGCCTTGTGGTCCTCGGTTTGTTGGACCTTTTACCTTCAGATCCAACACTGCCCTGGAAATAGACGGGAAGGGAGCAGGAGAGCAGGCGAGCTGGTGGAGATGTAGGGGGGGTCCAAATTGCTTGGTATCCTGGTTCCTATTCCTCTGCTTTGATTTCTTTTCAGTAGAGCTAGACATCTCTGAAAGACCACAGATGACGTCTAAAACCATGTAGAGGCAGCCAAGGCTCAGGAAATTAGAAAACTGCTCTCAATTCCCTTTCAACCCCTACGTCCCACCCAGTGACTCAAACAGCACAGGCTTGATGGGGAGGAGGGACACGGAGGAAGACTTGGGGTGACGTGGGTGAGAGGGTGAATAAAATCATCTCTTGGTAAACATCGGGATGTGTTGGCTTGTCCTGTTCCCTGGAAGAAATCCTCCATCCCTGCACTTGCTCATGTTGGGAGGAAGAGTTTCACTGCGTGCAGTGGAGCAAGGGACACGTGGAGCAAGTTACGTCCTGGTGTAAATCAGGATTAGATTTTCTGGGAGCAGTGGGAGACCTGGACTGATATTTTGGTGATATTAACACCTGCACCAGCATCTTTCCACTCCTTTTGAACCCTGAACCAGAAATATTCGGGTATCTAATGACAGCTGAAGAATTTAGCGTTTGGCTAAAGGGGTTAATCTGTGCACTTCTCCCATTGTGCTCTAAAAGTTGCTGCTGCTGCAGTTTACAGCCACATTCACTCCATGCAGGGCAATGCTCATCATGAGCTCTTAAAGCACCTTGCAAAGGGTGAGCAAGGGTCGTAGCTAATTCAGAAGTCTCCAAAACCAGAGCCCTGCAGTGAACGCCACAGCAAAGTGAACATCCCTGGGCTCGGGGAGAAGATCACAGTTGTTTTTGCTGGAAAACAAACCTTTCTGAAAGAAAGGATGCAAGGAGGCAGGCAAAGAAGAGCCTCTGAGGGCTAAGGGCATGGAAAATGAGAAGTCACAAACACCCACAGCAAAATTGCCAAGGGAGGAAGAGCAGTGCTGCCGGCAAACCGAAATAATGAGGCGTCCAAAGGGACCCGGCTCCTGTTTGGTTGGCGCCTCCCAGGGCAGGGCTGGAGGTGAATGGTGAGCAGGGAGGACAGCTCGCCCTGGGGAGGAACAACCCAGACAACGCCTCACACCACGCCAGTAACAACAGCCACAGCTGGCAAAACGGCCACGAACAGGGGGAAACCTCACTGCTTATCCAGGGGCCAACAACAGCCATCCCCTTCCCATATCGGAAATTTATACAGGAACATATGGGAAAGACTTGGTTTTAACAAAAAACAGGGATGCTGCAACAAATTCCCAAGGTGGAGCTCAGTGTTTATGACCACAAAAGCCACCCGCAGCAGCAGAGCTGATGCACAAGGTGGAGGCAAAACCTTTGGGTTTGCTGCAGTAAGAGGCTGGAGCAAGAGTAAGAGGCTGGCTGCCAACCCCACAGGGCTTTGGTGGCTGCCTTTTTGCAGTAAAAGCTAGAAAAAAGGGGGCTTGCAACTTTCTCGTCTCTTGTGCTAGGACCAGACTCGCCTGTACCAGGGGCTGAGGGCTACATTTGCTTTGCCTTTCATAGGACTGACTTCTGCCACAGAAGACGTGGTAGAAATGAGCACAGGCTGGCCAAGACATGGCACTGAGCACCTCCCGCCCCCCCATGGTCCGTCCTATTTTGCAGCCCCTGGCACTGCTGCAGCTCCTTGGTGGCTTCCTGCCCCACGACAGAGCAGCAGTGGTCCCTTCCATCAGTGGGACATGCTGGGGACACATGCCTTGGAGAATAATACCCCTAAATCACCCTACCTGCCCCAGAGCAAGATGGCTCATCACCAAGGTGGGCACAGACTGAGCAGCCAAAGGGATGAGGGATTTCCAACACTGCAGCTGAGCATCCTGATTTTTTCCTGTTTTTATTTATTTTATTATTTTTTGGAGGTTATTCTGGAACGGAGAGGGTCAGATTTGGGATCTCACAATATGGGGCTCGATTCTCTTGGTTATGGAGAAACTGGCCAAGGGTTTGGCGCAAGTGTGATGTGGCTGCGGTCACGACCACTGAATTCCCCTTGAAATATACTCTTTTCAGAGACAGTTTTTTCACCTAAACAGTTTTTCAGGGCCTGAGGCATTCCTGAAGATGCAATTTTTGAGCCAGACAAACACGACATGGGGGTGTTGCAGACAAGCTTTTCCCCCAGCATGGGACACCGCTTACCTTCTGCCACAGAGACTCGCGGGATGCCAGGGAGGAGCAGGCGGCCACGAACCAGCAGTTTCCGACCTGGCCCTGGTGTAAGTCGTGGGAGCTGATCCCGTCCACGAAGAGACGGGGATCGTCGCAGATTTCCTGTGGGACAGGAGAAAAACACCAGGTAAGTGAGGAGATGGGGAAATATGGGGCAAGGCTTCCTGGCAGAAGACCTTGTCCTCTCCACAGGACACGGGCACAGCACCAGACCCCTCCCCGGGATGGTTGTTCTGTTCCAGCATCAGCACATCTCTGCTATAATTATCCCCAGAGATAATGGTACATTTTCACATCATTGCAGCCCTAGTGACCCATCTCCTCCTGTAAGGCTGCTGCTTGTTCCTGCAAGCCCTTCAATGGCTGATGTCCAAGCTTCTCCCCCGCTCACTTTTGCTCCAGGGACTTTCTGGTGGAAGGCACTGGGAGCTGAGCGCATCACCCAAAGCCACGGTCTCAAACACTGGGGCTTGGGGATCCACCCAAAAATGAACCCCAGGAGGACTAGGGAAGAGCCAAGCATTTAGAGGGAGAATTGCAATGCCCACCCCAAGCAGTTCACCCAGAAAAGCTCAACGCAGACGGTGGGCTCAGCCATGGGCCCCAAAAACCAAGCGTCCTCCCCCAGGAGGTCTGTCCTCCAGCAGATGGAGAAAACGTGGCAATCTGAAAGCTTTATGCCTGGAGCAGGAGGATCAAATCCTCATTCCGCCACCAAAATCGGCGTGGTGCCACTTGATCAACCCGGTTTGGAAAGCGATGTCCAGCTGGGGGCTGGGAGCAGATGGGGCAAAGAAAACTGGCAGAAACCTTCCCACTTTGTTTAATTTGAAGGAGGGAGAGGGAAAGCTCATTTTCCTTCCTTCTCCATTTTTTTTTCAGGTTAGCTACATCCGAAGTAACACCAGTTCCCCCAGCTTTTGCACATGAGGCCTCGTATTGCCTCTGTTCCTCAAAGGGAGGATCTGCTGCTTCGTAAGCACCTCCTGCTATTCCCACCTACCCCAGCCAGCACTGCACGCCTTAAAAATAATTCAACCTTCACCCGGACACGAACTGGGCAGGATCACACCCCAGGGACAGGACTGGCTCCCTCCAGGCTGCAGAGTTGCAGGAGGTTGGGATAAGCACTAGAGGGAGGCAATCTGACAGCTGCCACGGCCAAGAGGCACTTGTGCTTTATTTTTCAGCATCCCTGAATGCAGAGAGGGGTGGGAGAGGAGCGGTGGTGTTTAATGCCAGGGTTAACAGGAGTTATCCTGTTGGGTACCACCGAGGAAGCAGCCAGCAGCAGGGGATGCCTCTGCCCTGCCTGTTGGTGGTGGGGATGTCTGAGATCAGCTCTCAGTGGTCCTTAGGCGGCAGAGGCACCAGGTCTGAGGACCCTCACGGATATTTAGGCACACTGAGAAGGTCCTCCCTGAGCCTTCTCTTCTCCAGGATGGAGAGTCCCACCTGTCTCAGCCTCTCCTCTTGCCTCAGGTGCTCCACACCCTTCATCATCAGCTTGCCCTAATGCCCTCATCCGGATAAGACTCATCCATGGGTCAGCCTCCTCCCCAAAAAAACTCTTGGGGTTTCCCAAATCCCTCAAATTGGAGCTTCCCAACATTAAATTACCTGGGTTTTTCAGTTCCCAGAGAAGCTGCTGAGGTCCCACTCACAATACATGGCCTTGGTCATGACCTTGTGGCCTGTGACTCATGGGGACCAGCAGGAACTGGGTCCAAAAAAATACAGGACAGGTACTGAACTTTGCTTCCCTTTTCCTGCAGTTAGAGCGGAAAGAGATAAAGGGCTTGTCCTGCAGATAGGTGGAATTACAGGGCCTGGCGTTTGTGTGTGCAGAGGGAGGAGAAGGGCAGGGATGCTCTGACCACAGAAGGTCACCACCTTGCTTTCATCCCCTCCCTTCCTCGCAGGAGACAGAAACCAGGTGAACAATAACATTTACACAGGCGGGGGCTTCTCCCAAAAGCAAACACGGTGTCGTGTCACCCGACCAGCGCCAGGACCCTGAAAAAAACAGGGCAGCACACCCCCACGCACACCCTGGGGACTTTGGGGTTCAGGCATCAGCCACCCCAGAGCCGTGGCAGCCACGAGATGGTCCTGTGGGAGGGCTTTGGTTTACTGCTCTCGACTCCACTTGGGCCATGAGAGCCATCCACGCCTCTTCCCCCCCCTAAGGACAGCCTGGCTTGGAGCATCCCAAGGGAACCCAGGAGTTGTTGGAGCTATACACCCTCCCTAAACGTGGCTGCTGAAATGGCTGCTGAGCTCCAGGCAAGGAAATACAACTTGGAGAAAGGTGGTGCAGATGGGCCTGTGGACCCGAGGAAAAGTATAACCAGATAACATAGGGAGGGACGAGCTAGTGACTCCAATTCCTCGTGATTCATATCCTCCTGCCCACGTCCTTCCTCCTACAGGGGACATGGGGGCAGAGGTGGACAGCGGAGACGGGGGCTGGAGAGGGCTTTGGGGTCCTCTCGACGTCAGGCTGGTTGCAGAGGTCGCAGGGCTGGCTTATGGGAGGCCAGGATGGATCCGTGCCAGTTTGCTCCCTCTGGCTTTGGGTTACCGAAATCCATTAGGGGAAAAAAAAAAAAATCAAGATCTGATCATTGCACTTATCTTGCATTTGGTGGTGTAATTTTGCCTCCCACCAAAAAGCATGTGGCTTTTTCTCTCTGCTCTCCCTTTTAGTACTATTTCCCCCAAAACACGCGTTTTCTTTCTGACTGCAGTTAAACCAGAAAATATCATTCTTGTCTCCAGCTAGTCCAATCCCACAAAAAAAAAAAAGGGCAGCAATGAGCAAATCGCCCTCTAATTGGTTTTATAATTGGCGACTGTCTTATCATAAATGCTTCCTGGTGCAGATTTCTGAGCTTTAGGCTCACTGGGGGTCTGGAGCATGTCAAGCCAGCTGCAGGGAGGGAAAAAAGCTTGGGGGGGGGGATGATGACAACCACGTGAGATGCAACATCTGCTGCGCGCCAGGATGGGTTTTTGCTAACGAGATTTTGCAAGGAGCAGCCCAGCCTAATTGCATTGCAGGCTGGCTGTGTCGGGAACACTGCTTTCGCTCAAATCAGCAGGATAATCTATTAGCACGGCTGCGCTTCCCCCTCCCAGGTGACGGGGAACCAAAGGGACCTTGTGCCACGAGTGTCGCTCCCGCAGCCATCCCAGCACAGCGGGCAGCTGACACAGAGGTCCTTTTGGTTCCCTTCGGGTACCCACCCTGGGATGCCATTTTTCAAGAGGGCAGTGACTGAGCTTAACAAGACGGGCACCAGGAAAGGGAATGGGGTGAGTTTAGAGCCCCACGAGCCTTTGTTTTCATCGGGATTATCATTTTCTCAATGGTTCGGCTTCACGTGCACCACAGTTGGCGATATTAACACCCCGTAAATCTGCTCTGGGGCACTTTGTCCTCCTTTAGTCAGACATCCCTAATCCCCTGGGAGTGCCACAACCTGTATGTATCTGCAGCTGTTATCAGCTCCTGCCCCACACGAGGTGAGCACCCACAGCAAACAGGGACGTGCTTGCAAAGGGAGGCGCCAAAACACCGCGCTCCCCGCCAGCCCCACGACTCTGCCCGTGCGCCTCTGCTCCAAGCCTTCTGTTTTGGCAACAGAAAGGGTTTCAAACAGGAGCTAAAGGTCAGTCTGCAGGCTTAACAGCCCTGGTGGGGCTCCCCGGTGTTTGTTTTTCCCAGGATCCAAAGTACAAACGCAGCAAGGAGATCTCTGTTGAAGCAAGGATATGTGGAGAGACGCAACGTGCCATGAGAGCTCTGCACCTCCCGGGAGCAGATAGAGATGGAAAAGGAGCTCAGGGATGGGAAGGAGACTGAAACAAGGGCAGCATCCTCTGATCCTATTCCTGATCCTGCTCCTATTCCTGCCACACGTGCTCTCTAGGGACGTGCTCTTGGGAAGCCTCACCATTGCTCAGTCCAGGGCTTCTTTGGTCTCCATCCAGCCACAATGGATGCAAAGGCCACCCCAGCCCTGCTTTTGGCATTTCCACGCACTCAGACACAGCCCTCCGTGGACTGCCTGTCTAACAGCGAGCTGTTCCCATGTGTCTGGTGGTGGAGACACCAAGAAGATCTTCAGAGCTCAGCTCCGAAGCAGGAAAGTCTCCACGCACCACCCTGGGGAGTGGGATGCTCAGAGCAGTGAGATGATGTGTTCCGGGTTTCTCTGGCCAGAGGCAAAAGAGAACCTTCTCGGTCCCTCTGGGTCCCTCTTGGTCCTTCTTGGTCCCTCTGGGTCCCTCTTGGTCCCTGTTGGTTTCAAGTCCCAGATCATCATCAGTTCCCACCGTGGACATGCTGTGTGGGAGGGAGGAAGCAATTCAAGCAAGCTTTGCTGTGAGAGAACAACAAGATTTGGGGAAGAACGATCCAAAAAGGCCCACTTGTTCCAAAGCTGTTGTGAAATCCTGGGGCGAGCTGGTGTGGCCATGAGCTCAGCTGCATCATTTTTGCCTCCAAGGGACATAATTCTTGTTTGGCACACATGTCTGCCCAACCCTGTCCTGCCTGAATCCCAGTTGGAGGGGCTCACAGAAAGCCAATCTTCTAAAACATGACTTAGAAATCTAAATCACGCAGTTGTGTTTTTTTTTTTAATTATTATAATCTTATTTTATTTTAATTATCTTAAGAGCCAAGAGATGGAAAAAGAGAGAACCCAAAGCTGCAAAGGAAAATTACCTCCGCTGTGCATATCTCAGATCAAAACTTCTGAGCTACATTTCAGCAGGGACACCTCCCACACCTGCTTGGGCCACACCGTCCCAGGGCTAGGAACTGCCCTGTGGTTTGTGGCTGTGTCATTTTTACAACACCTTGATCTGAGAGCAGGGCTTGATCCCACCACAGTCCAAATTAATCACTAATCAAGGCGATGATGATGAAGAGGTTATCGCGAGTTTAAGCTATTTAAAGAAGCGATTTCTAGCCCACACCTATTCTGGTTATTCATCCTCTGGGTGTAGCTTTGCAAACACAGAAACCTGCTTTATTTGAAAGCCATCCTCCAGAAACACAGACTGTGTTTAACGACCCAAGTGACTCAGCAGAGACCTTCCTGTGAGGCCACAGCCAGGTCATGAAACTCAGAGTTCACAGGGCTGCCAAAGCCCAGCAAACCTCATCTCTACTCAGCAACATCAGGGTTTTCCTCCCGAGCTGCTCGATATTCCCAGTGCAGACAATCCAAAGCATTTCCAGATGAGACTTCAAAGCTATATGAGTACACCACCAGCAGCTCCAAGACCTTGGCCAAGCTCTCCTGGTGATGGGTGAGCCTCCACCCAGCCTCACACCAGGGTTTACATGGGCTGTAAACAAGCTGAACATGCCTGTGGTTAGACTTTTAGCCGGTTTCTCCCATCACGAAGCACTCTGTTTACATTTTCCATCAGTAATTCTGGTGTAACTCCATCGGTGGTGTTTGCACCAAGCCACAGCTGAGCTCGAAGCATCCACGAACAGTCTCAGTTAAGAAGGTTTGTGCACCCTTCTCCTTCTGGGAGGGGAGCTGGGAGGAACACATCACCAAAACGGGTCTTATTGCCAAAGACCCAGAAATACAAGAGATGTGAGACACTTTGGCAGAGATAAGGCACCAAGCCCCAGAACTGCACGTGGCAGCGTGCCAGAATGCAGGTGGGGAAGGATGGACACGAGCATGGGTGGGCAGCTCCATCCCAAGGAGTCCATCCCCCTTTGACAGTGTTTCACTGTGGTGGTTTTACATGGGTGGGCGGCCGAGCTCCACCACAACCGCTCTCTCATTCCCCCTCCTCAAAGAAAAACAGGGAGAAAATACAATGAAAGGGGGGTACGGGGGCTATGGTCAGTCTGTAGCGCTTCTTCTCTGCCGCTCCTTCGTGGTCCCTCTCATCCCTTGTGCTGTGGGGTCCCTCCCATGGGATGCAGTCCTTGCTGAACTGATCCAGCGTGGGCTTCCCACAGGCAGCAGCTCTTCAAGAACTCCAGATGTGGGTCTGTCCCATGGGGGTCCATCCCTCGGGAGCAAACTGCTCCAACCTGGGTCCCCCACGGGCAGCAGCTCCTGCCAGGTCACCTGCTCCTGCGTGGGCTCCTCTCCACAGCCTACAGGTCTGGCCCAGAATCTGCTCCGGCAGGGGTCTTCCACAGGCCGCAGTCTCCGTCGGTGCAGGGCCACCTGCTCCACCGTGGTCTCCTCCACGGGCTGCAGCGTGGAACCCTGCTCCACCGTGGTACTCCATGGGCTGCAGGGGGACAGCCTGCTTCACCATGGTCCTCACCACAGGCCGCAGGGGACTTCTGCTCCGGCGCCTGGAGCACCTCTCCCCCTCCTTCTTCACTGACCTTGGCGCCTGCAAGGCTGTTCCTCACTCCTCTCACTCTCCCAGCTGCTGTGTGGCACAGCATTTTTTTCCCTGTCTTAAATATGCTCTCACATAGGCACAAACAACATCACTTACTGGCTCAGCTCTGGTCAGCAGTGGGGCCCTTACCAAACATGGGGCAGCTTCTAGATCCTTCTCACAGAAGCCACCCCTATGGCCCCCTGCTACCAAAACCTTGCCACGTAAACCCACTACATTCACAGGTTTAAAGGATTGCCTTGAGCTCGGTACCTTTGCCTAGGACAAAAATTCCACCCAACCAAGCTTCCCTGCACTAGACATTTCACTGTTTTAATCCTTGTCGGGCTCTGGGGCAGTATTTGCAGAGTCTCAGTGATAAATAATGTATATCAGAGCAGAAACGGTGCCGTGCCACTTACTGTCAAATTGCATTGGGTCTTTATTTTAAAAAGGGACGACTTGAAGACCTCAGTCCTCCGTACAAATCATTCAGACGGCGTCAGTCCTTTGGCAGCAAGGAAAGGACAAGCCCTTGCCCTGGGGTGTTGACAGAGACAGATGCTAGCTGCTTGTTTTCATCGCTGGTCAACCCCTCAATGCTCCTGGATCCAAGAGTACAGGGTACACTGAGCAAGGCAAGGAGAGATGATGGAGAGAGGGTTTGTACCTGCTTCTTTACAGGCTTATGTATCCCTCTGCACTGGCCACAGACGTGTAACAGGTCTGCCACGTATCAAAACAGAACAGAAATGCAGAAACAAGACTTTCTCAGCACACATAAGACACATAAGGGGCTGTCTGCTGAAGCCAACCCACTTCTCACACTCGCAGACTGAAATCCAGAAGTGGGGAGTGGTCTTTACAGCAAGCGACCCCGAGCCGTGGTGAATTTTCCTCTCCTGGAAGTGCTTTAAATAAAACTGGCTGGTGCTCAGAGGAAGCGGCTCTGCTTTAGATCAGTGGGAAGTTAATTTGAGGAAGTCCCGTGACCTCTCGCTGTGCAGAAATTTGGCCAGCACGCTGCCTGCAGGTCCCTCTGGCTTCTGCCAGACCAAGGAAACGGCTCCTTCTCTGCTCCAGCTGCGGGGTTTCATCCTCCCACCCATGCTTCCTTTTATTTGTTTCTTTCTTTAATCACTTACGGCAGCAGCTGATGTCAGTTTTGCCGCACCCAGTGTTTTATTTTCCTTCTGCACTATTCAGCACCATGCCAGACCAAGCAAGGGCTTCAGCGAAAGGCACTTGGGTCAGCAGGACCTGGAGATGGAGCCCCCTGAAGCCCCATCCCCTCTGAGGATGCTCAGAGGAGCATCAGCAGCTCATGGAGAGGCTGTGAGCGATGAATTACCCTTGGGGAGGACAGCAATGGGGCAAGGGCTGTCATCAGAGCACAGTGCCGAGTGGCTTTGCTTCCCCTTAGCATCTGCCTCGCTTTGGAAACACACAATCGAGATGAACTCTGGCATCCAGCTCTGAAGCTGCCTTATCAGCTGCCAGCAAGGCACCGAGGGCTGTTAATTTGAGGCATTTCATGCATGGATGGAAGCTGGGAGGAGGACGAAGGGGAGATGAATTGGCATCTGCATTGAAGCTACCGCCTGGAAGGGCTTGTGATGCTGGCGGAGGCAGGCTGGGTGGGGACAGTCATGCTCCTCCACACCCTGGTGCTCCAGGATGGTGTTTAGTTACAAAACCTCCCCAGAAAAGCTCCCTGTCCTCTTGCAAGGAGAGCCAGCTGCCCTTAGCTTCCTCAAACCACCAGAAACCAGGCTGGATGAGGCCTCAAGAGCTCAGCAAACAAGGTCCCCTTCTCCCATGGCTCACCAGCAGGACAGCACCTCCAAGCATAAAATTGCACCGAGATAAAAAACTTGGGCTGACCCAAGGCACAGCCAGCTCCGTACCTGCTCCACAGACTGAGCAGACTTTTTGTGCTCCCCAGAGCCAAATCTGTGAGGATTTGCACCATTCCCTCCCTGGGAGCCCAGAGAAGGCAGCAGATGCCCAGGGCTCCTTTCCATGCCACTCTCTGCTACCGTCCTCTTCTCCATCACAGCTACGTAACGACATGCAGTTGCATTAAAATGCAGGCGATGAATCTAATCTACTGATTTTACCATCGTTTTAGCATTTATGACTGTGTCCTTCCAAGGCCAAGGAAGGAGCAGACTCGCTGGCTGCTTTCTTATCGAGCGCTGCCCATGCCGGGCAGCTTAGCACGGGGGCGAAGAGGGGGAGCGTGTTTGTGCAGAGCCCGGCACCACGGGAGGATGTGGTGAGATCTGCTGGAACGGGTCCAGGGTCAGCATGGAGTTCGGTGAGAACTGAGAGCTCTTCATCATCAATAACAGCAAAAACGATCTCAGCCTGCCTCGGCGGAATCAGTGAACGGCGCTGACTTAAAGCTTAAAAAAAGGAGGTAAGTGCAGAGATCGCATTAAAAGGTGACCAAACCCTTTGCTGGCAAGGAGCAACCAGACTGGCAAGCAACTCCCGGCTCTACAGCACGCGGCAGATAAATGAACAGGCGAGCAGCTCATAAATCCCTAAGCTGAGAAACGCAAAGATCTGGAAGGACTCCGGCTCCCGTGTTGGACTGCAGACAGACTCCTAGGGAGAGGCGACGGTCCCTTCACCCGTGCAGTGGCAGTGAGCATCCCCAGCCTCCTTCGGGCAGGATGAAAGCCAAATGAGACAGACCATAAAGCTGCAGAAAGCTGAGCAGAGATGTCCTTTTGAGCACCAGTACCTGGGGTTAGTATTTCTGGCCGGAGAGGGACCAAGAGGGATACAGAGGGCCAGAAAGTTCATGCTCTGAGCATTGCCTCTTAGTGGCCTCCATGCACCCCAAGCCACCGCTTCGGGTGAGCTCTTGGAGAGAAGCACTGCAAGAGTTTAACCCCTGGCTTCCCCCTTATCGCCACCCTTGTGCTTTTGCCAGCTTTCCAGCCTGTGCTGTACACTGGGGGAAAGACCTTTTAATGCAGAAACTTGCGGACAGGCAAGTGCCTCTCCTGCTTTTAGTGAATTAGTTCATTGACTCCTTTCCCATCTCAGGAAAAGCCCGCAGGGACGGATTGTGTAACCCTCACTCAGCAGCAGGAAGGAGCTAAGTACTTAATAACGCAGGGAAGAAAGGGATCTGAGCGATGCTCTTCCCTCCTGCAGCATCTCCTCCTCACCCAAACGCAGGAGCATTGAATTCAGGAGAAAATGGATAAAACTATACCCCAAATCAGGCAAGATATACGCCAGACTGACACAGAAGTAGCTACTGAGAAATGGTTATTTCCTATTTTTTAAAACAAGATTTCCCTTGTCTGGCTGGAAACAAAACATTAGAATAAAAAAGGACTGTGAATGGGAGCATCTCTCCCCAGTGCCAAAGCAGGACTGAAAATGCCACGGCCCTGCTGCTGCCCGAGCTCCAGCTGCGCGTAACCCTTCCTAAAACACCTGAATCCCCCCAAACTAACCTGATTCTCAGCTTTTCCCCTCCAAATGATATTGCCTGTGCTCAGATAATATTGCCGTTTAGCAAGAGCCTGTGCCAGTGTCTGAGCACCCTCACGGTAAAGAAACTTTTCCTGATGTCCAGGCTGAGCCTCCCCTGGCACAGCTCCGTGCCATTCCCGCGTATCCCGATGTCAGTGCCCAGGGAGCAGAGGCTGGCGCTTTCCCTGGCTCCCAGAAATCTGGTTTATCTCACTGGATGCACAGGCAAACTGCTGCTCCTGTGCTGCACTGCAGCATCCGTGTCTCAAACAAGGAGAGAAAAGCTCAGAGCCTGAGGATCAGGCACCACACGCCCGAATTACAGACATCTCCCTCGCCTTCAGAGCAGGGGGAGGAGGAGCATTAAGCACTGGGCTCTGTGCTCAGCCCAAACCAGGGAGTTAGATTTCTAATGCAACAGACAAGTTTTCTGCCAAAAAAAAAAATAAAAAAAAAATAAAAATAAAAATAAAAAGAACCCCTGATGCTGCCCCAGCCAGCTCCAACATCAGCTTTGGCTCAGCAATGAGTAGCCGGTCCCATATTTAAATGGCTGCACAAAATCAGAGCTCTTTGGGATCACCTTCCTGGTACACCTTCCCTTTCCCCGCCACACTCAAGCAAATATTCTTTTGGCTAATTTCTGTGTTGGAAGACGAAGAAGTCCAAAGCCAAAGCCCGATTCGAGGCTCGCCCAGCTGTGCACAGAGCTGGCGTCCCAAGCAGGGCTGGAGGCCAGGGGGAACAGGGAGGGAGGGAGGATGCTCCACTGGGGAGAACAAGGCTGAGCCCCTTCCAGGAAATTCTGCAAGGCCAGATGTGGGAGGAAATGGAAGCCAATCTCAGCCTGATCAGGACGGGTTGTTCACCAGCTGCTCCAACAAAGCCTCCCCATTTCCCCCTGCCCACGAGAGGCTCAGGCAAGAGCAGTGCAGGGATTGCTTTTTTTTTTTTGGCCAAAGCAGCCCCAGGCTTTGGGACAAGACGGAGGAGCAGAAAGGATCTGCGTGCTGGGAAGGAAGGCACATGCACACACAATGGGCTGTTGAGTGCCGTGTAAATACACAGAAATGAGACCCTGCCTCCGCCAAAGCCAATTCCTGCTGCCCCAGCGAGTTCAGCAGTTACTTTTCACATAGGGGTGAGAACCGTGGCTCCTGCGCATCGCTTTTCTGCACGGATTGTACGTGCCACCCTTTCTGCGAAAGCAAACAGTTGTTTTTAACAGCTGACGCTTTTTGTTCCCACTCTCCACCCACTCTGCTTTCACAGCAAAGCCCGGGGCATGGTGAGCTCCCGCGCTTTGTCGTACAGCTGTAGCTGAAACTCTCCAAAACAAACCATGGCCGCGGCCCTGGGAGATAACGGAGGTGCACACACAGCATCCCCTGCCTGCAGGCAGCGTCCCAGCGACGGCTGGACGTCATTTCTGGGTCAGGAAGTCTCCGAAGTACTCTGTTTGTTTTCTAAATAAGAATAAGAAAGGATTGCCCAAGGAAGGATTTGCTGGTTGCAACAGAAACAGGATGCTGGAAGGACTTTTTGGTGCTTAATAACCATTCTGCGCAATCACTGCACAAGCAGGGCCGTGGATCTGAGCTTCATGGACATTTTGGACCCTACTGAAGGCTGCACTGAAATGGAGACACCCATGGGTTTCTCTGTGAAGGCTGTGAGTGGCATTTGTGCAGTTTCTTACACCTTCTCCCGGCTGTCCTGCAAAGCAGCAAGATCAATATCAAGATCCCTGACACCCAGACACATCGAGTTTGCCTTCGTGCAGAAGATGCCGGCCCCTTTTGCTGGGCTGTCTCCCTTAGCAAGCAGTATGAATTCAGGCAGAACTGGGGCCAGTAATTAGGAATGTCACTTTGAATTGCTTGGCACAAAGCAGTTCTTCTCCCCACAAAATTCAGTCACTTTTCCCAACATGGCTGCAAGGAAAAAAACTGGAGAAGTGCTTTAGAGAAAGAGGCTTCTGGAAACTTCAGCAGTAGCCAGAGCAGATGTGAGCCCAAATTCTTTGTTTTTTAATGCCAACTTTGTGGTCAGGGCAGCTAGCCTGTTCTGATCCTGCCAGACAACGACATCAAGGAGACATTGAGGTTTCTCAGAGTGGGCTTCAAACTTATTTGTGAAATTCCCTTCATCTGGTGCAAAGGTAGTGAAAGAGGCACCACTGCCTCATACCTTGCTGGCTGAGCTCACGTCTCCCTCACCAAGGGTGCTACGAGCTTGGCCACCAAGAGCTGCAAGTGAGCTGATAGCCAGAAGACCAGGGGGAGAAGAATTGAGCCACCCATTCAGAAAAGGTCTCCATTCTCCCTGAAAAGAAGCACCAGCAAGTCTATGAATGATAAAGCCCAAATATCCACAGCCATCTGTGGCTCCAGCAGAAAGCTCCATGATACAGATGCTCAGCAGAAGATGAGCAAACGTACTTTGGCCACCTACACCAGCACTCAGCCCTCTGCCATCACACATGGGGTGGGATTAACGTGTGTGAAGACGTGGGGCTCAATTAATGGTTCTGAATGCAAACCAGCAACAAGTGACAAATATTTCCCTACCCTTTAGTGCCAAAGAAAGTTGTTTAGAAAGTCTTGGGCATCACCCATTAGCTATCTCTTGTTACGTGCAAGATGATTTCATGATTTATTCCGAGTCACCATCCCTGGAGGCCTTCCAGAAACATGTAGGTGTAGAACTTAGTAGCATGGCTTTGTGGTGGACTTTAGGACTAGGTTAAAGGCTGGATGAGATGGTCTTAGAGTTCTTTTCCAACCTGAATGATTCTGTGATTTTATATTGTCTCCAGCCATGAGACCAAATCATGGTGGCCTATCTTTAGAAGGCAGCTGTGCAAAGACCATCTTTCCAGGGGAATAAGCTAAAATGCATGCAGAGCCTTAAAGAAACCCCCTGACCATGAAGAGCTGGAGGCTCTAGACAGAGCTGAAGAGCCCAGGGCAGAGCAGAGGGAAGCAAAATCTTCTACAAGGAGTCTGCCTGGGGGCTCAGCTTGGCCTGCCAAACAAAAGGAGCCAGCTCCTCCTGTCACACAAAGCCTTTTTGTCCCCCCGCCATGTGACTGCCCTCACTCAGACAGACACAGCACTGTCTCGTGGAAAGCCAGCTGATATTTCGGGCTGCTGCGTGGGCGAGGAGGTCAACAGCTCCTCGGGCGGCCCTGCCACGATGAGAGCAAAATGAGCAGTGAGGCTGCAGGCAAGGAAGGGGATCCAGGTGTGTCAGGTGTTGCAATATGGCCTCTCCTCAGACCCAGTTGTAGCAACTCCTGGGTCTCCTACATCATGGTAGTCGAAGTGGCCTCATGGTCACCTCCCAGCAGATCCCAGGACCCCGTGTGGCTGGTGGTGTCGGGCAGCTGCGGGTCCCTGTGGTGCCAGCCCTGCTCCAGCAGGGCCACCCCGAGCAGGGGGCCCAGCCCCACGTCCAGGCGGCTGCTGGAGATCCCCAAGGAGGAGCCCCCAGCCCCTCTCTGGGCAGCCTGTGCCAGGGCTCCGGCACCCGCCCAGCCCAGCAGTGCTTCCTGAGCGGCAGAGGGCACCTCCTGGGCTCCAGGCTGGGCCCGGGGCCTCTGGGCCTGGCCCTGGGCACCCCTGAGCAGAGCCTGGCTCCAGCCTTTCAGATATTTATACACATTAATAACATCTCCCCCTAAGCCTTCTCTTCTCTATGCCATAGGGTCCCAGCTCTCCTCCTAGGAGAGCTGCTCCAGTCCTTCATCATTTTTGTGGCCCTTCATTGGACTCCCTCCAGTAGCGAGGACACATGGAGGACCTTTTGCAGAGGACACTCAGATGGACGTGGGCTCAGCAGTGGCACGGTTTTGCCCAGGAGAGGAGGGATGGATTAAGATCATGCCCCTACAATTTTCACTATGGGTCCAGGCTTGCACATCCCTTTCCCCTTCAGAATTCTGGCACTGCCAGATGAAGAGTTAAGGGGAAGGAGGAGAGCAGTGCTCGATGCTGGTGAAACCTCTGTGGGTGCAGACAGGGACAGGGACAGGGACAGGGACAGGAACAGGAACAGGGACAGGGACAGGGACAGGGACAGGGACAGGGGCTGTTCCAGCTGCTGAGCAGCTCACAGGTCATGGCTGCAATGAGGACTCATCATCACTACACTCAGCCCCAAAAACCCACCTCCCAGAGACCCCTAAATTACCTCTCTTACCCATAGGTTGTTTTCTTTCGTGTTTCTTGGATGAGGAAGAACATTCAAAGACAAATCTTTGCTCTGCCAGAGCCACCAGCCTTCACAGCATCATGCAGCAGTCAGGCTGCAAAGCATCTCTCTGTTTTATCCATGGGGAAACTGAGTCACAGAGGAGCCAGGAAGACTCCTTTGCTCCTGGGGCTCACTGGGGGCAGAACAGACCGATGCTGGGTGCTGCAGGTCTGCTCACAGGGGCTCATCCTGCTGATCCTGAGCAAATAAACCTTGCTGGAGGAGGACATCATGGCTGGGGCTTAGCACTGTGCTTAATGAGGAAACCTCGGATGCATTTTGGGGAGTCCCTGAGAGCAGGGGTGGCAGAAGGCAGCATTATGGGACAAGGGGACAGGCACACTTACTTTTGGCCGCTTCCACTGGATGCCCTGGATCCTTGACTTGTAGAAGAGCGAGTCATCGTTGGCAGGGAAGAGAGGGTCCTCAAAGAGCTGCTTCCGCCGCAGGCACTCCTTCTTCAGGGAGGCATAGCGCTGGTTCTCATACGGCTTCACGGAGGAAAACATCCTTCCCCACTGGCCCTGGAAGGACAGCAGGGCAGGAGTGAGATGTGTAGGGTCTGGCCAGGGACACACACTCCTACTCCACAACACATGGACCAAAAAGTCGTGGCTGGAGACCAAAAAGTGATGGCTAAGCCCAAGTGAATCTTACTGGCTGTGGGACTCCTACTTTCCCCAGAGTTGGCCAACCACCACCAAAACGACACCACCACCGAAGGAGATGACAACCTGCTTTTTAGTGAATTAATAACCTATTTGGGAAAAATGCATCCCGTGGGGCTGTTGGAGGAGATGTCCCCAGCGAGCTGGCTATGAGCATGTTTTATGGTAGCTGAGCCCCTACCCTGGGCTTTGCCAACACAGGTCACATTCTCAGCCCACTGCCAATGTTAATATTAAACATTTAGAATCCTGTTTGTCCCCTTCAAAGACTGAAGGAAACAGCCCTTTGTGGCCATGAAGCGATGGTCGTGTATCTGCTCGGAAAGCAGCAATGAGTGCAGAGCCAGTGCTTCAAGAATCACCTTCTGCCCCCGCCATGCAGCCCCAAATTACACACACACACAATTCATGGTTCCATCAGAGACGCCAGTTTCTCAGTAGACTTGATCGGCTCTGTTTTTAATTAAAAACAGCCTCTTGGCAGCGCACCATGTGTTTTTGGATTAATTATTCTGTCTTGACAAGCGTCTAGCTTCTAGGGCAGAGAGATGGATTTAGCAATCCAGGAGACAGCAGGAAACCATTGCCCAAATGCCTCTGAGAGAGAGCAGCTCCTCTCCATCATCACTCCAACATCCCTGTGGCTTGGTCATTGGGTATCAACCCTTTTGCTCCTGTTTTCATCCCTCCACCCCACAGGTCAAGTCACCTTGGCCTTGCAGCAGGCTCAAGGGAAGAAGGACCTCCGTGTTGCTCCCTTGTGTTAAATCACAGACCTCCTTCCAAAGCTACTTCCCTACCGGTACCCTGTATTTGTCCATGAATGAGATGTCTTCCTCCCAAAAATGGGATGTCCTGCTGAAACTGTTGATCATCAGTGAGCCTAAACCAATGCCCTCGCTGATCAGAGCAATCCTCTGAGAGCATCCCTCACCCAGACAGCCTCCTCTCACTTGGGCAGGACAAAACCACTTCACCTCTGCAAAGCTGAAGAGCAATGCATAGGTTTTAATTATTTATCAGCCTGATTAGCCACACAAGTGCTCATCACCCAGGGCCTAAGTGAACCCAAAATATCCCCATTAGTGGTGGTTCCCTGTTACTGAGGAGCGGTTGCTAAAGCATCTTGTGGTGCCTTCCCACCCAGCCAATGGCCCACCTACCCCGATGCAGATCTAGTGAGCATTTAGTGACGATCCTACAGGACTATGGATTTGGGATTTTGTGGTTTATAACATCTTATTTTATGTGCCAAAGACAGGGAGAGGAGTCCCAGCTCTGCCTTTGGTGCAGTGCGTGATCTGCTGTATTTGGAGACCAAGGCTAGGACTTGCCTGCATGGTTTCGGTTAAAAAAAGCATCAATTCACTCAAAAGCCTTTGATTGCAGCCCAGCAAAGCAGTGGGGTGCTGTGGTTAAAGGGCTCTTAGTGTTGCTGATGGGAGTTTCTCCTTGCTTTCAGGACAGGTTCCCAGGTGCTACAAAGAGACCCAGATGCACCACCTGCCCTTAGAAAAGCCTTAAAATAAATGGCCCGATATCAAGAGCTCAATAGTACACTGGATTTACTCTTTCAGAAGAGCAGACAGCCTCACTGGGCAGCCAGGGAATGCACTCAGAAGACAAAACCTACACCCACGCCGCCACGAGGGCCAGGACACGAGTTAGCCTCCAGGTCTCCAGCAGAAGAAGGGGATGAGAAGGGAGAAAACACGACCTCCCTGGGGACATCCCAGCAATGAATGAGCTCCTTTCGAGTGACAACCAGGCAGGACTTTGGGAGTGACAGCACTCACCACTGCAGAAAGACACAGGCAAAGCAGCAGCCCCAGGAGGGAGAAGGATGTTCTCGGGGCAGTGTTAAAATTCATTACTGTCTTTAATTGGCAGCATTTCATGCTTACCAGACTGAACCTCAGATCTGCGACATTAACATGCTCAAGGGCTGCCTAATTACTTCTTGCCTTCTTGCACAAAGCTGGGATGCTCCAGGAGCAGGGGAACTGGGCGTTTTCATGCCTGAATTAGCAAACCTACAAGCGCACGCATTTGGGTGTTTGGTTAGGGAGCGAACTCCACACTCCTGATCCTCTGCAGAGCTGAAATTTTTGGGAACAGTGGTCTGAGCCCGACCTCGGTTCAGTCACGAAGCAGTTAAGCAGGAAACTATTTGATTCGAGGAAGGAGCCAAAGGCATGACTCAGGGCTGCTGTGGACTCCCCCGTCCACCCCCAGCATCGCCCAGGCGTGGAGCTCCGGCCAGCTGGTAGCGATCACTGCAAGGGGAAATAAGTAATGACAGTGCCAGTGCTGGCCAGGACCAAAAACTGCCTGAAAGGCTCTTCCTTCTTCTCTCCAAAACCAATTCCACTCCTTCCCCTCCAGCCCGGAGCCTCCGTGCCACAAGCAGCTGGCACGGGCTCGCCGCATCCACGTTATCACCAGGCTGCTCCCTGGCCAGGAGCAAAGGGCTCCTTGCTTGCAGATCCTACAGCTTTTATTTGTCTCTCTCCGAGTCAGACGAAACAATTTGCTCTCAGAGGACAGGATCTGCGTCCTCACTGAGCAGGAGATCTCTCTGATATCACATTGCAAAGGCGTGGGATCGGTCAAGGAGAAGACGAGGTGGGGACCAGGCTGTTGGCTGCCCAAGTCCCAACCAGGTGAAGTTATGGGCAGCCGGGCTCTGGCCAAAATGTTTGTTTAAATCATTATTTTGCCTGCTGGGGTGTTTCTATTGACATGAAACATTGGGATAGGGCAGCGCTGGGGCTGCTCACCCTCCTGCCAATGAAAAAGCCCAGTCCTGCAGAGGAAACGCTGCCGATGCAAGGACAGCTTCATGCACACATTTCCTACAGCCCGCAAAAGATGCAATCAAACCATGGATCCCTTTCTATATTAAAGGTGAGATAAATACTCCACACCTCCTAGCCAACACTTCTACAACCAAAAACCCCTCGAGCCTCAGGCTACGAAGTCTCAGTCCCATTTAAGGGCCATCGGGACTGGCAGCAGAGCCGGCAGCAGGTCCGAGCCGCCATCCCAAAGCCCTTTCCCATTCCCACGGGGCCGCCTGCCGTCGCTCTGCTGGACTCCAAGCGGCGTGGCCCAGAGCCAGCAGGACCGCAGAGCATCCTGCCCGCACCCGCCGTGCCCGCAGGGACCGGGAGGCGAAGCCACACCGGCGAACATCAGAAAACATCAGGCATCATCCCTCCGCAAATTGACGGCGGTTTACCAGGGAGGCTAATTCCCATGGGAGGCCGAAGGTTCCTCATCTCCAGATGTTCCCGAGCAGTTGGGCATCTTTTTAAAGTAGGTGCTTTAGCTAAAATGCGCATTACTGAGAATTTCCTCGTTGAAACAAAGCTGCTGAAGAACGGAAGGTTGGACGTCCCTTTCTGGCCTTTATCTAGGGGTAAAAGAGTTTCTCCGTTCTCATCTAACAGCTAAAAGCTCCCCCAGGCTAAAGCTAAAGCAAGCCTTTTTACTCTTAATGATGTTTTATCCAGCTCTGGCTTTTGTCAGCAGCACAGCTGGGGTCTGGATCTGCCCCCCTGAGCACAGCACCATTTGGCCAGAGGGTTAATTGTATGTGCCCACGTAGGGACAAGCTACCCCCAGAAACCTTGGTGTGGATGGAGTGGATTTAATCTCTCCAAAAAAACCCTGATGGGATTCAGGGCTGTCCTTTCAGAGTGAACAAACCCAGCTTTTTGCAAGCACATAGATAAGGCACATGCACCCTGATGAAACCTCCTGGTGGGAGCAGGAAGAAGCATCCCATCGTGCTAGCATGGGCGACCCCAGCACCTTCCCTGCCCGCACTGCAAATGCTCTTTTTAATGAAAGTTTACATTTTCCTTGAGGTTTTTATGGCTATATCCAGCTGCTAGGCAGTAAGCTCTGCGGGTCTCGGAGAGCTTTGCAGAAGGGGAGCACACCGGGCAGTGCCAGGAGCTGGCAGGAGCGGGGCAGGATCCGGCTCCATCACCCATGCACCTCATTGAGAAAACACCGACAGGTTTACACTGAGCTAGAGCTTCCAGGTCTGGTTTTAATGGGAAAACCCGGGGTTAATGGGCCAGGGCAGCCACCCACAAACACATGTTTTTCCACCCCAGTGCCAGCAGGTCATTAGGGTGCTCAGCGGTGCAGGGCTGCCCGCTCTTCCTGCAGCGCTTTGCCAGCGGTGACTCACCTGGAAAGGAATGAGGAAAGGCAGTCCTGCTGTGAGTTATCCCAGCTCCTGGCTGTCACACCCTGCCTGGTTCCTACAAATAACCACCCGGGGATGCCCCGACCCGTTAACCCGTTGCTGCAGCTCCTATCTCGGCCCCAGCTTGCTGAGCTGCCACGGTCGAGCTCTGCCTGGCCAGAGATGCTTTTGTGGCCCCGGCCAGCCCAACCCTTCTGCTCATCGCAGATTTTAAGGGCAGATGGGATCAGGACGTCTGTCTAAAGGCATCCTGGCACAAAGCAAAGCCGGTGGCAGCATCCCCTGCTGGGCTGCAAGTGCAAGGGGCTGGAGAGAGGCAGGACTAGCAGGGAGGGCGGTGGAAGGAAAGCAAGAGATGGCAGAAGGACAGACCCGAAAGCAGCGGGCAGAGGGAAGCCGATGTGCCCAGGCTGCCTGAGGGATGCAGAAAGGAGCAGGAGACATCCACTGCTCGGGGTGCAGCTCATCCCCACCCACTCGTGGGCTGGGAAGGACAGAGGAGCTCAGTTCTGGGTGCCCCACCAGGGCCACATGTCCCCGGGAGCCTTACCACTGCCGACACATATCCTGTGCCACAGCAGGGTTAAAATCCCTTGGAGAGCAGCTAAGGCTGCGGGACAAGCACTGAAAGACGAATCCATGAGCTTTGCCAGTGCCCAGCCCGCAGAGATAGCGATCACCTCGCTAAGCCCCAGCACTGAGCTGTGACCCTGGTTAATGATTACAAGGAGCACCGAGAGGAAGGGAAAGGTCACATCTGAGCTCGCCCACGAGTCCTGGCACTTCCCAACAAAACCCTGCCGAGGGCAGGGAGCTTCTCCAGGGCCAAGTGGAGCATCCTCAGCCCAAGGAGACACGATGGCCATCACCCCACATGCACAGTGTTGGCCACATACTGCCCACCCCATGAGGTTACAGGAGCATCCCTTCTCCGCATCCCTTTTGATCACCATTCATTCAAAAATAAGTCAATAAAAGGATGTTGCCTTTGTAGGGCCGGACTGAACACGCATTTCTATTATTTATTCAGGGCTCCTAATTGAACGTCTGGACCAGGCTCTTGGGAATCCGCTCACACTGTCTCCCCTGGACGCCGTGCACCGCTACAATACACCCACACCGATTTTCTTGCCAGCTGGACAAAACTGTGGTCCAAGGGCAGACCCGTGCCCCCGTTATATCTCCGCAGAGGGAAGGACAGAGGAGTCACGGGGCATTGCCTGAGGCAGCGCAGACAGCCTCGTGCTTGGGCGTTCTGGGTCGCAGAGAGGCTTCTTGAAGAGGTTTCGGGAAATTCATTCAGAAAACCCATCATTAAGCACAGATAAAACGCAGCACGTCTCCATGCAAATGCTCAGCCTTCAATTGCTTCTGCAGCCTCTGGGATAATTAAAGCCATTGAACTCCGAGAGATGCAGAGACGCGTGCCCGAGAAGCAGGAGAGATAACGGGACTGCAGCTGCTCCGCCAGAGCTGGAGGGAGGCAGGGGACTGCTACGGGTTCAGCCCCAGCACAGAGGCACCGAGGCACTCTGCTCCTTGCCTTCCTCTCTCTTGGTTCCCCTCTTTTTGTTATTCCCCTTCCATAGGGTCTTAATCCCCTCGGGAGCCCCTTCCTGAGCCCCATCCTACAAATGCCCAAACCCCAGAGCACAGCTGGGCGACATCTGCCTTGGATTTAGCCCCATCGTTTTGATTTCACCTCTGTTTTCCTCCCTGTTTTTAGTGAGCCCTTCTTCCTGTGCCTCCTCTTGGGGATGAGCATCCTCCTGCTGCGGAGGTGCCTTCAGCTCTTTGTGCACAGCAGGAACACCTGGGGAGGGACAGACCCTTTCTACAAGGGACAGTGACCTCCCCAGAACACAGGATGCCTTCATGCACCAAGGGGACACGGCCTTTTGTAGGGTTTCCTGCCCTCATGCAGCACTCGGTCGCTTTGGCTTCTCGGCAGAAGCCACAACCACAAACGGGGAGCCCGAGCGCCTGCTCCTCAAGCTGCGAGTCCGACCTCCTGCGTGGAGGTGAAACCCCAAATCCTGGCCCCTCTGAGATCATCCACCCCCATGGACATCCCCCAGAGGCTGTCACTATCGACAGCATCACCAGGAGAGACCCCACACAGAAAGGAGCCATCCGCCCAGCTCCTTCTGGAGGAGGATTTCTCCCCTCCTGAAGCCCCTGGGATGGAGACGAAGCCCCTGCCTCTTCCCCACAGCCAGCAGGGAAATGCCACGGGAGCACTGATGGGCTGAGCCTGGGGGAAAATCCAGGGGAAATGCCATTTGTAGGGACACCATGGCACCAAATGTGTCACATCAGGCACAGGGACTAGGAAAGGAGGCTGCGGGGACACGGCGCTTGGCTCCCCTGGCCATGGGCCACCAACAGAGCACCGATATCCATCTGGGCAGAGTAAAACCTTCCTCTCCCAACCAACAAACCCTCCCAGAGTCCCTTTATGCTGCTGGAAGCCCTTGAAATCCTCGGAAGAGCTTCGCTTCCCAGCAAGAAACCCGCTGTTGGCTGCAGACGCAATAACTCATCCCGTGCCAAGAGCTGCGGGGTTGGCCCCATCCGACGCAGCAGCGGGCACCCGGCGGCTTGCACAAGGAGGCTTGGCGGCTTCACCTTTTATCCGTGCGAGATTTCCCTTTGTTTTCACCCCAGGAACCACCCCGGAGCAATCCTTGCAGTGTTTAGACAAGCTCGGCCAGGTGGCAGGACCGGCTCTGCAGGGCTTCGGGAGCTGCCAGCCTGCCAACACTGGGTGGGAAGCTCTCGCTTACCAAGGTGTGGCTTGCAAAAAATTATAATAAATAAATAAAAAGCCAACCAACCAGGCACGCTCCCTTCTTTTCTGTGTGAGTAGGGGGAATGGAGCAGCTCGGACAGCTCAGAAGGACTGACACCACTCCTTCCCCCTCCAAGGGCAAACCGAGGGGCAAGGAGGTTTTTTTTTTTCTGTGCTGGGGAGTATTTTAAGGTGAAATGCGTCAAAGCACCGCTGAACTGGGCCATACCCCGTGGAGCACATGAAAGCTGCCCACGGGGTGCACGAGCAGGTCCAGCCCCCTCGGAAGGGCTAGATGAGGCTCAGAGGAGCCGGTTCCCTGCCCTACAAGCCCCAAAACCCCGGGTTTCCAGCAAGGATCTGCATCTGCCATGTCACCAGCACAGCCCCGAAGCATGAAGCTCTGCAATCGCGCTGCCGAGCGCGGAAAAGAAAGGTTTTATTTTCCTAGAGAAGGCAAAAAGCTCAATGACACCATTTCCACTGGAACCTCTACACCGAGGCACCGGAGCGGGGTCTGTCCCACCCCACGAGCCCATTTAGCACACGCAACCCGCGGATGGAAAGGCTCCAGGGAGCTGGGGGGGAGACCCAAGAGCAGGGGAAGGGTTAACACTGAAACCAGCCAGCCACCCAGCTGGTGCACATCAGAGCAGCCCCGATGAAGGCGATGGGTTTGTGTCCATTTTATGGACCGAGCTCGGTCCCCTTCTCCCTGGGTAATCAGCTGGAAGCGAGCAGAGCCGGAGCAACGCCGGGCACCATCGGTGCTGCTGCCCCTGGGGATGCAGGAGGCGGAGGGGCATCACCTGGCCCCACACATGAAGCAGGTCAACGAAAACCTATTATTGAGCTTTTGTGCTCCATACGTGGCTCAGAAGAGCGGGTGAAGGCTCAGCCCTGAATATACCAGCAAATAAACGGTGCCCGAATGTGCCCCACCTGCACTGCACGGGCAAAGGAGGAGCAGACACCCCCCCAGGGGCCAAGGAGCTGCCATCTCTAGGGACTTGCGAGGAGGAGGAGGGAAGGGGCCTGATCCCAGAACTCCAGGATCCCAAATCCCCGCGTGGCTGGTGGTGTTGGGCAGCTGCGGGTCCCCGTGGTGCCAGCCCTGCTCCAGCAGGGCCACCCCGAGCAGGGGGCCCAGCCCCGTGACCCCAGCCCTCAAGCCATAGCCGCATCCTTCTCATACGAGCCCGCTTGGACTAAGTCAGGAAAGGGGTTTGGCACCTCTGGACCGACCAGAAGCATCTGGTGATGAGTTCACAAGCATGAGCAGCTTTAGAGGATGCTCCCATTCTTAGCATCACCTTCCTCGAGCACAAACACTGTCTAAATCTGCTCTTGGGATCAGATCCAAAGCCTTCTTAAAGCATCGATGCTTTGTTATTAATCTGTGCAGCAAGCAGGCAAGGGAGAGCTGGATTTATTTTTCCTTTTTTTTTTTTACTTTTTTTCTTTTTTTTTCTCTTTATTTCTTGAGGCATAACCGAGGAGGTTACCCTGACCAGCCCTGGTTCCCTGATTTTTGCTCTCCAGCCCGTCCCTGATGGGAAGCCACCACCGAGCCCCTGGAGAAGTCTCCCAGTCTCAGCTGCCCAGGCATGAATTCACTCCCATTTTTCTCTGTTCCAACCCCGTCCTCCAGATCAAATAGCTCCCCGTTTTCACCCCTCGGATCGTCCTTAGCAGCGATCACATCCCCTCTCTGCCTTTGCTGGGCTTTTACAGCCTCCATACATCTTGGCCAGCCTCGCAGCCTTGCTCCAGGCTGAGTTAACCCCGACCCCAGTGCCTGGTCCCACCACATCCTCCCACCAAGCAGCCCCAAGCCCCCATTTCTGCTGTCTCCACATAATTCATCCCCCAAATACCTGCCCTGTACCACCTCCCCTAGCCCCCCAGCAGAGCCACCTCCCCAAACACTACGTGGGGCCAGATGGAGGAGACCTGTAGCGTCTCCTCTCCCTAAAACCCTCCAGTCCCTGCTGGGGAGGGACCCAGAGCTCGGATGAGCTCGGTTTGGGAAAGGGAAAACCTCGATCCTCAGCGATGCTGCCACCAGGCTGAGCCCAGGAGGGGAAACCAGAACCCGGGGCAAGACATGGGAGTGGATGGAGGGGAAAAACTGCAGCACGGTCCTTACTGGATGCAAGAAAAGCAGGCGGAGGATTTAACAGCAGCCCCCTTCCCTCCGCACTCACTGCCCTGATCATCTCCGTTTGCCATCTGCCTGCTCCCCCCCAAATTCGGAGCTAGCGCAGCATCCGCATCCAGTGACGTGATGGGAACTGGTAATAAATGATCAGTAACAAGTATTTGGCAATAGATTATCAGCAATAAATGCAAACGCTGCACGCGAGTGGATCTGCGGGGCAGGCGGCGCGGGACCAGAGCCTGAGCCCTGATGGGATGCTCCAGGCGAGCTCCTCCGCTCCCAGAGAGCATTTTCAGGGCAGGGAGAAAAGGATTGTGCCTCCTGCTAATGGGATACGGGAAACCCAGGCTCAAATCCCTGCTCGGAAACCCGGGGAACATCAGTTCCCTTCAGCCTGGGCTGCCCAAGCTCTCTCACCCTAACTTTCCACGCCATTTCCTAAAAGCCTTTGGGTTTGTCTCAGAAAAACGGAACAAAGCACAATACCGAAACCTCCAATTATTTATTTTTTTTCCCCCAGCGCAGAAATCCTGCTCTCCAGCCAGCGGCGAGGCCTCGCTGCTCAAAGTTTGTGTCGGCAGCAGGCAGCGAGGGGAGCAGCCGCGGGGCTTCGCCCGCCCGCTCCCCAACTTTCGGGTACCCCAAAACTTGCAGCACCCCCCCCCCAAAAAATCTCAGCCTCCCCCAGCGCTTTGCCAACACCGCTTGCTACCGGCACGGACAGCGGGATGCTCCTCTCAAACAGGGGGTGCGTGGCTTAATCTTCCCCCCCTAAAAACTCCCCCCCCCCCCCCCCCAACCCAACCCCCCCCCCCCCCCCCAGCACCTTTCCCAAAGCCACAGGTGCCCGGAGCATCCCCCGAGAGGGCGGCAGCTCCTCGGCGCTGGGCTCCGAGCTGCGGCCCTAAGGTGGGGGTGACAGCTCGGGGAGGGCAAGAAGAAGCCCTCCCGGTTGTCTCGGGGTTCGTCTTTACCTGCTCGGTGCCCGGTTCCCGGTGCACGATCGCGCTCCGCCGCCCGCAGCGCTCCGCGTCCCCAAGCGCCGCCCCGACGGGGCGGGCAGCGGCCGCGCCTGCGCTGGGGCCCCGGGATCGGGCAGCGGGGAACTGGGAAAGGAGAATTCCCTTTACTGGGATGGACTGGTCCGGAGCTGGGCTCGCCGGCTGGTGGCTGGTGGTTGGGGAAACGGGGCGAGGGTGAAGCTGGAGATGGGAAGGGGGAGCGGGGATGGGTGCTGGGGGCGCGCTGGGTGCTGGGGTGGGGGTCCCGAGGGGTTTGGTCACCCACAGGCACAGGGCGGTGTGGGATTAGGGTACACGTGGGGGGGGCCCCCCCCCCCCCCGGGCCCACCCTGAGGGGGCCGTGTTTGCCAGCCCCGGAGCCCCTGCTCGGTTTTGCAAGAGGGAAACTGAGGCACCGAGGAGGGGGCTCAGAGCCTGGTGGTGGCGTTTGGTGACCCCCCTGTGCCATGGGGACCAGGCAGCCACCCCAGCTGTGACCCCATCGTGGAAAACATTCATGTGGCTACACCACAAAATGGGCAAAATGAAAACATCCCATCCAAAATCACGTCCCCACGGGGGAAGGAGCTGGGTGGGGGCTTTGTGGGTTTGTCCTGGGGGTTCCAAGGTGGCACGGAGGCGCCTGTGGGGCAAGCTCTAATTTAACAAGGGGAGACCCGTTCAAGACAAGAGTTGTGAACACAGGGATTCCTGGCCTTTCCACGTTTGGGTTCTTTTTATTTCCCTGTTAATTTCACAATAATTTCATTATGAATTCAAAGCGTGCAGCATTTGTGTTACAGCTGCCCCCTGTGTTTGCCAGAGCCTCCGGTTCCACGCGTGTGGGGTTTCCTCCTTCGGCAAAAGCCATTTATTTGTGTTCTCCTCTTCATTTCCCTTTCTGCCCTGCAGGCCTGGGGGCTGCCATCGTCTGGCTGTGCTCGAAACCAGGTCAGTGCAATGACCCCGTTCCGTGCCATTTCCTTCCCTCACCCCAACAAAAAAGGCACAGGGAAGAAATGGGGGGAAAAAATCGTATTTAGGATCCCATATTAGTTCCAGAGCCTGGGCCATGCCCTGGCCCTGGCCTCCTGCCCTGCCAGCTTGCTGTGATGGCAATGACAAAAGGCAGCGGAGACAAAAAGGCATTTTTCACCTATTTGACCCCCAAAAAGGGGTTCTAGGGTTTAGGTTAGGGGTTAGAGGGTTGGGGATAAGCAGGGCCATGGGGATATGGGGACCAGGGGACCAGCGCCCAACGAAGGGAAGTAATGAAGGAGCAGCAACAGAAGAGCGAGGGGAAAAAAATAAGAGAACAGGGACTCTCCTGGGACAACTCAGTCAGGTTTTTATTCTGTTAACAGCCTGGAAAGCTTTAGGGAAAAGCTCCTGCACCGAATTAGGGTCCCCAAGCGCTCCCTTCTCCCTGTGGGGATGAGGAGCCCGAGCCGAGGGTTCGGCTGCGTTTTCAATTTCAGCCTCAGCAGGGGAAGGAAAATGATGTAAATACAGTCAATGCCACCGCACGAGGCCACAGCGGCGAGGTGAGGGATGTGTGAGGGGGAAGGAAGAAATGCCCAGGCTTTAAAATCGGGGCCTGTAATTAAAGGAGGAATAAGAAGAAGGCAAATGGCAGCCGGCAGCTCCTTCAACATGCGGAGGGATGGCGTTGTCCCTGTGGGATCCTAAAGAAGGCTGATGGATGAGGGTTTCTGCCCTCCTGGGAAGGGGTTGTCCTGCACCCTGTGGTCCTGGGGTGGGTGAGGGCTGGGGCTTCTGCTCAGGGGCACATCTGGGGGAGAAAATGGAAAAAAACAGTGGCAGTGGCGGGCATCTGGTGCCCGTATCCTCATTTTCACCCTATAAAAAAAATCAGGGAGAGGCTTCTGCAGGCTCCACCCCCAGTGCAGGAGCTGCTGGTGAGGGCAAGCCAAGCATTTTCTCCTCTCTGAAGGCACCAAGATGATTCCCCCGGCGGCCCAGGAGCACTTGGATGAAGCAGCAACCTTCCTGACTTGACAATGGCGCTCGCCCCGCTCGCAGGCTCTGGAATACCAGTCATGTATTCTCTCCTTTTCCTCTCCACACGATTGCAGCATAAGCTCCTCCTCGCCTGATTTATTTAAGCAGGCCTTCAGATGCTCCAGTAATGGGAGTCGTTTAGGTCCCTCTGCAGATACGTATTTATTTATTGCTGTTCGTGGACACTGCAGAGCCAGTTGGCAGGAGAGAGACAAGGCTGGGGTCACAAGGACGTGAAATCACTCGCTGTCGAAAATAGCTGGTCGAGAAAGTTGAATTAAGCAAGGTCGTTCAAGGTCACAGTCAATCACCGGCGGGAGGAGAAGGGCGTTAATTAGCTGCTTTATTTACGGGGGTCGTCGGGACCAAAAGGTTGGTAGCAAGAGAGGGAAACTACAGCAGCTCCTCTTGCTTTTTGGCACGGGCAGCTCTGGGGTTTGAAGCCAAATTGCTGTCCTTGCCCGTGATGGAGAAGTGTAGCCGAGTGCAAGTCTGCTTCGGGACTGAATTTGGTGATGCTTCTTCCATGAAGATGCTGCGGTGGTGGCTGGGGAGGTGCTCAGCGGGGGTAGGAAAAGCAGTAAACCGGGCACGTACGACCTGGAGGGAGAGGGAGCCAACAAGCCTCGTACTTACTGCGTGGCCCTCCCAGGGAAAGCAGGACCACGACGGCCAGGTCTTCAGTGCCAGGCCAGAATTAACCTTTCCGTCCGAGCACCCGTGTCAAAAAGATGATATTTTCCCCTATTCTTTCTGCAAAAAACGAAAGGTGGAAACCGTAACACGCAGAAATCCCTAATGAAACCCAACCCCCCGCCTCGGTGCCCTGGCGAAGGCACCGGCCGTGACTTCTGGCGGCGCCGGCTGGCAACGAGCTGGTGCTAATTGGGATCGCACCACTGCGTTCAGCTCTTAACTGTCCGTATCGGCGCTCACCTCGACGCCGTCACAAATCAAGGGAGCTGTTTGGCTATTAAGCAAAAGTCGAGCAGCCAGAAGCTGTCGGAGAGCAACGAAGACCCAAACGTGTGCTGAGTGTCGGAGGGGAGAATTGGTGGTGCCGGTGAGAGGGAGGGGAGATCGCAGGGAGATGCTAAGAGGCTGAAAGCACTGCCCAGGTAAGGAGAGGGAAGGTTATCTGCCCGGGGAACAACCCCCAGCAAAAGGATCGTGTGGTTGTATCTAAAGAAGGTGACTCCGGTAGCACAAACCCAGCACGGGGCTGCTGGAGCATTTACTCTCACCCTAAATCCCAAATCCTCGGGGGGTGACGCCAGGTCCCACAGGAGTGGGGAACCAGGCTCAGGTCCCCAAGCCCTGTGCCCTGGCCGTCTGAGCAGCCTTTTGCTCACAGCAGGGTGTAATTAGAGGAGAGCTGGGCTTGCTCTTACAGCTTTCCTACCCGGCATCGATCTGATCTCCCGAGCAGGCTTCCGAATAGGCTACCTCAGGAGGAAAAAGTCCAAGCACTGAAAAAAAAGGTGGCGTTGCAAAGCCCAGTTTAGGGATGTGCTGTGATATTAAGCTCAAACAAGCCAGCCCAGCCCAGCCCTTTATGCCTGGGCTTTCAAACAGTCACTTTCCTAAAAGGGGAGAGAACCCCCCACATCTCCGAGCCTTTCTTCCAGACGTAAGTTGATGGATTTTGAAGCAGCAGGGGGCTGAGTGACAGCCAGGGCAAATCTCCATCTTCCTGCCATGGTCAGCAGTGGTGATGGGGGTGCTGCCCTCTGCCACAGCCTCGGGATATCAGCAGATAAAGGCCGATAAACCACTTGGCCGGGGTTTCTCAGGTCACAAGCAGCAGGGTTGGGCTTGCCGGAGCACCGGGAAGCCTGTGGCATCTCCTGGCCACAAACCCTCCAGGACTTGAGCAGGGACGGACCTCTGCAGGGGAGCAGTGTTATAAGAAGGGCTCCGGGCAATGACCTTGATTTTTCCATGGGGTTTTCCACGCTGAGAAACAAGACAGTCTGGAAAACGAGCGGCTTGCCAGCAAGCCCACGTTCTCTTGGAGCAGAGGAAGGAAAAGGAGCAAACGGCACCGCTGCTTGTTTTATGGCAGGCCAGAAGCAGCCCCAAGAAATGCTGACTCCAAACGGTCCTGCCAAGAGCTTTTTAGGCAATTTTCCTGCTGAGTCTCTTCACCCCAGAGCCAAAAAACATAGACTTGTGATTTTTTTTTTCCCTTCGCCATCTCTGCCTTCAGCTCTGAGCAGACAGATGCCTGAGGATGCCATTCCCAGCAGCTCCCAAAAGCACGCGGGGAGCTGATGAAGGCAGAGCTGTTGGCATCGGTGGATGCCAACTTTGGATGTACGCTGGCATAACCCTTAAGTCCTTAAGTCCAAACCCTTGCTTGATAGCAGCGTCCTTCTGCTTCCAGTCATTTGGAAACGAGCACTACCTGCTATCAGAGACTTGGTCCTTCCACGTGGTGACCCTCAGGCGGCACTTGGGGGTTGTCCCCCTTGCCCAAATCCTTGCTGTCGCGCACGTGGGGCAAAGCTCCTGGAAGAAGACGGGGCTGAAGATGACTCAGATGATCCCCTACACTCAGGTGATCCCCTAGAACACAAGACAGTGAGCTGAGTAGCCAGTGGCTCCGAAAGGACACATTTCCCCAGGGGTTTGCTCATTTTCTTCAATATTTTTTCTCACCGAGCCACCTCCAACACCCACCAGGACGTTGGCCACTCGCATCTGTTCCATTTCAAGGAGAGAAAGGGTGCAGAAAGGCTGAGGACAGTTTGCCACAGTGGCCACGTGGTCCCTTCACCCCCCTGCACCAGGAGCCACGATTCCAACACACCCCATGAGAACTCATCATTTGGGATTTTCCTCCCCATTTCCAATGGGGATGTTTTTACAGAATGAGATAATTCTGCAAGAAACGCTCCCAGGACGCGTCCTGGAGGCTCCCAGGGCATCTCCTTGTGCCCTGTCAGCCCAACATCAGCACGTACGGCCCCAGCACTCGTGCTGACTGGTGCAGTCGGTGAGGAAGCCAGCTCCAACCTCTTCCCGGGCCCCCTCTAGGATTACAGAGCTCAGGGCAGGTTGCCTGGGTGTTAATTAGAGAGGTCACCTCCACATCTCAGCTTCAGCAGCTTAGCTGCAAACAGGAGGCGAGCATAAAAGTGTTAGCACAATCGGGATTGATGTGCGGTGTCTACAGATTGGCTTCTGCCCTGTTCTCCTCCACGAGTCTCACCTTTCAGGGGAAAATACTGCACTGTAGCCAAAATGAATTACCCAGCCCCGCCAGCATGTGCTGCTTGCCGCCTGCGTCGTGCAGATCCTCCCCTTACACACCGCTAACACAGACGACGGTGACACAGATGGCATCTCACCTTGATCCTCGTCTTTTTCAAACTTTTAGAGAACGGGGACGTCTCAGTCAGGAACCCGGAGGAGAACGTGAGGCTTATTTCAAACGCCTCCCTGCTCGGGGTGGCCCTGCTGGAGCAGGGTGGCACCAGAGGGACCCGGAGCTGCCCAACACCAGCAGCCACTCGGGGGTCCTGTGACGTGGTCCACGCAACCAGGGCAGACTCAAAAGACATCGAAAGCGTGGAGATGAGGCCCCTAAACCTTCAGAGAGTTCCTGGGAAGGCTTTTCCACCAACCTCCAGACTAAGACGTGCTCCATGCCTGAGCTCCAGCAGACCCTGCTGAATTAGCTCCATTTTTCAGAAGCCTTCTCATGTACTCAGCACTTCAGACAGCTTTCCCCTCTCTTGTTCACAACACGACTGCATTAGTCAAGCAAATGAATAATGATACAGCTTCTGAGCAGCCCGTGGCGCTGCCAGGAAGCTGTTGCCTCATTAAATCTGTGTCATATCCACTTTCACTCGCACAAGGACGCGTGTCTTGGCTGCCGGGCAGCAGACGCGAGGTGAGAATTTTTGGCCTTTTGGGGGTTTCAGCTTCTTTAAAGGAGGCTGGTTCGCAGCTCGCTGGCAGAGCAACGGGCAAGGAACCCTCTGATCCTGTAAAAAAAAGATTAAAATTGTTAATTGGCATAAAGAGAAAAATATCACCCGCTTGCAGGTAGCATTTCCTGCTTTGCAATGTGGAAGGAAGAGCGGTTACTCGAGCTCTCTCCCAGCTCCGCAACCCTCCCTGGCTCGTGCTGCAATTAAGCCTGATCTCATTAACGAGACGCTGCCAGACCTGGCTGGGATTTGGAGAGGAGATCTAGGGAAAAGGCAGGTGTTGCAAGAAGTGGCAGGGCTGATTCAGAGCTTGGCTACCTTCCCTCTGAATCAGCATGAAAATAATTAATATCCCAGGCTGGCAGCAGGGGACGGCAGCCAGCTAGCTAATTATACGGTCCTCCTTATAATCCCAAATCCTCCCCACTTTTAATAATTCAAGTGATCTCACTCATTTGCCAGCCGAAAAGAAAGGGCTGGATTAATTAGCAAACGAGTGCGTAGTGCAGAGCACTCGGTAAGGGAAAGCTAAGACAAAATGATTAGCTTTGCCTTAAATTCTCAGAACAAAAAAAAAGGAAAAAAAGAGAGAAAAACGAGACCCAGCAGTGCTCCCATAGCACTAAGTCCCGTTGCTGTGTCTCAGGTATTGGGGACAACTTCTCAAATCTAGCTTTGGAGCATGCAGCTGGGGGAGACCGTGGCGTCCTGGAGGTTTCAGGCCCCATCCTAGGAAGGTTGTGGCATGCTAGGGCATGGCAGCTCGGGGGCTGCAGCTGGGAAATGGGGCATCGTGCTGGCCCAAAGAGGCTCAGCCCTACAGATGGAAGCTCATGGAAGAAGAGGGATTCCCATGCTCGCTGCCGTTACCAGTCCAGCTTCCACCCCTGCCCCAAAAGCAAAGCAGCCCAGGCTCTACCTTTCAGCCAAGGCTCAGGCAACCTTTGCAAAATGAATCCCAAAGGCTCCTGTTTGCCTGCTGCAGCTGTGCCGATAACGCAGGAGGTGGCAGCATCCTCCCAAAATGCAGCGCTGCAGCTGTAAGAGCCTGGTGGCAGCCAGAGCCCGGTTTTTACCTGGAGGGTGAGTTAATTGTGAAACAGCTCAGTCTGGGACGCAGGGCTTGAACCGACGAGGTGTTGCTCCAGTTGTAGCTGGGGATTTGGTGTCAAACCAGGCTCTGCTGGGGGGAATCTTACAGCTTAATTCCTGGGGCAGGGCAGACGACTGCAGAAATTGCATCATCAGCCTAGAAAACAAGAAGTCAGGCCTTTAATGCAAATGCAGCAGGGTTACACGCTTCGTATGGACACAGACCAGAGCTTCACAGCTCATACAGATGCACATTTCTTTTCTGAGAGCAACGGATGAGACTTCCAAGCGCTGTCACACCTCTGACGGACAACACTCGAGGTTCCTCCTGCTCTCCCTGATTTGCTGACTCTTGATTTCAAGCCGCTCGCGACAGGAGCGATCTCTGATCTTATCAGGCTCTTAATATACATGTATTTAAGATACAGCTTGGTTGTCAGCGAGTGTTTTCCTGTGTTGCTCTTTCTCCCTGAGCCCAGATCTCTAAGCACAAACAGCCAGGCTGGGCATGGGTTCAGGCAGAACACCCTTTGAAGTCACACTGTAAAGGGATGCTCTCCTCCACCTCCAGCCTTCCCACCCGAGGATGTTTCTGCTCCAGATACTCATCACCACCACTGCACGAAGTTATTGCTTCCACCACTCTGTCTAGGACTGGTAAATCTGCTCAAGGTAAGAATGACCAGGTCTGTTCGCCCCGATGGTTAAATCGGCCGGACCTTGAGCTGGTAGAGCAGGGTAGCGCTAGCTCTGCAAAGGGGCCACCGCAAGCTGCAGCTTGCTCTGGAAACACCTCTCTGCAGCCTCACAGCTCCTTCTTCTGAATCCCAGGTCCCTCAGGAGACCCCAGGCATAAAATCGTCATAGAATCACACGATGGCTTGGGTTGGAAGGGACCTTAAAGCCCATCCAGTTCCAACCCCCTGCCACAGGCAGCGATGCCACCCACTAGGTCAGGTTGTCCAAAACCCCATCCAACTTGGCCTTGAACATCTCCAGGGACGGAGCATCCACAACCTCTCCGGGCAACCTGTTCCAGTGCCTCACCAGCCTCTGAGTGAAGGATTTCCTCCTAACCTCTAATGTAAATCTCCCCTCGTTCAGTTTAAAACCATTCCCCCTTGTCCTAGCATCATCTGCCTGAGCAAAACATCGCTCTCCATCTTTTTTTTTTTTATCATCCCCCTGATCATAAACGGACATAACATAATGCTGATTTTGCCAAAGACCTGGTCCATACCAGGATTTCGTCGTGTGTTTGGCTGGGGTTGCTGTGATGGATGTACAGACCTGATGTGAAGCTGCTGATGGGCCACGTGCTGGTAGCTGAAGAGGATGGGTCCTCTTGGTCCACGAAAGGGGCTTCTACTCCATCCTGACCACGAACACCACGGGATGCGAGCGTACGGACAAAAGTCACCGAGCCCTACATCAGCTGCAAAGCAAATCGAGAGCGAACAGTCAAATTTGGGGGAACGTGGCAGAGAGACCTGCAGCAGCAAGCCGTTAATCAGCCCTCCCACTTCAATTAATGCCAGCAGCAAGAAAACCCAGCTGGAGTTTGTTTGCTTTTCAAATAAGCTGTATAAAAATATCCCTCATGCGACAGCTCTGCTTTGATGTCGGGGCTCGCAGGTTCATCGCTGGTTTTAATCTTCTAACTAGCACCTAATCTTGTTTTCATTCCAGCCTAGGCGGGACGTTATAAACAAGATTAAAGAAAAGCCTTGAACAAATAGAATAAAAAAAATAAAATAACAGCAACAACAAAAATAACCCTTGAAGACTTCAGACTAACTAAATCCTGTTAAGCAATGACTCACAGGTGACGGGACAGGTCTGCCCAGGTGCGGAGTGGATTTGGCTGCGGTGTTCGCTGCTTCTCTTACCTGAGAAGTCGGACTTGTCCCCAGGTTTACACAACGCTGCAATATTTCAACCAATTTCCTCCGTTCCGCTGCCCGGCAGTGAGTCAACACGGCAGCTACGAGGAAGAAGCGCTGCTGAAGTTAGGCCTCCACATCAATCACGGCAGCAACGACGCTCTGCAGCCAGCCTATAAATATTAGGGCTTTGACATCAGTTTGCATCAGCGGGGTAACTCAATTAATTCCGTTTCTGCAGGTTTATGCGAGCTGTTGCTCATTAACGTTCACCCACCTGAGCTCGGTGATGAGGAACCACTGAACCAGAGCCCTCGGTGGCTCAAGTGTCACCGGGTGCTGTGCTGTGGGCTCGCGGTCCCCCAGAGCTGCACGCGCCAGTCGGTGCCGTTAATTACTGCTAATTCCATTAAGCCGCTGCGTGCCCGCTGCATGCAAATTAGGGAGCCCTTCTCGGAGTGAAGCAGGTTAATCAGGCTGGATGTTTTTCAGGGGTTTGCTTGGATTACAGTGGGCGCTGCGTGGGAGCCAGGTGAGAAACCCAGCGTGGGGAACCCAGATTCCTGGGAAGGGATTTTAGGAACCAGGGCGCTGGTTTAACTGGGCTGCTTGCAAAATGGGTCTGTGGTAAATCCGGGAGGTTTCTGCTTGTAGGTTGGGATGTTTTATCCATCACACGCGGTGCTCCACATGACATCAGTTCCCTGCTGAAAAACAACACGTGCACAAGGTGAACAACGACGTCTCCCCAGCCCTGTTCCTGCTCTGGGTGCAGAGAAACTCCTGGAGCTCCAGTTCTCACCACATCGTATCCTCTTGTGCTCTCGGGTGGCCGGGGCTGGATCCAGACATCTGCAGACCCTTGTCCTTGTCCTGCTTCTGTTGATCCTCTTTTCCATGCCAGGACGGCTGCAGTGGAGCTGTCTGTCTGTCCTGTCCCGGTGAGGACCCATCAGAGGAGCCCTGCTGGAGCTCAGGCTGGCTTTGAACCCACCACTTCGGGCAACCTAAGTCCTATCAGCCTCAACATCGCTGTCCGCAGAGCACCAAAGGTCCACACTGGCAGCGACCATCTCCATCGTGAGCCCCTGGTTAGGGACACAGGCATTAAATCCTTGTAAATAAATAGCTTCACTTTTATTGTTTTAATGGGCTGAGTAAAGAAAAACAAGGGGGAAAAAAGGGGGGGGGTTGGACATTAAGAGAGCTGCAAGTAAATTTGCAGTTTTGTAAGGGAATTGTCAAGCTTGAAATTGAATTTTCTGGCTGGGAGGAGGTCTTTGGTGGAAACCACAATGTTTTTTTTCCCCAGGGAAATTACAAAGTATTACCCAGTTCTGGGCTAGTGCAAAACCGTGCTTCACCCAGGCTGGCACTCAGGCAAAGTTTGGCTGGGGAGCTTGGACGTGCACCGAGCAAGTAAAGCCGAGGTGACCCATCCGACACGGTTCCTGGTCACTCCATGTCCCATCTGCCAATTGTATGGGTTGCAGGAGAAATATTGAAGCATTGAAGGCTGGGACAAAAAATTAAAAAGCAAAATTCACAGCCGGGGACCGGGGGCATGCAGCTCCAATCCTCCAGGCTCTCTATGCTGTGAGCTGCAGGGAGCAGTGTCATGGGAAGTGAGGTTCCCCTGGGCATTTACCCCACTGCTATGAGGTTTCCTGCTCTGTGGCTTGGCCCCCGAGTGTTTAATTCAAGGTTGTTCCTAAAAGAGACACAGCTGCAGAGATGTGAGCAGAAAGAAATGGGCCAGAAGCGGGGGAAATACCCCAAACCAGTACCTGATTCTGGCTGCTGGGGTGTGATGTGTCTTGCTGGGAAGTGCCTGCCAGTCCACAACTTCTGCTTGGCGAGGTTCTGCCGTGCAGCGATTTTCCTCCTCTGACACTGAAAAAGAAACAGGAAAAGGGTGAGGTTGAGGAGGGCCCTGCTGTCCCCTGCTCTGCATCAGCCGAAGTGCGTGCTCCACCTGGGTCAGGCACCTGAATTCCCCTTTTAATGGGTTGGGCTTTGAGGGAGAAAAGATCCCGCACTGCCTGCAGGCAGCACCCTGCCTCTGAGCGAGGTCCTGTGCTCGAAGGGCCCCAGAAAAAGGCAACAGACTGGGGAAACAGAAGAGCCTTGCACTGGAGCTCAAAGTAAATGCAAGCTCTCTTCGTTTTAAGATGTTTCAGTGCTTGGTGGCTGGCTGCAGGCAGGAAGCTCAGCTCACCGAGCTACCACGGGGCTCTTACTGCAGTGGCTGCAGGCAGGTGGCTTTCCCCTTCCTCCTCGCTCTCCCCGGGGAAGGAGGTCCTCCGAGTGCATCTCTGGAAGGGATCCTGCATATTCCTGTATAAAAAACCAGCACAGGCAGGATTAGAACAACAGCAAGCTCTCATTGAGTGGAGGAGAAGTCGAGCCAAGAGGTGTGTGTGCGCTCCGTAGCAGTGCTCTGCAATCTTTTCATTTGCGCGTGCTCCACGGGAGCAGAATTGCCAAAAACAAGCTGGCAATTTTAGCGACACGACCACAGAGATGAGCTAACATAACTGGGGCTTTGTGAAAGATGTCAACGCCTGCACTGGACGTACAACAAGAGAGGATGTTGGTGGGGGCTTCCATTCTAGCCCGAGGCACCCAGCCACCCACCAGCATCCAGGCAAACCAGCCAGCCCCGCGTTAACACAACAGCCAAGAAACACCCAGGGAAAGTTATATTTAAAACAAATTTCTTTAATAATTTGAACTACAAAGACACAAATTAGTGCTTGACTGCAGCATGAGTAACAAATGAGATACATTAAATATACAAAGCTACCGCGTTCGCAAAACAAGACAGGCTGATACAGAGAAGCCTAACGTTAGTTACCAGTTGCTCTGGTCCAAAGAAGCAGTTCGGTATGATCAAAATTGTCAATAAACGTCGCTCGATGCAGCTGTGTTTTACAACTCAACTGCTCTTCATCTGTCACAGCGCATTTATCCATCTCCGCAACAACGCGCTGAATTTCAGGACAAAAATATTACAACTGACAGTGTCAATGCTAAGAAGTTTGGTCACATAACGCGCCGGGTATTTCCCGTCCCGTACAGGAGGGCAGACGTTACGTGCTACGCCAGTGAACAAGGCATCATCATCAGTGCACGAAGCTGAGTTCTACAGTCAACATCAAAGAGTCAACGTCAGTTTGGAAGATCAAGAGAAAAACCAGTTCCTGATCAGTCTGAGGAGTAACTACTGCTTACGCTGCTTCAAATTCTCCTCCCATATCCAGAGAGAAATAGTTTATTCTTCTGCAGGGACTGACCAAGGTGTTAATTTAGCAAATCATGCTACCAAAATGTTGTCTATGAGCACGTTGGAAAGCCCATCTCCCTACAACATCGGCTTTAAGAAATAGATCTTATGTTGTTCGGGGGCTTTGGGGAAAGAAGGATGAACCTCGGCTTGTGCTTACAGCTCTTCCCGTGTCCTGCTGAGGAAGGACAAACAATGGGAAGAGCCTTTGTTCAAGATTTATTCAAGAAATCTCACCAACCTGCTCTGAGCATCAGGCAGACGCGTTGGACTCAACCTGTGCGAAATGTGCGCAAAACGTTGTGCAGGCACTGGTTTAGGGTCATGCAGCAGCTGGATTCTCATCTTGATTTGTCTTAGATCTGCTGATAGGTGTTTAATCTAAGCTAGATGCCTTCAACACCTATAAATGAAGAGTTCTGAAGTAAAGCATGAGATTCAGGCACCAATCAAGCCCCCAGAAATGTAGATATGAACTGTCTGGAGCATCAGGCAGGGAGCTCAAGTTAAAAAACAACAACACAGGACTCTGCATAAAGTGCTTCCCTGACTGCTGTGCCTTCACTGATCTAAAATGCGGGGCTAAATCCAGCAGGCAGCTTCCAGACTCGGGAATGACCCAACAGCATCAGGGACATGGGGTTGGCAGGCACGTGGCTGCGGCCAGGACGGGGATAGCTACGTTTCTGCAAAGCAACTAAAAGAAGGAGCGCTCCGACTCCTGCATTAGAACAATATTTAATGAAATACAAACCTACCAAGGACCTTGTCTGGAGACCTTGGGGCAAAACACAGCCTCAGCTCTCGGATAAGAGTTGCAAAAGAGAGGTCAGGCACTTGGCAGCAGCAGGCAGCGGCTGGGACAAACCAACAAACCCCAACTTAATGGTTACCCAGTACGATCTCTGCAGTTCCCTTACAGGATCCCAAAACTGGCAGAGGGCGTTCCAGATGCGTAAAAAGCATTTTCGTCCATCTATGAAACAATTCGTGTCACGTTCCAGCCCCGTAAAACGGCTGAAAATCTATAACCAACTGAATGTAACATCATTCCATCACCTCTACAGTAAAGACTGCAGGCAGCATGACAAGTTAAATGTAAGAACAGGAAAACATCCCAGCTTGTTACACAAGTGTCTAAAGTGCAGATATCAAGAGGGTGGTTGACGTAATACTGTGGGATTCTGTGCTTAATCTTTTGTTATTCTCTTTCCGCGTACAGTTTCTTAATCTCCTCCTGGCTTTCACTTCTCCTGGGTCACAAAGACTCCATCATTTATCCCTTTTCCTAAGAAAGCCTCGCAGTTAATCAGTGCTTTGCATTTAATGCCTCCCACTGCCTGCTTTAGGAACGCAGATGGGAAGATCAGATTTCTTTAAAGGAAAGCAACCGTTCTACCTGGATACGTCAATTAAAATTACGGGGCCCACAGTCCAAAGTTCCTGGATTTTGAGGGGTCCTGAAGGAAACAGCAGTGCTGCTTCATTGCAGCTTGTCTTCCGCTCCCAGGCGTTCCACTCAATTGTTAGCACCTGCTATTAAATACCAAAAATAAATAAAATCCACAGGGAGAACTTAATTTAAGAGTTGTATTAGTGGAATTCTTGAAAGCAAGCTGAAAAATGTGGTGGTGGCTGTGAGAAACAGAAGTGATACTGGAAGGACACCCTGGCGTTGAGTTTCCCGTGGATGAGTTTGCTGAAAAACTCCTTCGGCTGTTGGAAACCAGGTGCTGGGAGCAAACTACGGCCAAAGAACCAAACACATTTCAAGTCACACAGCTTCACTTCAGCCAAACGAGGCAGGGCTGGGGATGAACACAGCCCAGTATTAGGTCAGAAGAGAATTAAAACTAATTACAGAACAGTATTTCCTATCACATCTCTTCCAAAGTCACGCCAAACCAGTTGTACTCATCATCTGAGCTTTAAATCTAACAACGTAGTGCCAAAAAGGTTTCACTTCACCCGTCTGCACTCAAGTCCTCCTCACATCCCCTTCTAAACCAGACTCCTGCACGCAGAGAGCAGCAGACGGAGCAACACCCAGGAGCCTGACAGCCACCGAGCGAGTCAGGACATTCGTGCAGCGTGGGCAGGCAGCCACAGATCCACCCGATGCCGCTGCAAACCCGAGGGGCCGCAGGCTGCTCGAGCCTCTGCATTTCCAGGCAGGCATAATTAAGGGCACAGGCATTGAACGATACGTGACAGAGGTAGATTGGCAAGTGCCGGACTGCATAAACCAATTCTGACTACGGGGTAGTCTTCTGAACACTTGCTGGTAGCACAGCTTCCTTGTGCTAAAAGGAAAAGCAACAGAATGAGGTCCGGAGATGACTAACGCCGCGAGCCAGCTTCAAACGCCGCCTCCAAAACACAGACAAGATTCCTCCTGGTGGCAGATTTCTCTTTCTCCTGTCTCCTCTTGAGCTGAAAACGTAGGTCTCGAGCTGTATCCAGAGAGCCTTGATTCCTGGCGTCGAGCACGGAGTCGATCTGTACTGGGAGAGTTATGTTGACGTTTTTCTACTACTTGCAAGGAAGAAGTTCGCAGCTCGCCGTCTGCAGACCTACTCGCTGCTGACCTGTGCCAAGGCGGTGGTCTCAAGGCGATCATTTCCTGGTTCTTCATAGATGTTGGAGAGTTGAAGAGTTTAGCGCTGTCATTAAGCCTGTCCAACACAGCCTGTAGGATTCGTTTTAAAAGCCACCTGCTGTTTCTGCAATCCCCTGTCAAGTAGCTGCTGTCTGAATCCCACTCAAAAAGAAAACCAAACAGGATCAAAGATGACCCACCCTTTAAGTTGTAGTGCAAGAAAAGTTTGGGATATGCTGCTCTTAAGACGGCAGGGATAAAAACTCAGCACGTAATACAAGTGATGGAAATAAAAAGCAGCCTAGCAGGCATCTAACAAGCGACAGGCGTGAAGGCTCACGTCTTCCCAGGCACTAGGAGAAGTTGTTCTGAATTTCAGTGACGTGAAGTTAGAACTGGCTTGCCGTTTTCAGTATGACAATAAGGCAGTCAACCCGAAGCACCCAGAATTTTAGATTGCTTATGCTTAGCAGGATACGCATAAAAATTATGTTCTTCAGGGTCTCACGTAACCTGAAAGGGGACTGGGAGGGTGTCCCTCGGCCATTCGGAACGAAAGAAGAACACAATTTGCACAAGCTTTTAAGATAAAAACCAGCAGTGATAAAGGATATCCGAATGAAAAGCTAACAGCAGCATCAAATTAAGGAGAGCTTTTCCATTTATTCTTTTTTTTTTTTTTAATCCTAACAATTCAACAGGACCTGGAAAAAAAAAAAATAGTGTACTTCCTTGTTCCGAGTGTGAGGGAGAAGCTGCAAATTTCCTTAAAATACATCGTTATAGAGATGCCTTATCGGTAAGAAAGGGGCTTTTTAGAATACTGTGACTTCTGCGGTTATGAAGAAGGAAAAAGCAGAGCCCCCAGATCCTCCAGAAACAAAACGAAGGGCAATAAAATATAGGGGTTGTTCGTTGTCTGAAAAATAATACCATCCTGAGCAGATGTCACTTGTGATTGTTGATGCATCTGGTCGCTGCGCTGCTCCTGTTACAGGACATTTCTCCTGAACCTATGGGAGCACGTAAACATACTAAAAAGGAAAATAAGATACAGGGTGCAGAAACACGCTTGGAAGAGCCTGGAGGCGAACAGGCAGGCACTTATTTTTAAGCCACGTTTTAAAAATGGTTCTCCGATCTCTCTACAAAAAAAAAAAAACACCTTCTGGGTAATTACAGACACCTGCTCCAAAGCAGCGCTTTCCTCCCTCTGTGCTAGTTGTTCCAACCTCTTTCAGTTCGAAGACCCCCTCAAATTTCCCAGAACCGGAGCCTACAGGCAACAGATTTGTTTAAAAGTTTTTGTTCAGGAATCTTCCCGGTGGTTTGCTGGTTCCAGGTTGCAGTACACCGCTTTCAGCGCGTGCTCGAACCTTGCTGAAGTCATTCAAGGTTAAGCGTCACGTTCCAGCCCTGAGTTTGGGTCTGCACGATCCCGGGAGCTCAGGGCCAGCCGCCAGATCCAAAAGGAACGATTTTGTTTGGAGACGTGCACCAGTAAGGGTGCTCCTGATGGACGCTGAGGATGCAGCGAAGTCACAAGCAGGAAAAAGGACGATGTTAAAGGGAAAAGAACTTGAGTTATCACTGATTGTGCAACACGGATTTCAGTCTCGCTTCTTCCACTAGTCAGAGCAAGGAAGCTTACACTAGCCTGAATTTTGTGATCCTGGAGACAGCTTTGTAGCTACAGAACCACGCCTTGCTGCCGCGTGCGGGTTTTAAATCAATACAGACCAGGAGTTCAGTCCGAGCATTTCCCTTTTTCCTTCGAGGCAAGAAGGACAGATCCCTCGGAGCATCAGAAATTGCATAGCATGGCAGCCAGGAGGCCTAGAGACAAACTCCGGTAGTCGCCCCAAGATGTGGGGAGACCAAACAAGAGCCTCCAATATGAGGTATATTTTGAACAACTGTTAGTTCAACGTTGTCGTTATGCTTACTGGCTAACTTTGATCAGCTGAGCGGGTAAGAGTTGCAGAGATCAGAGGGGTTTGTACCTGATTAAGAGCCAAAGGTTGGTTTTTTAAAAAAGTATTCAACTTTCAAAGAAATAAAAGCGTGCTGGAAAGATTAAGAGCAAGCAATGAGAATACTGCCAATCATACTTTGGGGTTTCCTCTATGTCAATCTTGTTCTTTACTCCTCTTTCTTCATTATTTCTGAATAAGAAGATGATTCTCAAAGTCAGACCAATATTTAAGACTCATGAGATAGGAAAGGCATGAATTCAAAGCTGATCTAGCACACGTACGTGGTGCTTGTCAACCTGACCTAAGAATGGAATACAGATGAAGAGCAGGGAGAGAAAAGGAAGGCATGTAAATAATAAAACGTTTTAAAAAGTGTTTCTTGTGGTTATACAGTCATCCTGCAGTCTCCTGATGGATCACTGGTCAAACCAAACAGGATTTCTGTTTCCATACACAAACAAGAACCCTTACAATGCTTCACCATCGCAAATGTCTTCTCCTGGTCCCACCCTGGAACACCCTCCAGGATGCACCTCAGCTGGACTAAAGAGAAAATGGAAACTTGGTAGAAAATGACCTAAATGGCACATGGATCCCGACCTTTTCTGCTTAAAACTTAAACAGCAAAGGAGGCCGTGGAGAAGCAAGGCTAGAATAAAGCCAGAAACCAACCATTACATACTTCATTCGTTGTATAAAAGTGCAAGGTTAAAGTAGTTCAGGTTAAGCATTCAGCTCACTATAGGCCACACAGATACTTAGCCTGGCCGTCAATGACCTGCTTTTTTTTTTTTTAATCATTCAGTTACTAATATTAGTTTAAACCACAGAAAGAACAACAACTGAATGAAAAACTCACGCAACCCACTTCAAAAATGGTTAGTTTTCTGTGACCAGCACGAAATATTAGCTCAGTATCATCAGCTATACAATATATACAGAAAAATATTGTGGCTTAAACTTGAACAACTTAGAATCAAGCTGTACTAGACGTTATTTCCCTAGCGTGCCAACTCTTCGCTCTGCTCTGGCTGGCAGGCCTAGTAACACCGAGAAGTCCTTGGACAGCAACGGTACTCGAACGGATCCATGATTTTGACAATCCAGCCACGGCAGTTGTGGAATCGCTTTATTCAGGGGGTCGCGCGGGACTGCCTGGGTTTCAGTCAGAGCTTCTTGGGTGGCTCCACGAGAAGAACAGGCCATATCCCCAGCACAAACTGTTCAAAGAAAAACACGAAAAGGGGAAAGATTTCTTGGCATACCACCTCTCTTAGAACAGAAAGCAAACACTTCAACATTTCAGCTGCTTTTCTTGGAAAGCAACTAGATACTGAAGGGAATACCCTAAGAGGCACAACAAGCAAGCCTCACAAGTACGTGTTCAGGCCCGAGACACCTGAATGCTGCAGCTCATGAATGGAAACAAAACACTGGTTGCTTACCTTCACCTTTGGCCTGTGTTTCAGGAAATGTGTCCTTGTGTATAAACTGAGGGAAAGAAGGAGAGCGTGCTTGAGATTTGATGCATAAAGCAGCATACAAAGTACTAATCATGTCCCAGTCCCAGTTTTCTTTTCCAACGGGATAATAATTGCTTCTGGGACTGCAGAACTACCCACTCTGCCTAAGTTTATGCAAAACAGGGAGTATTAGCCTACAGCGAATCCCCCTGTGCTAAATTCCTATTAGAAACTGATCTCCACTATGCGTGTAGGCAGAAAGAAACCAGAAGTAAATTCTCTCTGCTAAAGAAAAGACTGAATAGGGATTAGAGCCTGTCAGTTTGGAAGGGTGTAATTTCATCAGCGTGCCACAAAATATAGCAGATATCAATAAAAATAATTTAAAAAAACATAGCTGGGTTCTGGGTCTCATTTTTGTTCCGACCCATCCTCTTTTCTCAGCAGACCTGAGCATGACCTCACTCTTTATGTGGACGTTTCCCCAGGTAGCATAAGCGATGCCACAGTGTGGCTGAGAGAACAGAGAACACAAGGGAAATGAGCACGCGGTTCCTTGGGTTGGGACAGACATCAGGCATCTGTGCATTCCCCGAGGAAAGAGAAACCAAATTGGTTTATCTGCGCAGCACGCTGGGAAAACTTTGCCTATGGTGTTTGAACTCAGCTACGTAGAACGTTCCTGTTAGAGATTCTCTTACAGTTAAGTGGTAAAAGACGAGTTAGATATTACAGAGTCACAGAATCACAGAATAGTCTAGGTTGGAAGAGACCTCCAAGATCACCGAGCCCAACCTCTGACCTAACACTAACAAGTCCTCCACTAAACCATATCCCTAAGCTCTACATCTAAACGTCTTGTAAAGACCTCCAGGGATGGGGACTCAACCACTTCCCTGGGCAGCCTATTCCGGCGACTAACAACCCGTTCAGTAAAGAAGTTCTTCCTAACATCCAACCTAAACCTCCCCTGGAGCAACTTTAGCCCATTCCCCCTCGTCCTGTCACCAGGCACGTGGGAGAATAGACCAACCGCCTCCCTTCAGGTACCTGTAGAGTGCAATAAGGTCGCCCCTGAGCCTCCTCTTCTCTAGGCTAAACAGTCCCAGCTCATATTGAACACAACTACCCACATTCTTCAGATTCCCTCTTACATTCTGCTCTCATTCTTGCTTCCAGTAGATGGTGGCACAGAGCAAAACATCTGCTGGCTGCAGACTTGCTAATTGAGGCTCTTAAACATTTTCAGATTTCTTCTAACGCTAACATCCTGCGCGCCTGGGAACAGCTCTGCTCCAACCGCTCCAGCTGTCACCCCTCCTGCACTACAGCGTGACGCCGGCTTGCTTTCGGGAGTGACAGCGCTCATCAAAAAGACGAGTGGCATTTCTAAAATTAAACCATATTTAAGCACTTGAGGATTGCTGCAGAAGAACAGAAAGATATGAATAGCTTTTATTTTGGAAATATACTGTCAAATAGCTTTTGCAGTTTAACCGCTAGAGTTCCCGTCTGTGAACTGCATTTTCCTGAAGAATCGTGGCTATTTAGAGACTGATGATTGCATTTTGAAGAACGTACATTCTGCAGAGTTGACAGATCGGTTACAAAAAGGAAAAGGAGAACTCACACCTCCTCCAGTTTAGTAAGCAGTCATTTTCCTGTTCTTCTGGCTGATACATGCTGAAGTAAATCTGAACCTCGGAAGCCTCCTAAGTCTGCTTTACCATGAACCAGTTTAGAAAACGTTTCCTACCTTAGCAGGATATGAAGGTAAGAGCCCAGGCCTGTGAGAATATGCCACCACGCATGAAACTGTGTCACGGCTCCCACAACAGGAGGCATCTTCTCTCGTAGTGCCCTGTAAGAAAGAAATGCCACCCAATTGGTTTTCCCAACCTAAGCAATCTCAGGTCAGAGCGGTCAGTTCCTTCTGGACTCAAAGGTCAGAGAGTGTATTTCTGGCATCCCCCAGTCTATCATTTTTCCACCCCAAAACCCTGTCAACTACTGTCCATAGGAAGAAATGTTGAGGATAAGGTCAGGGAGAAGAATCTGACATCACTGCTTCACCTTGGGCAACTTCTCTGCCTCTTCTCCAGCTCCACGGGGGCTTAGCTTGGCCATCTGTGGTTTGTTATCAAACAGGGACAGAACGGGTGTTTAGTGAGGAAGCAATGAAAGCAGAGGATCTGAAATACTCCGCCCACATGCTCTGTATTTTGAACAGTTACGAGGCACGAGCTCCTTGGGAAGAGGCTAGGTGATGGAGAGAATAAAGGGAAAGAACTGAACTGCCCTTACTTTCTCCTGCTCACGAGGCTTCTGCAGGTAACGCCTGTTTGGTTGCAGGTGAAGCGACATTTACACCTGCCTGGCTTCTTTTTTGACTTCTGTTTCACATTCAGTCAAAACAAAAAGGGAAAATAGTAACGAGCGCAGGCGTTAAGGAAGAACAACCTGCAGCTTCTGGAATGCTTCTTTACTACTGCATGATGTGCCAGTGTCTAGTGCCCCTGCCTAAATGCTAATCCCTGAGCTACTGCTTAGGTTTCCAGAGCCACTCAGCCACGAATGTGAACACAGCTTCGATTCAGTCAGGAAAACCCAAACCATCACCCCGGCACAGCCTCAGAGCTGGAGATGGCAAGAAGTCTCAAAGCTCAAATTCAGAACCTCCTATTTATTTTTTTTTTTAAAAATAACAGTTCCAGACTAAATGAAATACGGAAAAACAAAAACGGAATCAAAACACAAATTTTCAACATTAAAACCCAAAGGAGCGGGTGGGTGGATGACTCACACGTTAAATCTTTCACGAATAAAAAATTACAAGGAACTAAAATGTCTTTTTTCCAAAGTTTCAAGTTATAATACCACCTGTGGAACTGCAGACATCTGATTATTAAAGCTGGTACACAAGCATGTGGTTTTTTTTTTCCAGCACCATAGCCGAACAAGCGCAGCAGCGAACATGCGAACGTTTTTTTTCCCCTTTGCAAAACGAGGACGGAAAAAAGTGCTTGAGCAGCTGCTGCAACCTTTGAGAGCCTAGGAGCAAGTTCCAAAGCCCCACGGAGCTCCGGCAGCTCAGCAGGCTCAGAGAGCTGGGGGCTGTGATCTCACCAGTGATGGGATGCAGCTGCAAAAATCAACCTGGACGGCAGCATGCGCAGTCACTGTATACCCACCTACCTGCGTTGGCAAATAACCCGTGTCAAGCTGTATCAGGTATTTTTAGACTTGTGGCACGACGTACTATGTTCGTTACACCTACATTTTGTAAACGTTTAATGGAAACCCTGCTGGAGTTAAGTTTCAATTGATTTTAAGAAGCGCAGGGTCTACAGAGCCCAAGAGGACAGGAGGAACACACCGGACTTCTTTACAGCACGCTACAAGCTGAGCCTGACCAAGCAACCTACTAGGAGCTCTGTACGCCACCGATTCAAGTGTGTAACAGCGCATCAGAGAGTCAGGATGCTGGCATCAACCTCTCCATCTCCACCAGTAAAAAAAAAAAAAGGAGAGGTGCTGCTATGAAGCTGCTCGGCTCCAGGGACCACACGTTTTGAGAACAACACGTTAGACTGGTGTTCTTTCCTGCACGGACAGGATACGTAGCCTTACAACAAGATGGTGGGTTTGTCTGGAGGCCTTTTTTTTTTAAAGAATAGATTTTAAAAAGCAACGTTTGGCGATAGTCTAAACAGAAATGAAGTCTTTCCTGGCCTCCTCTAAGTGCTAAGACTTCAGGCTTAATAATGACAGCCAAGCACAATGCGCTGGCTCACAGTTACTGCTCTTTCTCGGACACTCCAACAGCTGCTGTCCACCGGTGACAGACAGACTGCAGCAGGTATTCCTTTAACTTGCAGAACCGCTGCTTTTGCTATTTTCCCGGGAAACAGAAAGCAACAAAAAGAAAAGGCAGGATTAAAATCTCATTCAGATGAAATCAAGTGTGAAGAGCAGACTTTCTGTAGGCCACAGATCCTCTAAACTACTTCAGTGACATTACTTTCTTTAAATTGAAATTGAAGTTAAAGAGAAATATCAATTATAAAAACAATAAAAGGAACCTATTCATGGAAGAGAAAACCTTTAAGAGAACTGTTCAGTGTTGAATCTAGGCACGAGCAAACTGGATAAGAACACTTGTGAACGTTTTGTAGGCAGCCTATCACAGTATCACAGAATAGTCTAGGTTGGAAGAGACCTCCAAGATCACCGAGTCCAACCTCTGACCTAACACTAACAAATCTTCCACTAAACCATATCCCTAAGCTCTACATCTAAATGTCTTTTAAAGACCTCCAGGGATGGGGACTCAACCACTTCCCTGGGCAGCCTATTCCAGTGCTTCACAACCCTTTCGGTAAAGAAGCTCTTCCTAATATCCAACCTAAACCTCCCCTGGCGCAACTTTAGCCCATTCCCCCTCGTCCTGTCACCAGGCACGTGGGAGAATAGACCAAACCCCACCTCGCTACAGCCTCCTTTCAGGTACCTGTCATATATACCATGAGATGGAGACTTCAACGTGCACCACAGAAAAAAAAAAACAAAGCTTTATGCTAAAAGATTATTAAGACAAAGCAAAAGCGCTCACCTCAATTTATCACAGAAAATGTTGTCCACGTTCCAGAGAAAAAATCCCATTAAAAATACAGTTAAAGATGTATAGCCTAGACCTCTCAGCCACGGGTATACCCTGGAGAGAGAGAAGAAAAATGGAATATTAAGTTCAAGATGCTTTAAATGCATTTTGTAACATACAGAAATATAATTACATACACGTCAGCTGATTAATTTAGGAAGACAATGGCTGTCGTCTTTGTGAACGGAGACCACCACAATCAACAACGAACCAAATAAATGCTTTTGGGAAGCAGTAATTCCGTACCGTATTTTATCATCGAGTGCCCTTGGCAACGGAAAAATGGTAATTCCGTTTTTAGAAAAATTAGTCCTATTTAGGATCTGAGAACCACACTGAAGACGCAGCCACGAGGAAGCGCATCGTTAATAAACTCACCCTCACTACCTGCATTCGGGCTGGGCCGTGGAACCGCCAACTTCCCCCACGAAGCTGCTGGCATTTGCTCCTTCCCCACTAGCAAGTCCAAAAGAAAGCCCAATTCCAACCCCAAGAAGCTGCCGCGAGAAACCCTTCGAGTGATTTTTTTAGCCTTCGAAACGCACAGCATCGCTATTTGGGTTAAAACGTGTTCCTGGGCTGCTTTTCCTCCCACTGTGCTCTACAAGGTTTTATTTCAGAGCTGCGAGCGCTGGGGACTGAAACGGTCCAAAAAAAGACAGGTACAGCTCCTTCCACACAGCAAAGTAACCAGAAACAAGTTAGAGATGTTAACAACAAGACTTCTGCCAATATAAGCTGGCCAAAGGAGCATTTGTTTAGTCTCATCAAGGCACGGGGCACGGCGCGGTGCATGGCAGAGAGCACGCTGTCGTACCCCCAGCTCAGTGCTCCAGAGACACAAGCAAGCCCAGGACGTGAAAGAGCACTAAATGGTATGTTATACACGCTGGTAATTAGGTAATTATGGCTAGAATTGTTCAGGGAATTAATGGGGAGGGGGGGTTGGGAGGGAATACGAGCGAGGCCGGCATCGTTCATCAACGGGGAACTTGCGAGCAAAGGGCAGCATTTGCCAAGGCATCATCTTGGGAAGGAAGCAGACCCAAAGAAAGAGACAAAAAGCTGGGGGAAAGAGGCAGGAACGACAAGAAATGGTGAGGACCGGAGGAGGCAGCGGCCTGCTAGGAATTACATTCTGCCCTTCGAGATATTAATGCTGAGCTGGGAGTGACTTCCAGCCCTGTACTGAGAAATACGAGAGAGAGGGAGTTACTACATGTTAAGGAAATAAGACAGAAAAGCAGAAACAGCAGTTGATGTATGAGTTAGAGCGGGCTTGGACAAGCGCCAGAACCACGAACAGGAAGACAGAAATGCATTTCAGCGATGCAGAAGTAAATCCAGAAGCATACTCAGGGCTGGAAGAAGAGAAAGGGCACCAGCAGGTCAGCACAGCTTCCCTACCAGGACATCTCTCCCCATCCCAACCTTCTAACCACAATTTGCATCGGAATAGCTGATGTAGAGCGATGTTTCGATGAAGCCGTCTAGCTAATTCCCCAAACACACCCCCAAACCTCTGAAAATGAAGGGGGAAAAAAGCAGGTAGAACTTCACAGAGGGACTTTGCTGGAGGAAAACAAAGGGCGATACCCCGGGAAGACAGTGGTGTTATTGATAGTGTCAGAGAACAATGACATTTTGCAGAAATTATGCAAAAAAAAAAAGTGGAATTTGCGGAGCTGGAAAGAGAGCAGGCCCAAGGGCTTGTCTACGCAAAAATAAAGAAATTCAATTCAAAAATAAAGAAATTCAATCGACAGCAAGTTGAATATGAGCCAGCAGTGTGCCCTGGCAGCCAGGAGGGCCAACCGTGTCCTGGGGTGCATCAAGAACGGCATCGCTAGTAGGTCAAGGGAGGTGATTGTCCCGCTCTACTCTGCGCTGGTGCGGCCTCACCTCGAGTACTGTGTGCAGTTCTGGGCACCACAGTATAAAAAGGACATGAAACTGTTGGAGAGTGTCCAGAGGAGGGCTACGAAGATGGTGATAGGCCTGGAGGGGAAGACGTACGAAGAACGGCTGAGGTCACTGGGCCTGTTCAGCCTGGAGAAGAGGAGGCTGAGAGGAGACCTCATCACAGTCTACAACTTCCTCGTAAGGGGTTGTCAAGAGGCAGGAGACCTTTTCTCCATTAACACCAGTGACAGGACCCGCGGGAACGGGGTTAAGCTGAGGCAGGGGAAATTTAGGCTTGACATCAGGAGGGGGTTCTTCACAGAGAGGGTGGTTGCACACTGGAACAGGCTCCCCAGGGAAGTGGTCACTGCACCGAGCCTGTCTGAATTTAAGAAGAGATTGGACTGTGCACTTAGTCACATGGTCTGAACTTTTGGGTAGACCTGTGCGGTGTCAAGAGTTGGACTTGATGATCCTTAAGGGTCCCTTCCAACTCAGGATATTCTATGATTCTATGAATCTAAATGGCCGAAGCTCCAAGAACAAAATTAGAACCGCTTCAACCTGATTCAACTTTGTTCCCCTTGGAAGTAAACTAAGGCAATACCCCCTTGAGATCTCTAGGTTCGGATTAAAATTTCCACGTTTACGGGTTTGAAAAGTTTCTTTAAATGGGTTATGGTTTCTACAGCTGCAGGCAAATGCAATCAACTTGCAGTTTTTCTTGCTCCGTAGCAGTCTGAGAACAATCATGCTCGGTTTGTGGCGATTTCTTGGGGAGAGTCAAACTAAATGAACTGAAATTGCGACTGAAAGGTGATTCAGTGAATCCGCTTCAAGTTCACGCCTTTTGTTGCGTTCTTCCTTGTGTTCCTGAAGAGTTCCGTGTGTAACTCACAGGTTGACAAAAGGCAGATTTAGCCTGAAGACTAAATATGGGTGTTTGAAGACTAAAACGGGGTTTTCTCCAACCCTTGAGAAAGCTGACTGTTCACAGGGGGAGACAGGAACTGACTGAACCCCTGCTAAAGGATTTTTTTATTCCATTACTGATTCAATTCCCTTTTCTTCAGTTTTACACACCAACTCTGTGCTCTGAAGCCTCTCCATGTGTCTCAACATCCAGTTCCTTTTGGACGGTGTACCTGTGACTACGATTTCCAGCACATATACCTAACTTCGTTATTCAAAACTGCAGTGAAAACCATCGTTAAATTTTTTTGGTTTTTATCTTTTACGTTTGAATTTTAGATACCCGAGATGGAACGAGGAAAGGAAAACATGACCTAAGGGCTCAGCTCCGCAGAGCTCAGCTCTTACCTGTCTCCAAGAATCAAAAGCAGAGTTTGGACACTTGCAATAGGTCTCACATTTTATCCAGCTCTGTGAAGACAAAACCTCTGTCCCCCTTGAAGCCCCGGGCTAACAGCCAAAGCTGCTAGCAGAGCACCTGGCAGCGAACACTGCCCACAAGCGCAGAGCCAGCAGCTTTGTTGACCGATATCCCGCTGGCTTCAAGAAAATCCAGGGAGGGGAGGCAGTTCCTTTTAACCAAGCCGAGCAGGTGAGCTAGCATCACGTACCTAGTTACAGAAACTTCGCCACTGCTCATTTCTCTTGTTAACCCCACCCAAAAAGACACAAATGCTTAGTTATGCCTTACAGTGGGTTAATAATAATACATAGTGATACTTACCATAATACTATATAAACAGACCGTAGAACTATAATGGAAACCAGCGTTCCGTACATGATCTGCAAAGAAAAACAGGCAAAAGTCAGCAGCGGTAGCCGAAATAATTTAGACACACTACAGGAACAGCATTCTTTGCAGCTTCTGATTTTTATTTCTTAGCCTCAAGGAAACAGCATCCCTGCTACATTCCTCTCCAGGGCTTCCAGAGAAGTTTCGAAGATAAATACGGTTATAACCACGCTGCTTATGCGAGCTCAAGAAAAGTCAGGGTAAAATCGCTGCTAGGTTTCTTCGGATCGGGAAGCAAACACTAGATGGCACTCAGTCAACATCCTGAAATCAGAACGCTGAGTAAATCCTATCATTTCTTCTCTCTCTGTACATTTTAACCCTGGGACGCATGAACACCAGCTGAAAAGGCTTTCGAAAGTTATTAATCAAATATTAGTGAAGTGTATTTTTTTTTTTCCTGAAAGCAAACACCGCGACAGAGCACGCGTTCTGCCCACACCGAGCACCAGCATGGGAAGAGCCTTCGCAGGAAGCATTTAAAAATCGACTTCTCCGCGTTGCTGGGATTCAATCTAAGCACACAGCGAGGGGGCTGCGCGCTCCGAAAAGTTCCACGAGCAAAAGCTGGCTCACTGTAGGCTCCGTGAAGTTGAAAGCAATAGCCTGGCTTATAGAAAAGGTCGAAGTAATCATTTATTTTCTGCCTCGTGATCTTCAAATCAGTCTCCATTTGTTTTTTTTTTGCAAGCTTTGGATGCACCTAACACCATCTCCAAGACACACAGAGTAAAGAGGAGCACCGTGCCTGACCGGTGGTGCAGAAGTGAGGAGGATTATCCAACATCAGCACCACCGCTTCACTCCCCATCCTTTTTCTTCTCGGAGCCTTCATTCTGGCAAAAAAGCAGCTTGTTCCGAGCAGCCCTGCCCTGATCTTTGCCCCTCTCCACGAGGCCCTCGCTATTTTTTGCTCGCTCGTTCCCTGACCTTCCTTGCTCCTTTTTGCTTTTAGCGAGCTTCCACTTAACTCCGCCTCGTTTTACATGAACCAGAAGAACGAGGAACCTTTGCTGGGTTATTTTCGGAAGACGCTGAACCTCGCGGAGCGCTGGTTTGCAAACCAGGGTCCTTACCACGTGGTATCAGCTCCCTAATCCCTTTCTTTTAGGCGATATTGTCTTCGAGGCAAGGAACTCCTCCTGCTCTGCTGTAACCGGGGCATTCAGCTCTCACCGCCCTGCAAGCGCACGCATGCAGTCATTTGACACGAAACTGATTGCTGTGAAATAAAACCTAGCTTCCAAAAAGGCAAATTTCCCAATTCCGTTTAGCTCTAAGGACGAGGTTAGCAGCGCACACCGCGTGATCAGCGCGTATATAAAGGACCCCGACAGACAAGGGAGCCTTTATGTTTGGCAACAGGTAGGAGCAAGCTCCGGTATTGACTATGTAAAGTCACTCAGCACGGCGGCTCTTTATTTGAAACTATTTGAAAGGCTAATTAGCCCTGGCTTGTACTTCACACAAAAGCTGTAAACTAATTCCAGTTCCCTTGCCTGGGGTACGGCACAGGAATGAGAAAAAATCCTGCTCAACACGGACGGAGTATCGGGTGCTGAGCAGTCCCAAGCGAGGCTGGAAAGGGGACGCGCTGCTGGGGCTGCCTGTGGGCTCCGTGCTTCACCAATTCTTCAGCACCGGGAGAGTTTTCCCTAAAAAGACACCGTCATGTGACCAATACGGATTGAAAATTAAGAGTTTAGTGCCATTTTACTCCATCGCTCTCATTTAAAAGAGCCTGTTGTGCTTTCCTAATCAAATCCAGTCATTTATTCTAAGAGAGAAAAGGCAAGGAGGAAGAAATCTCGTAGAAAGGCTCCTCAGTTCAACCTCATTTCCCTGCTGTTCTCTTCTCACCTGCAACTTCCATGGCTAAAACGTTCCTCTGCAGCACAGACACAGAAAAACCTACCCATGAAGGGAGAGGCCTGATCAGAGCGGTTCAGAGCATGACCACGCTCAAGCTTTTCTCATTTAACTGATTTGCTCTCAGCTTCTTTGTACGAGGAGCTAAATGGCGCTAGATTATGGCTAGAGAAACGCAGCCCAAAGCCCAGCTAAAACACTGGCTAAAAATGTCATTTTTTTTTTTGCAGCTGCTAAAAGCAGGGAAAAGCAAAAGCTAGGAAAAGCTTTTTTTTTTTTTTGAAGAGCCACTGGCTTGGTATCTCCTAGCGAGTTGCTTAATGGCTTGTAAAAGAGGTCAGGCTTAAGTGTTAATGGAAAGAGAGGAGGGGGGGGGGGGGGGGGAGGGAACCTTGCAGTGACTGAAGAAAAACTTGCCCAGAGTTGACACTTCCATTTCTTGCCTTTTCCGCTCCCCCACACAAACAGGTTGTTAGCAGGAAAACACGTTCGTGTTTAAAAAGCCTGTGAAAGGCTGGAACAACAAACTGTTCTGCCCTGCGTGCTCCAATCCTCCGCGCACCGGAGGCGGACGTCGAGGAGGCGATGCTGTGACGCGCCGAGGCTGCAGCCGCACGTCTCACTACGGCTGCTCCTCACCAGACGCCGGTAAACGGAGCCACGTAACCTCGTTTATCCTTTGGGGAGCAGCGTTTTACTTTTATTCCTTCGCCACCCGTTGGGTTTCCTAGTTTAACCATGCCAAAAACGCGTCAGGCGTTATCTGTCCACCCAAAGAAGGGTAAAGTACCAAACAAAACACAAGACGTCTACCTTACGGAGGTCTGCTCAAGTTTCTCAGTTCCTTTAGTCCCCTTTGTTGTTGTTCTTTAACTAACAAATCACTTCAGTGACACATGAAAAACCCAAGCATCGAGAGCCCGTTCTTTCCACTTCCATTTCTTCTGCTTCTGCCCATTCTTTGTTAATTAAGTCAATTCATTAGCCTCAAATATTAGTGCGCACTTCGGGAAACCACACGGAGATTTGGGGTTCCTGGCTGCCACTACTCACCTCCCAACACACAAACCATCTATCAAGAAACAGCCTAAGTACTTGAAGATGAAAACTGTATTTGAATATTGCAGCAAAGGAAACAGACTTCTACACGTTCTTTCCTAGGAAAGAAGTCTGAGCAGAGGTAAAAAGGAAGGGACAGCCTCAGAAAAACACTGCAGCTCTGCATATTTTCATGGCTGTTCAGCACTACCTGCTGCCCTGACAGCTCACGACTGAGCTAAGCCAGATTTACCTGCCTTGGTCTTGTTTGGAAGCATGCACGCGATGGCTAAGTGACACCCAAGTCCCTACAGCTGCACGGTGCTCAGCAGCTTTCCCGAGCTTCTGGGACGTGGTCTGCAGCTGGAAATTGAGGTTTTTCTTGGGTTCCCCTTCCATGGCTTGTAGAGCTGGTCCTTTGCAGAGCCTGATGTATCTCCACGTTCCCTGAGCTATCGTGCAGGTAGAGGGACCAGCCAGAACGAAAGCTGTACTGGCTTTCTGGAAGCAAGGCTGTGTAGCTAAAATTTCACTCTAATTTGGTTTACACCTGGTCTTCAGCAGGGCAATACCTAAGTATAAAGAGCTCTGTGGTGACGACGTGTCCTGAAAAGCTCATTTTTAAAAGACCATTTGACACCCTGAGAATGTGAAGAGAGAAGGACGTTCCACTAAAAGGCACAACGCGTTAAGCCAAAACAGGAGGCACTCTGGAAAGCCGCAGGACACAGTGTTGCCCACAGATGTTCCCCAAAACAGGGAGTCCCGTAAGTTTGAACGAGCTGTGCTCCACCACCATGTATTCTTCATGCGGTTTCAGGCTCCCATATACACTTCAAAATACAGGTTTTGTACTGTCCTAAGTTCTTCCGCTGCCTTCCTTTAATTTGTATGTTTAAAACGCCACTGAAGACGATTTTACTCCTTGAGGCAAACAAAATACCCTCTCCTCCAACACCCACTCTCTCCCTCTTCCTTCAAGTCACCTTAACTGCTAAATCTGATCCATCTTTGTTACTTCTACCATTTTGATTGTTATTGTTGCAGAGAATTCACTGGCCACGTTATCATGCTGCGATCAGCAAATGCATCCAGGCACTCACTCACTCCTTCAGGAACCTGAGCACTTAGAGCAGGAATAGCTGGTATTCACCCGCCACTGCGTGTTGTTCTTCCATTTGGAACCATTTCAGACACTCCTGAGCGTTACGTTAGTCCTCTGGGTCTCCCAGTTCTCTCTTCGTCCTCCTCTGTACTCAGAGATGTCTCTGAACCTTGTATCTTCACAACTTTCATCAGCAGGTGAGTCTTCTTCCTGCTACAGGTCATGAAATAAAAACACTTCCACTGCTGATCCTGAGGAAGTCCAGACTGAGACTGCCTTTCATCACCTCCCTCAGTCACCCCCTTACCTTATCTCATACTGCTCTACTTCTCCAGCTTGCTTAGTTTCTCATGGGAGAACACACCAACACTTCTGTCGCGTCTACACTAAAAGATGTTTTTTTAATCTTCATTCCTTAATGCAGAGAAAGCAGCTACCAGAAAAAGCCATCAGGTTAACCTGAGCATTTCATCTCGTTTTCTAATTGCCTTCTAATTATCTCTGTTAAAATCTTTCTTCAAACTCTCGCAGCAAATGACTACGCAAATGAAAAAGGCTTTTAGATTTGTTTCATTATTCCTCTAACTTTATCAGCTAACGGAGGTTTTTGGCCATGTAGCCAGCACATGGTAGGTAGCAGGTAAATAAATCCGGATGGAAAGCCACGCTTTGCAGATGACAACTTTCTAGGCCGTATCATATTAGAAAGAAGGCCACCTGTAAGACATGGCTCTAAAATTTTAACTCTCCAGGCCGTTTCTTCTACTTGCAGGGTTGTCTTATTTTTGTCTTCATAGGGATGACTCCACACCAGCAGCCAACCTTCCCCCACCCCTTTCCTCCTATAAGCGCAAATATACACGTGGTAAACAGGGATGAGAAACTAATCTGATTTGAGACTAATTCTGAAAAGCTTTAACCTGTTCAGTTCCCCAGGAAAATTCTCCGAGTAAATTTGTGTGCTAGAGAGGAAAAGGAAGAGAGGTCACAGCTGTTTTCTTTGACAATCATGCCGGCTTCAGAACGACCATAAAATTGAGTCCTATGTCTCTTTAGCACCATGGAAATTAGGTAACAGCAGTGCTTTAGCCACAATGATTTTGACATAAGCAAGCCAATACAAGCTTGTAAAGACCAGTGCAACCTTTTGTTTGCTTAATTGATGAAACTGAAAAAAAATAGATCAGTTGTCAGGCAGACAAATGTTTTCTTCTAACAACATGCAGTGTCCAACTGACCAAATTGTGCATCTCCTTCCTCCCAAGGGTCTCGGTGCTTCACCTTACAGACCTGGAATGTCTGAATGGAGAAAAAGAAGCTGGTCTCTGTTGCCGCTGTGCCATGAATAATGAACTGAAATCCCCTTCATGCCCTGCTGGCAATATGCAATTTATGAGCCCGAGCTGGGAAGGAAAGTGGCAAGCAATTCTCTGAAAAGTAAGGCTACAAAATGTAATAGAATCCTTTTCCATTCTTGTTGCTCACTTTTGGGGGGAAAAACACGCTCTAACAATGAAGAAGATAAAAGCTGTTCAGGCAGTTATTCCATTTTTTGCAAGGCTGACAATGAGGATGATCACAAACACCTAGAGGAATCAAGTGCTGTTTTATGTCCTAATGCTGCTTTCCAACACAGTTAGAGACTAAGACTAGTTAAAACTATGATTTCATGAACGTATTTAACCTGACTTCAAGTCTATGCAACCCGTTCAGCTCAAAAATACCTATTGAAATTATAAAGAGGACAAATATTAAGAGAAATAACCTTGCTTAGCTGCGCAGTCGGAGAAATGTTTCCTCCGGATTTACAACATATTTGGCAAAGGGTAGGAAAAAAATGACCACAGTACTTGGACATTTGGTATTTGGCCATAATTGTACGTTCTCCATAAAAAGCCATTTAGTAAGCGTTGTTGTAAAAAGTCCAGCACTTTTATGGGGCTCAATCTTTCCCACATTGATTCCTTATGTACAAATTACAACAGGGAATTCATATTCAGAACCTAAGAGAAACCAGATGCAAAAAATTAATGGTCTGTGGCAACAGGTTAAAGTTTCCCTATTTCTCTCTTTCCAGACAAGTCATAATATTTATCTTCGTAGTATCTGGCACACTGAACAATACCTATGTGAATGCCTCAAACAGGGAAGCTGTGATCTACTTTTGCAATGAATACAGGTTGAGTAGATTAATTAAAGATATACAATAGTCCAACACTAAGTAGTAAATTCTGCTAATAGTACCAAAACTATTTTAAGTCACTTCATTCAAAACCAGTTAAAACTAGCTCAATAAAAGCACCAGAAAATGCCTTTTTCACCTTGGCTAACATCTTCCTGCCAAAAATGTAAGCAGGGGGTGGGTGGGTGGGATTTAATAAACGTGATCAAAAAATCCCCTCAAGTTTCTCTTTTTATCTAGAGGTAGAGTCACAATTCTTGTTTCTCGGAGAGATTGTTTGGAGCAGTTGCGAATTTATTTTATTCATCATCGGTTTACTAATCCAACACCAGGAAACGTGCATCATTTTTATGACCGCTGATGCAGCAGGCACGTTATGACAAGCGATGGCACTGCCAATTGCAGAAAATAAGGCTTTAAAGCTCTGTCCTGCAAAGAGCTGCGCTTTTGCTTGGCAATTTTTCAGCCGTTATCCCTAATCAAAATGTCATAAAAGAGGGAAAGCTACTCATGGCATAGATAAGCAAGCATGACTTCTAACCTCCTGTGAGCAGGCAAGTGGTACAAATCCTATTCCCACCGGCAGCAGACGCACATTAATACTGTTGGACAGCATCGCTACGAAAAGAACCCATACCAAACGTGTCATTAATCCTCTGTGGCCATAAAAACAAGCCTGCGACATAACCCTGTAAGCCATTCTCCATTTCAATTCAGCTTGGATTTATAAAAAGTAAAATTAAGTAGTTAAAAAAAAAGTTAATATATAAAAAGAGAGGTAAGAACATGGGGTTAAGTTGCCCAGGCCATGTTATGATGTCAGGTCATAACTTCACAGCAGCCACTAATGTAATAAAACACACAAGGACTCATTAAGGTCTCCCTCTTGTTACACTTGTCACTGATGAAAAACACCTAGACTATTAGGTCAAATACTAAAACACCACACAAACCATTCCAGTTTTTCAGGTCACCAAGTAACAGGATGGCAATGTGACAGGCAGCAGTACTGCTTAAAGAAAAAGTGGAAGGCAAATTGGGTTTGCCTTCTTCTTCTTTCCAGCTACAGCATCGTATAAAGCACTCCACTAAAACAGCACAGTTTAAGCAAGATCTGCTTCTCCAACAGAGCAACGCTTACCTGGTGGAATACAGGCTCTTTCAAATTTAAGTAAACCTGCAAAGATTAAAAAGAGATAAATAACTTGCAACGGAGAACAACCACAAAATTATTAAATCAAATATTGCCAAAACTTGTTCTGTTAGAATAAAGACACGAGTGCCTATCCATATACCGTTAAAGTTGATTAAACAGTGGAAGTTTCCTCTGGCAAAACCTGGGGGTTCTTCAACAGACTTTAAACGTAGAATTATTTAAAATTCACAAGCATAAATGGCAATATCAACAGCTAAAAGCTCCTCATTTAATAGAGTTGCATCACATACATGAACAACTAAAATTACCAGAATCAGAAACCACCAGACACATTCTTGGTATGCGTTGCAAGAAGAAAGCGTACCCTGCTTAGATTTGCTATTATTAATGCTTTTTGATGATAACATTTCAATTCATTTTATCAAAAGCTAGTAGTGAAGGTGCATAACGTACCACAGGTATAAAAGATAAACTTTAGGAGGCACAGGAAAGACGAGATTTAAAGGCAGAAGACCTCTAATGCTACTTTAATAAGAAAGGTTTATAGATAAAAATAATTAAAGATGTTCCAACTGTGGCTGACAGCCAGTACAAAACTAGTTTTGTTCATACAGGCAGCATGCTGCCTTGAGAAAGGGAACCGAGTTAGCCATGACACAGTTTAAAGTCTAATTTTTTAAACAGCTAGGTTCCTTCTTATTCTGCCTGGTGCTTGAAAATCCAGAAAATACAGGACTGCATCACAGCTCACTTTCTGCAGCCTGTTGAACAGGCTCATTTTCATTTCTGTCGACGAGTTAAGGTGAGGCCCAGAGGGAGAAGACAGCTTTTCCAGGGTCTCATAACATGTCACAGCTGGGGGGCACTGTTTTCCTCACGCTCCTATTCTAGCAACTGCATTACTGTGTTTCTTCTTCATTTATTCTGTATAGGGCTTTAGATTGAAAAATGTCAGGTTTCTCAGGCCAGCACATTATTTTCCCACCAAAAAAACAGACAAACAAAAAAAAATGCTCCTTCTTGACTGGAAGTTTGTAGGTTCAGGACTGCCTGTGTAATGTTCCATCGCTGGCAGGAAACTATCAACATACGGGTGAAAACACCAAATTAGAAAAGTTACTTACTATGCTGACTACGAAGCTGTATGTTATTAACAAGAAAAGCAGTGGATAATTGACTGTGTTCTTGTACTTGAAACATTCATACCTGGAACAGAACAAAAAGGAGTGATAACATTCATCATTTACTATATAAAGGGTATATTTTTCAAGGTATATTATCACAGAATTTGTGAGAAAAATGATCTAAATGAGTCTTAGGCCCTTCAAGGAATTGTAGCTGCTCCAATATGTCATTTTAATATGAAAAACCCACACTTCTACCAATAAACGTTTTTCAAAAGTCTATTGCAAAAATAATAAAAAACAATAAGCTTATAAATATATTAAAAAAAATAAGCCAGTCAGTGGAAAGAAACTGGTAAGCAGAGGCATTTTTCAAAGGTGCTTAAGGGGTGATAATGGATGACAAATTAGAAACAAGTTCAAAATGCAATACAGCTGCCAAAAAACATGTCATCTGTGAGCTGAAGGCAGTGTGGGAAAGGGACTGCCTTACAAAACAGCGAACTCTGGAGATCTGGTAAAACACAGGCTGCTTACAGCTTTACCACAGCCACAGCGCAGCAAGCTTACTGGGTCAGGTACTGGAGGAAGTGGGAAGTAAAAACTGCTAATCGCTGCCAGTATTAATTAAGATTAGCTTCTTGACCTCTGTGCTGCACTTCAGGTGTAACTGTGCTGGAATTACCAGACACATCCCAAAATCACAGGGTGGTGGAGGTTGGAAGGGGCCTCTGGAGGTGACCAGGGCCAACCCCAGGCAGGTTGTGACTATCTCCAGAGGGGACTCGTGAGGTGGGTGACCTCTCCCGGAGCTCTGTCACCCTCACAGCAAAATGTTTTCTCACTTTCAGCTGGAACTTCCCATGTTTTAGCTTGTGCTCGTTGCCTCTTGGCCAAAAGAGTCTGGCCACATCCTCTTGATGTCCTCCCTGCAGATATTTATGCACATTGCTGAGATCCCCTCTCAGCCTTCTCTTCTCCAGGCTGAACAGGCCCAGCTGTCGCAGCCTCTCCTCATGTGAGGGATGCTCCAGTCCCCTAATTATCTTTGTAGATCTGTGCTGGGCTCTCCCCAGTATGCCCAGCTCTGTCTTGTACTGGGGAGCCCAGGACTGGGCCCAGCACTCCAGAGAAACAAAGTTTTTCTCACAGTGGGGCCTCACCAGTGTTGAGTAGAAGAGAATGATCACCTCCCTCGGCCTGCTGCCTGCACTACTCCTGATGTACCTCATTGGCTTTCTTGGCCACAAGAGCACATTAATGCCTCATGGTTAATTTGTTGTCCACCAGGACTCCACATCCTTCTCCACAGAACTACTCTGTAGACCATAACTTCATCAGAAAAAAAAAAAATGAAAAAAAAAAATGAAGGAAACCATATCCTTTTGGGCTTCTCAAAGTCACCAAATCATTAGGGCTGGAGGAATGTCTGTAGAGCTACGAGTCACATCTGCCTATTTTACTATTAGCTCCTAAGAAACAGACATCATCAGGGATGAATAAAAGGGGAAAAAAAAAGTGTAGCAGTATCTGGAAAAAATTAACAGGACAGCACATTGCAAAATGGATGGCCCAAGTAATTGCACAGCTCGAGAACCACTAGAAGGGCATGTCCTGAGCAAAACCACCCCGCCACCTACCTTCAAGAAAACCATAATTATTATTAAAGGCCTCCTGAGCTAAACATGAGCTCATTCTTCAGAGCATTTTAATTACTACTAAACAAACACACATAGAATCTTATTAGGGCTAGAAATACAGTAACAGACTGCAGTGCTTTTGAAGATGATAGAGTAACCACTGCACAAAATGAGCATGATTATTTTTTCAAATAGTTCTTTAAAGCCTCTTCTCATCCCTTCCCCAATCACATTCAAATCAGACAAAAAATGCAAAGGCAATTTCAAGGAGATAGGGAGCTACGACGGAAATATTTCCGCTAACAGAGGCATTATTATTCTGGTCCTGAGCTTGCACAAATCATACTAACAGATGAATCACAAACTGATGGTAATTTCCACAGATGGAGGTTTAGTCCTGTAGCATCCCATCTCCACTGCAACCTACCAGAAATCTTCACCAAAGATGCTCCAATTTGCAACAGTTGAACATTTGATCATATGCTCAAAAGCAAGAAGACAATTATTTTCTGTCTTGAACTTTTTGTTTGTTTTGTTTTTTAATCATTTGGACTTTCCAAGTGACAGAACAAATTGTGTTAAAGCCAAGCCTTGCAGCAACAGGCAAATAAAAGATAGCTTACTGTGCCTTTACAGTCACCAAACACTACATTGCTCCTGAAATTACATGGTAGAACACATCCTAGCATGGTATTAAGCAGTGACGCATGTTCTGAGACACTCTCCACTTGCACTCTTCAGAAAATCTTTTAATTTTTCAGCTGAGTGGAAAGCAGGTTTAACCAGAAATCTGAAATTCACATTTGGAGTCAGACTACATCATAGAACCATAAATAAAACACCTATCAATTACCACATTGATCATTTTGTAGGCATTACTGAAGTGATTTTATTATGTCAGCTGTTTACACACCAAGTAACACTGAGCTCTGGTTGTATACAACACAACTCTTTAATGAGAAGGTTTTGTGTTGTTTTTGTTTGTTTGTTTGTCTGCTAAACAAACACTGGTAAAACATCTCTAAATTAGCAAAAACTAGGACTAAAGCCAGCCTGGTGCTCTAATGGCCAAGTCACAAAGCTGTGCTGCTGGCAGAACTGAGATCTCATTGAAATGAACAGAAGCTTCAGTGTCAGCCTCACTATACACGACATTGGGCTACACATATTCTATATAACCAAAGTCAGTATTTCAAAAATATTCAGAAAAAAAACATTTAACAAATACTTACAGGCAGTAGACAAACACACAACAACTGTATATCATTGGCAGCTCATCCAACAGCTACAAAAAGCAGAGACATTAAAACATGAAAACTACTTTTAACTGACGCGCTTGTGAAAGTTCATTAAGGAGAAAAGTCTTAAGAAAATAGGAGTTTAAGTCATTTGGATATCCACCTTCTTGATTGTACTTTTAGTACGTGGCAGTGTCAAATCCTATTCAGCTGCTGAAATTTTGCTGCTTTAATAAGCTTATTACAATGAATCTTTTGAATATTACATTTGATAAAAAAAACTATGCCTTTAAAGAATCATGCCATTTTCACTGTTCTTACCTCTTTAAGCATTTATAATAATTAGTTTTTAGAAGTCAATCTGAATATGACCACACCATTTACAGCCTGCTCAACGCAGCCAGTCACTTTTTCTTGCTTCTATACAAGCTTCACACAAAGAAACTCTTTACAATATCATTTTTCCATAACGTAAAAAGAGAACTTTAACCCTTTTAGGAAGTACCTTGTAATGTGCTTGAATGTTTACTTCCTAATTTCAGACACTTCTTACGTGGATCAGTGAAGACCTGCTGCCTCTGGTTTCTAATACATCCAGCAAATGTTGATGCTGAGCCACTTTGAATTGTTACTCCCCCCCCACAATTGCCTCTTCCAAGAAAATCAAGAAGCGGATGCAAAGAGATTTTGATCTTGTTCCTCCATCCTGCTGGAAGTTGTTGATGGCCATGTTTGTACAGCAACTCCCTTCCCAGTACTGGTAAAGGGTACTTAACGAGTTCACAGTCATGTTTTTCTGACTAATGAGACGAATTAAGAGCAATACCAGCTTACAAAAACCCTTTCAGAAAGCCAGCCTGATTCTGTCCCAGTTGGCAGCACTGGTCTAACCGTACAGGCAAAAACCTCCTTTTAGTTTTGAGCATTCATAGTGGGGAAAAAAAAATGTGAGCTACAAAAGCAGAGAGATGAATTATTCCAAGCTTGAACCATTAGCTTTTCTTGCGTTTGGCCACAGAAACTTCAGGAAATATTTCACAATACAGCTAAAGAGATCTAATGACCAGCTGCCACTGCAGGACGGGTCTTAATTCTTCACCCACATCCTGGCTGCTTCTCTTGAGCTAGCAGTCCCACTTGTCCGACCCACAGCGAGCCGTTTCCACCAGGCGACCCGGCACACATCTAACCTCGCAGGAAAAAATAGGTTTAAATCCATGAATCTGTGCGTTATACTGTCAGGGACTGCAATAGGTATCAGGAAGACAAACGGCAGATGAGGCTGTCAGGCGTGTTTGGTGGCGCCTTGCCATCAGATTAGTTCATCTGTGCTGTGCTGCCTTAGAGAGGAAAAACAAGCAGGAGCTGAATTCAGCTTTATACTAATAATTATTACTTAGAAATTGAGCAATATTCTTACTGAGCCCGACAGGAACTAGCTGAAGGATTAATTCATGTGGCTCTTGAAGAGGCTGAGTGATTTATAGTCTCAAAACAGAAAGAGAAGGCAAAAGAATACAAATACTGTAAATATTTTCAAATTTGGACAGCTGTGCACACACTGCATATACTGAGCTTCTCAGGGACGTTAACAGCAAAAAGAGTCTTAACAAATCCTAGCTAAAATCTGCTTGCAGAAGACAATGGCTTCTGTAGCAAAAGGAATTCATCCCTCCAGAAATCCTGTCAACAGGATGTCTGAGCACAGAAGAAACATGTATAGGAGGAAATGCGGTGTGCTGATTTAGCCGGTTAAATATGCATTTTGGATCCCTCGAGCCACAATCAAGCAATATTCCCATCAAAATAAAATTAGAAGAAAAAGAAAAGGTGATAATTTCAGAAAAAAATATTCCCAGCAACTGCTTTCAGGAACAGAAGCTTTCACATTTCTCCTAATTAAGCTATCTGCACGCTGAACACTTACAGTACTAAGACTGAAACAAATGTCAAGAAACTCTCTTCAAACAGCTATCAGCGCTGCCTTTGAATCATAACGAGACAAAGTGAATGAAAAAAAAGATTATTTACTGGTTGAAATATTTCCTCTGTGGTGATTCATCAGTTAGCAATCAGCGTTACGGGCCACAGATTTAGCTTGGCTGCCAAAATAATGTGTGTGCTTTCTCTACCTCACACAAAACCTTTTACTCCCGTGGGAAAAAGTGATGCAAAACCTTGCTGCTCCCCTCTCCTCTGCTTCTGTCTGCCCTTAACATAACCACAGGTGATGGGACCTGTGGTTGTTCTGAAGCAACACAACTGTGTGGTGAGCAGAATCAGAGTCACGTGGATTAAAAAAGCCTCTACACATAAAAAAAACAAACGTTTTAAGCCTGGATCATTTTAACGATCCAGGGTTCAGCGTGGCTTTGCTCACCAGCATCGGTTCAAGAAAGAGGACGTGCCCAACGCTCTCTGAGATGCCCTGGGGTCTCCAGTACACCCACTCAAGACTGGTGGGTGTGACGTGGGGTCTAAGGGGCCTGCACCTTTATGGGATGGCAGCTGGAGGCCAGGCGGAATACTCCTGTGGTCTAAAATGGCACTGAACACACTTCTCTTTAGGAAAACTGATATTATTCACGTGAAGACTGCCTGGAGAGTGCCTCAGCCCAGCTGACTGCTTCCCTAACCTCTGCTGACTATGGTAGGAACACGGATTTCTAGCATGTGCTTTTCTTTGAAGGCTTCATTTTGAACTGAATGCCACTTCTTCCTTTCTTCGATACAAAGATGAATTTCCTTAATCTTCTGAGACGTGAAACAGGAGACTTCATGTCCTTTAAGGATACGGATAATACCAGAAACAAATTCCTATGCCCACTGATTTATTGCTGAATACCTTTTGCTTGACAGCAAGAGAGAGAGGGAGACTCAACTGCTGCTACTCAGAAGATACTGAGCTGAGCATCCGTGCTTCAGGTAGAGCTAGATCAACACAAAATACAAGAGAAAACAGTAAGATGAAAAGAAGCCTAGCAATAGATTCGAGCTCTTATTTTAGGAGTCGATACAAGCGCATATTCCTCTACGTCTATTGGTGGAAAATACCTAATGAAATCAAACCATGCGAGTTTTCTGCTAAGAGTAGGAGTTGTATGGATGACGTTTGAGGTAGATTAACTCCTGTTACACCACAATTTCCAGCTACTTCGCAGTACTCACCTGCATTTCATACTTCAGGGTCATGTGGAAGCACCAAGATCCCAGTCCCACAGCTGAAAACAAACCAAAACCGTGGTTATACTACAAGACTACGTTGAAAAATGTCAGGTGAATTAACTTAAAAACACAAAATTTACTGAAAAAAAAATTTAACCATCAGCATCCCACTTCAGGGACACATACCCAATTTTCCATGGCTGCTTACTTTATACTTGTCACCAGTGATATACGTGTATTTTTGGGGGCATGGGGTAGGTTTCCCAGTCTCCTACAAACTAGAATGATCTCACTTGAGAGTAGGAGTGGAGGGAACCAAGAACTAATGGAGTATTTTTATTCTACCTCCTTTTTTTTAGTACATTAAGATTTATTTCCTTCAAACCTTCTCTAACAAAAAGCTTTATTGAAATGCAGCGGTCCTGAAAGCCTGGGATATTTCTGCTTATTGTACAGTTTTAAAAGGTGAATTTTACGAGCAGCTTTCGGTCAGCGACAGAGGCAGAACCAAAACCGTTACTAGAACCCAGAGAATCAGAAATTCAGCATACACAAACAAAACTCATGCAGCACGCTTTCGTTTTGTGAAATGAGATCACCATCTCCAAGCTTTCTTCTCGGAAGATCAACCTCCTATATGATGCATTTTCTCCAAAGTACTTTCAGCTCTGAATCTATGCTGAAATTAATTTATGAGATGTATACTTTGCCTATAGAGAGTTGTTTTTTTTCCAGTTAGACAAAGACAATATGTCTTGGAAGTTAGATTTCATTATTTAGAGCAAAGCTGGTTGAGTATTTAATGCATCCTTCATTACTTTGAAATGTGAACAATTAAACACTCTCATTAAGCACCGGCTCGTTTCTATTTTTGCAGGAGTAAGTACATTAACTCGATGTCTTGTCTTCCTTCAAGAAATTATGCTTCACCTCGGACTAATTTCAGCCAAGCATTTCCCACTCAGTCCTTGACGGCTGGGCAGTGCCGCTGTGCTCTGCTGCAAGATTATCAGCTCCTTTGCCACGCACAGCAGCTCGGCTTCACCGATGTATAAACAGATCACGAGCCAACAAACAGTGCAGTCTGTAAAGGATTCCCTAGGCAGCTGATAGACACATCTGGAGACGTTCCTTTAGATGATTTTAGACTAGAATTGTGATTATATGTGCTCGACCAAAGCATAGAACTTATAAAAAAAAAAAAAGGCATGTAACGTATAAAAGATTTATAAACAATAAGGAATCTCTGTTTTCACCTTCATGAAGGTTTTAATGAGGAATTCTCCTAGCTATACGTCTAGGTAAACAGATTCCGACCATCATTCGCGCTGAAGAATAAACACATTAAGATCATCATTAAAACAGCACCACCCATTGCATTACCCTGGCTGTCACCGTGATTTCAGTACCTTCACGATACAATCCCTCGCCATTTTTAACGACTGTAATGTTCAAAGGCGGACGAAATCATTGCAACTCAAAGCAACCGTGATTCATTTTAAATTAACAAAGCATCTTGTTAGGTTTCTTTTGTTTCTGTTGTCACTTTTTAATGCTGTTGGGGATATAAATCTCAACAAGCTGTTGCTGTACACCCTCCTCCCCTTCCTGCTGCATGATTAGCGGCAGTTATTTCTGGCTTGTTTTTCCTCTCCACTCTGTAAAAATCGAGAACGCTGCAGATATTAATGTTTCAGGTCATTAATCCCGGGACTACAAGTAATTTCGATAAATTGTTAATCAAAAAACTGCTGCGCCCGTGCCCTGATCACACCGACTTCCTTCTTCAGTTATGAAAGTCTGCTATGCGCTAGAGAATTTACGCTTTATCTGTAAAATAGTTAACTAAAACAAGAAAAGTTTAAAGGGAATCCTCACACGGCCATTCCTAAAATAAAAATCCTCTACTGGAAATGGGTGGAATCATGCTCGCAGCAGTCTTGATGGGGCATTAACAACATCTCCTCCAACCCTGCTGCAACTGGGCACAGCAGCATCTTTCCGAAGAGATGGTTTTAATGATGCCTGAAGAATGAAACGTGGTTCTTCACTTACCCGTTCATACCTGCTTAATGCAGAGTAACGTAAAAAAGCTAAAGTTGAACGGGCTAAGAGCCAAGTTTCTGATTTTCTACCTTGGGCTTATCTGCTGGCTTAACACAGAGCCGTAAAGAGCTTCATGAACCTGGTCAGATTTAAATAAATAAAAATGAAACTGCGTTAAGAGATGACGAACCGCAGCGTACGCTGAAGCAGGTGATGCTCCGCCTCACTGACACTCCCATGCAACTTTGAAGCTTCAGCACAAGGTAAATAATGCCTAAAAGTGCACCTACTGTGCTGAGTCGCTGTTTCGTGGCTTAATGCATCAGAGTTCAGTGCTGAAACTTTTCAAGCGGGAAAAGAGGAAACCCCTATAACGTGCCAAGTATTGCAAGGAAATCTTTACTTCCTCCGATACGCTCAGAGCCCATCTATCCTCTATCTATCAGGCTTAAAGTGAACTTACAAGGGGCTTGACATGTATTCCTCTCCAATAAATAGTGGTTTATGACTTAAGCCTGGATGTCTTTGTGTGCAGCTTCTACGTGCAGTTCTCCTGGAATGCAGCTATCCGGCGACGTACTTTTTATCACATAATAACTTCCGGATCAAGGCATTTCTAGGGAACATCGGCTTCACAAAACCCGCTGTTGCAATGAGATGTTCTACCAGCTTTGTAATTTTCACACGATCACAGCAATTACATCGGTTTTCAGTAGAAGCAGCTTCCCCGTATAGCCACTGATGAGCTGAGCGACAGATTTTTTCCTTATCTTGCAAGCAGAGGTTACCATTTTTATCTCCTGCTATTTCCTTTTGGAAAGGAGCTCAGCTCACCAAAAATATCCTAGCAATTGGAAGCAACATCACTTTGTCTATAGCTGCTGTAACTTGCTTCTCACGGATACTGCAACTCACTCAGCATTTATACACCGATGAACCACTCCAGTTATGAGGGAGATACAGAAATACACACACATTTATTTTACTGTGCTCAAAACCGCCGAGATCTCAAGGCAATATCCATGCTAGAAATAATTACGCCTGAGATCAAGATCCAGATGCAGAATCACAGAATAGTCTAGGTTGGAAGAGACCTCCAAGATCACCAAGTCCAACCTCTGACCTAACGCTAACAAGTCTTCCACTAAACCATATCCCTAAGCTCTACATCTAAATGTCTTTTAAAGACCTCCAGGGATGGGGACTCAACCACTTCCCTGGGCAGCCTATTCCAGTGCCTCACAACCCGTTCAGTGAAGAAGTTCTTCCTAATATCCAACCTAAACCTCCCCTGGAGCAACTTTAGCCCATTCCCCCTCGTCCTGTCACCAGGCACGTGGGAGAACAGACCAACCCCCACCTCGCTACAGCCTCCCTTCAGGTACCCGTAGAGTGCAATAAGGTCACCCCTGAGCCTCCTCTTCTCCAGGCTAAACAGTCCCAGCTCCCTCAGCCGCTCCTCGTAAGCCTTGTTCTCCAGACCCTTCACCAGCTTCGTTGCCCTTCTCTGGACTCGCTCGAGCACCTCCACGTCCTTCTTGTAGCGAGGGGCCCAAAACTGGACACAGTACTCATACGTACCATGGAAACTCAGGATTTGAATCTGAGAGCGACCTTAATAAATCTGAACTTTTCAATAGTTTGAGGAAGAATTAGAGGTTTCACATAATCGGCTGTAATTCATTTTGATATAAGACTGTCCATCAACATTCAGAGTTTTTTATCATAAGCCTAAGCCTTTATAAAAAAAAAGTTTGTTAGGATTTGATAGCTGTGAATTTAAGCTGTACAGGTCCTATAACAAAAATATTGTTAAGGGCAGGATGGATGTTAAGATACACATTTATTTTGGTATCTACACGTGTACTAGATATCAAAACTACATAGAGCTGCCTGAATCTGGAGCTGAAACCCAAATACAGTTTCTCAAAAAGGATGGAGCTTAACTAAAGATGAACAACAACATGCTGCGCCATAAACAGCCAAAGAACGAAACAAGAAGAAAAAGCAGAGTTAAATGAATTATTTTTATCGAATTATTTTGTTTTCCACACTTAAAAATGTTTTCCCCTCCACTGCCTAAGAGACAGGAGTGCCCCTGGTGACTCCCAAGGTACAACTGGGATCTGGCCCCTTCCAACACCACTTTCCCAGGCACCGTCCAGCAGCCAGAGGAGCCCTGAGCCCGTGCCCAACGGGGAATTTGTGTGCGGTCACCTCGTCTGGGAGGCTAAGATGAACAGACACGGGCTGTCCCACGCTGCTTGGCTTCAGCACATCTGATTTACAAACACCGACGGGGCTTGTGCACCCCCTCTTTGGCTCTTAGGTAACAATAAGGGAATTAATTTCGGGTGAAGGGCTTCTAACAACTAATTTTGCAGATCTAGAATTTCAATGGGAATAAAGCCCAGAAATAAATACGTATGTATTTAAATTAAGGCCCTCGTAGAGTATAAACCATTTGGGAACCACAAAGGTAGAATCTGGTAAAATGCCACAGCACCAAAATCCCAAACATCTGCATGTTCTCTGAGGCAGCGACAGTCTGATTTGTCCTACCTGCCTCGTGAGATGCAAAATGCTGAAGTAATTGCTTAAAATTATTCTTAGTAATTTCAGCTTATTTTCAATAGTTCTCCAAAGCTTAAAAATCTTAGCCAGCTTCTGTTGAGTTCACTGACAATATGGCCTTTGAGCTGAAGTGCAGCAGAAACGGGGGCTGAGAACAGCGTGCTGGATCTCAACGAACTTGCTGAAAAGCACAACTCAGCCTTGGCACCAGCACGAACGAGGAATTTATTTAAATAGATACTTTGAAACCCCTCCTCCCCCTTCTTGTCCTGCCAACTTGGGATCTTAGCACGTACGTGAAACGAACAGTGCCCTCCTAATTCAACAGGCACTCGGTTCAAAGAGGAAAATTGTAGGGTATGAAGCGAAGCACTGAGCGCAGCGTGATAAAACACAAAAGGAGCTGACAATCAGCTAAATGTCTGGACGCGCCCAAATGAAACAGCTGATTTGGATCACAACAACGTCTGGAAACAACACGTCTTATGTTCTCAAACGCCACCAGATGGGATTGCGGCGCCCGCTCTGACAGCTGCCGTAACTTCTTGTAAAATCTCAGTAATCGCTCAGAGCTGTTAAAACCTAACTAAAGCGTCCGCCTCCATCTTCGTAGCAGAGTTGTGGAAGGATTTCTGCTTTAACAAAACAACCCACTGGTGCTGTTAGCTGGTTAGCAGCTCTACTCCGTGGTCTTTTAACGAAGCGTGGTGCCTGAAGTGAAATCAGCCGGTCTGTGCTAAATTCACTGCTCCTTTACGGATTCAGTCTATTTCTTTGCTACAAATTACTTCCACAGAGTGAAATCTGTTAATAAATAGAATTGTTGTAAGGAAAAAGTGTTCCCTTGCACTTACAAAAAATGTTTCGGTACACTTACCCTGTCCTCACTCATTCACATGCAGAGAACGCGAACGGTCTTGGCACGTTTCAGCTCTATTTAAAATTCTATTTATCTACTCATTTGCTTGACAGTAGAATGCATGTTAAGGGGGTTGTGATTCCAAAGCATCCTGTTCCTGGTTTTCCACTGAGGAACGATAAAGCTGCCTACATTCCTTCACATTTTTCAACTGCTGTAAAACAACCCAGCATTGCCAGTGCTGAAGCGGAGACAAACCAGAAGAGAAACGTTTTGGAGATCGACCTGCAACGTTAGGTCCCAACACAAGAACTGAAAGTCAGCCACGGGAGCGTTAACGCTTCCGACAGGAGTCAAAAGCTTCTGTCCAGCTCTAGAGGAGCAGGGCTCAGCTGGAGCTCAGGCCTGCCCCACAGCACCGCTGCCAAGTCCGCAGGCCGAGCTCCCCTTCCCGAACACCAGAAACGGTACAAAAACTGTTTAAAAAATTATTTATCGTAAACAAAGGCAGACTTTTCTGAAACAGTCACATTAAACGGTACACAAGAAGCCCATTCAGGGCTGGAAATCCCTCTAGCGGTCTTGGTGCGACATCCTGATGTTCTGTCCAAATGCTGGCATACTTGATCCGTCATGAAGCATTGCTGGTGGAGGCAGCCACAATTTATGGTGAATACCGAGACTCAAATGCAGGTTTTTTTTTTCCATTTTTCAGTTTAGACAGAATGGCAGTACAGGATACTTTGGTTCAAGGGAAGCGCCAACTTCAGCAAGTGCTTAGTTTCATTCCGTCTTTTAAAAAGGCATCTTTGACCCTCAGAAATCCCTTCCCCCGAACTATTTTATACCGGGACAAAAATGAATAACCACCAAACACCTACAAACTGCTACTTGGAAAGCGTTCAGAAACTTCCACGGCTCTACGTTGCTGCTCCTTTTCTTTCACACGTAGGAGCAAAGCAGAACTGGGTCTCCCAGAAACCAAAAAGCCCTGAAGTTGTACCTAGCGTACGTTACAGCTTCACTGGCACCAAGAGGATGTTTAGCATATGGGTATCTGCTTTTCAGCAGTGTTTTATCTAAATACAGGGGTATGCCAGCCCTGGAAGTAACATTTACAGTAAAGCAGTCTCTCACCACTGAGAAGACTGAGGAAGATTGCCTCCCCAGAGACGGGAGCTACAGCAAACGCAGCAATCCCGTGAAGCACAAATTCTGTGAAATCCACTTCTCGAGACCAACTGCCAAGTCTGATTCATCTTACACCACCTCCTTTTCGCATAAGGAACGTGATTTTTGGTTGTATGACTGAGATTCTAAAGGGAGACGTTTCTTTTCTGTATTTTGCCATTACAGAAAGAAGTTCCAGGTGTCACATCGGTCTTCCAACCCTGCAAAGCTTCCTAAATACGACGGCAGTCGGGTTGTTGGGTGGTATATGCCAAAGAACTGAACCCAAATTCCAACTCATCAAAGAATGCTCTTCCAATCCCTCTAAGACCTCTCCCATTGATTGTATTACTCTCCCACAGAAGTTAAAACCCACACTAAAACAGCTTTAAACCATTTGGAAGTAGGACCACGTAACCTCTGGAAACCATCAAAGAGCACAGAGGCACTGAGAAGGACTTTAAGGCCAGAGAAGGATCTGTTTAAAACCTCGGGAAGTTATTTAGTGAACCCTACATTCATGCCCCTTGCCTGTAAACACAAACCTCGATGTTATTAAACTACTGAAGTTCCCCACACGCGGTATTTAGATTCTAGCACTCGGTTTATTCACATTCGGGTATTGTTCATTGCACACCTGGGCTCTCTTTATAATGAAAGAGCAAATGAAGCGTTCCACATACCTGTGAGACACAAATAGGCAGCTAAATACCGTTTTTCAAGGCCATCTTTATAGGTCTGAATCGCCCCATAGATTGGAGGTAGAATGAAAATCAGGTTACTCACTGTGTTCCCTGTGGGAGAGAAACAAAAAGCAGAGGTTTAGAATTGGCTACCGGGCATTTTTAATGAATGAACGTAGCTGGGTTTATTTAAGACTGCTTCTCCAGTTTCCATCCAGAAAGCTACCCCTTTTTGAAATGGTCTTCTGCTTTCCCATGTAACACACGGTTAAATTCTGGTACAATGTGGTTAACCATCTGAAGGCTAAATAGTTCTCTTTTGTCCTTTTACACACGTTTGGAGAGCAATAAAAAACTAAATTAACTGAAAAGGTTGGCTTAGGTGGTGGTGGGGCTACCTTGATTTAAGGCACATGAATTAAAACCCAGCCCTAAGTAGTTCAAGCTCGGTATTTTAAAAAGCTGTTTGGTTTTTCTTCCCTTAGCTCTCTCCTCCACGCTGCCTTCAGATGCTTTAAGGTCACAAAGTGACCCGTTCCTCAGCAAAAGCCATTCAGCCTTTGCAGAGCACGCAGACCGTGGAGCTGCATCACAGATCACGACGCAAGATCAAGGATTGCAAGAGGGCACAGTAAGGGCCAGCAAAAAGCAGCCCCTAACGCTCAGCATGACAGGCAAGCGCCAAAGCTCATCAAGAGCTCCCGTACCAGGGGGCAGGCCGATGCTTCCAGCACTGCGAAAGACAAAGAAACCTTTATTTCTTCTTGTTTTCTCGTTTCAAGACCTCTCTCCCACTCCGACAGGTTTTCAAACTGTCGTGGCCATTGCAAAAGCACAATAAAATGGTAAGAAATGCAAGTGAGGCAAAAGGAAACAAATTTCTCAGCAGGAAGGGTGCAGATACAGCTTCTGAGCCCGACCACAAATCCTAATTTTGAGAATTAAGGCTTTGGAACGGGAATGAAGAGACACACAACTTGGGCAAGAGCAGGTATAGAAAAAGGCAGAACGCCGCTTACATCAATTAAGCTGCAACTTGTCACATGCCATCAGTTAAATATATCGAGAGTTAAAATATAAACTCTCATTTCCAAATATCTCCGTGACAAGTGTGAGGTACGAGGACACAGAGAGGCCAAGAAAAATTAATTCTGCCTTTTGTGTTCGGCAGGAACTCCTGGAAACAGGTCAGAATGAGGTCGAGCAGACCACGTCCGAGCACATCCGAGCACCTGCTTTTCAGATCTACCCTCCAAGACCCATACCAGAGAGAAGTGATAATTGCCAGACTACGATCATAAAACCCTGAAGTATTACGGCACCTCTGCGAACAGAACTTATTTTACAGGTTTACAGAAAATTTAACCCCTGGCAAAAGTGGTTATTTCAGGACCCGTGGGTAAGAAGTGCACCCAGTCAGCCTTAACAAGTTGGCTTTGTAGATTCAACAAATTAAATCCAAGTCTCAGTTTGAGACACTCGTCTTGACGAGATGAGCATCACATCCAAAACGAACCCTTCTTTACTGATTTACCATCACCTCCTGCACAACCACGAGCCTCACCAACTTATGACAACCACGCCAGAGACGTCACTCCTTCGGGGAACTGCAGAGAGGTTCCCCCACGGAACAGAAGCCCAGCTGAAATCAAACCCGCTCTGCAAATATGTTCAGGTTTGTACCAACCCAGAGGTTTTTCATGCCTCGTGTCTCGGGGGAAGCATGAACCTCTCGCAGCATTCCTGAAGTGATGCAACGGGCAGGGATTTGCTCTCTCCGTAGACCAGGCTTGGCAGAAAGCCGCTGCAATCCGGGGTCCACCGCCGCCTCCTCCCACAAACCACGCAGAGACGTTGCCTAACCTTAAAAACCGGAGTAGAGGCTACGCCCAGGCCGGACAGCAAGTCTGCTGCCTTCTGGAGGAGCTCTCAACCGCCATCCATTTCAAGGAGACAGACATTACATAAACATCATTGTTTAAGGTCGTTTGATTATGCAACGGGCAAAAAGCTGGCAAAAAAAAAAAAAAAAAAACAAAAACCAAACCTGCAAGAGCTGAACAAAAATCCCCGCGCTGTTTGTCCCTGGGCAGGAAGGCACGTGAGAGCCACGGCGATCTGCAGCGGGCTGACGGGCCGAAACAGACGCAGGAACGCGGCAAAGAGATGCCTCCGTAGGAAAGCGAAGGCCTCGACACTTCCTGCAAAGCTGTAATTACGTTAAATTCCGGGAAATTTATGAGCTTTTAATCCAGGAGCATCTTGCCGGGAGAGGAAATACCGTGGGCCTAATGTAGCTGGAAATTCCTGCCGCTCCTTCTCGGCGCTTTCTGGCCCGTATTATTCAGCGCGTTCACGGCACGGGTTAGGCACGCCTATTTGCGAGACATTTATTGAAAACTCTGCCTTTTTAAAAAAAAAGAAAGGAAACGGAGGTGGGTGAACAATGAATGAGGTAGCCGGGCACGCTGCTAGTAAAATCACTTCTCTCAAGAACGAAAATGACAAGGCCTCCGTTCAACCTAAGATCCCCAGGAGTGCAGATTTCATAGAAGTCCTGATAGTCTTTGCAGGATTATCCTCGCAGTACAGCTCCAATTAAAGGGGATTTTTTAAATAATTTTTAACTAATTCCATCAAAACCAGCAGTGAGATGTGCCCAGAGATTAGCAAACGCCACCGTGAAAGAAGGAAAAGGGGACACAAGTAACCGCAGCCCTATTACTCTGAAGTTAATTAGAAACCAGGACATGAAACAAGCTTTGAAGGAAAAAGATATGGAAGTTGAAAATGGGGGAAAAAATGACAGTAAAAAAGACGTTTTTTTCTTTTTCACCTGATTTTCTTTATAAAAACTACAAACACAGCAAGCTTCTTGGGAAAAATCAGAGATAGGAGAACGTGTAACTAAGACATGACAAAGAAAGCACCCAAAATAATTAAAGTCATCCTCAGTTATGCCTATACGAAATTCGATGTATTAGGAATTAAGTGACTGCACGTGGAGGGCCCTTGGGTTTCCAAATTCTTACATTTCAGACCAGACTCCTGAGGAATCCAGGTACTTATTCCAAACGTAGGATTAATCTATGTGAAGAGGCAGAAGAGAGCAAAGACTGCGCAGTGACAGCCGGACGCCATCGCTGGAAGGCCCCTAAACCCCCAGATTTATTTCCAGGATAGCAAAGTCTTCACACAAGTCCGTAGTGGAAAACGTTCCTGTGTTTATCACTAAATGGAAAAGCACATCAGGAGCATCACTCAGCCGCGAGGGTAAGGTGGGAACCTACAGCACGGGAAGGGACAAAAATGGCTCAGCTCACCTAGCCGGAACTGTGCACGTCCATTCAATCATCTTAAAAATATATAAACCCAGTATCATAAACACACAAAAGGTCTGTACAAGGACCAAAATCACATCACAGACCAAAATCAGAAGCAAAAACTTGGAGAGGAAACAGTATTTACAGGCTAACATGGGCACAATGTATTACTTACTCTCATCTGAAACGCTTCACAGAGCTGGAGTACACAAATTTGAAGGACCCTGCTTTCATAGCCTATTTTCTCCCAGTACGTAGTTACTTCTACATTCCAAAGTCACTTCTATAATAAATACGGATGAGAAGTCAAAAGGATAAAAGAAGCAAAGTTTTAAATACGTCAAGTGGTAACAGAAACGTGGTCGTAAAGAAAATACCTCGCAGGATGTAGAAGCATCAGGAGCACTGCACACGGGGCTAGGATATAGGAGATCACAGAATTTTCTAGGTTGGAAGAGACCTCAAGATCATCAAGTCCAGCCTCTGACCTAACACTAACAGCCCCCACTAAACCATATCCCTAAGCTCTACATCTAAACATCTTTTAAAGACCTCCAGGGATGGGGACTCAACCACTTCCCTGGGCAGCCTATTCCAGTGCCTCACAACCTGTTCAGTAAAGAAGTGCTTCCTAAGATCCAACGTAAACCTCCCCTGGCGCAACTTAAGCCCATTCCCCCTCGTCCTGTCACCAGGCACGTGGGAGAACAGACCAACCCCCACCTCACTACAGCCTCCCTTGAGGTACCTGTAGAGAGCGATAAGGTCACCCCTGAGCCTCCTTTTCTCCAGGCTGAACAAGCCCAGCTCCCTCAGCCGCTCCTCGTAGATGTTTTCAATGAAGGAGGAAAAGCGGTATTTAAAAAAAGCAGCAAAAAAATATCACCTGCTCTGGACAAGGTGAGTGACGTGGCTTACAGGGTTAAGTGACACCAGCCCTTGTGGCCCCCGGTATCTTGCTGGTGGGGCAGCACCAGGAGCTGAAGGTCCTCGGCTCTGTGCGAGCACTGCTCCGTGACAGCCAAACGTCGGTGTGTTACCAGCTTTATTCTCACCCTAAATCCCAAACGCAGCCCTGCGTGAATCCTAACGGAGAAACTTACCTCGATCCCAGGCAAAACCCCGACAGAGATCCTTCCTCCTGTTAAGTTTTACAAACTGGCACTGACCTTTTCAAACATAGAAGTGTTTTCAGCCTCTTGCTCCCTCTCACGCTTTGGATCCCTGCATGGTTTCTACAAGACCCAAAACCCAACAGAAGTAACTCTTACCTCCAGGCAGCAAAGAAGAATTATTATTTTTTTCAGTTAAAAAAGCTCGTTTAAGGTCAGAACTTATATCGATGATATTCATTACAGGCTTTCAGCCTGCCCTAACAAACAACCGCAGCTCAGGGTGGAACACAAGAAAGGGCAAGAGGCTGCTGATTTCTAAAATATACACACCTAAGCTCCTATAAAGCCACAGTGTCCCTTGTAATTATAAATGAAACGAGATTTTGAGGCTGAAAAAGTCTATTCCATCTTGTGTGTGTCACGGTGTGCAGCACGGTTTTAGGGCACTACCTGAGTCCTGAAGCTTTCCCTTGCTCCATCCCTGTACGAAAAACCAAAACTAACGTTAACAACCTAAGCCTGTCAGATGGCCTCCCGGCACACACAGATCTTGAATCGTCCTGCTGGCTGCTTTCAGACGCAAGTTCTCTCTCACAGCTCATGTTTCTGGCATCATCTCTAGCAGCTCCGCTGCAAACTGCCGGGTTTACCGGCCGTAAAACGCTTGAGAAGCAACACGCTGGTGTGGGCAGGTAGGTGACCACCCACCATGGGAACACCTCTTAAAGAAGGATCTCGTGGAAGGATCTCCAGGGATATGAAACCAGAGATGAGCACACGCAGAAAACAGCAGCAAAAGAACGGCACGAAAAGAGCAGTCCCGGGGCCCAGAGCACCAGGCAAAGGGAAACAGCAAAAGACAGAAAGGTTTTTGGGAATGAGATTCAAATCTTCACCTCCACCAGCCTTTTTTTTTTAATATCTGCCTCTCTGAAGTCCACTTCTGCGCTTTGGAGGGTCAGGAAATGAAAACTACCGTCTCCATTTGGGATTTCTAAAGGACCTCGAGGGGAGAAAGACGAGTCATCCCGATCAGCTCCCTGCTGGCTGATGCGCGCGCGAGATCGCTGTCAGCTTCACACCCCTACCATTAAAAGGGGAAAAGGGAAATGGGGAATGCTTTTTTTTTTTTTAAAGTGATGAGATCCGATTCTTACCTCTTGCAATTCCCTCCGGTCTCCTTACCAGACGCTAAGCAAGCCTTGATTTCATTTACCTGGCCCTTAACTGAAGCTGAAGCTTGCAACGATTCCGCTGCAGCTCGTGTCAGTCACCGCACCTCGACAACAAAATGAGAAAAAAAAAAACACCCGAGGAAACAGCGAGGCAGTTACTGAACCTTCTAAGTTACGTACGAGAACTTACTGAAGAACCATAAAAACAGGTACAGATAAATAACGATCCAAACTAAGGGGTTATCAGGGAGACTCTACGTCCCTGAGTATTTTAAAAAATAGAAATCTAAAGAGCAATTTTTGTATAAATCATCAGAATTGTAACATTGAACTCTGTAGGAAAACAATAGCAAAATGTGATAGCGTAAGCACATTGCAGAATACTGAATTAACCCAGCTCTGTACGGACCTTGGCCGTGTGAAATCCATCTTGGCATCCCGCTGGGAGAAAATACAGCGGGGACAAGCCAGAGGGCTTCAGACAAGAGCAACACAGAGCGCTACAAAGGAAAAGATTTGAAAAAAAATAAAATAAACAGCTACGTAAATGCTGGCCAGGCAGCAGCCACAAGCAAGTGACACAAAGGTCAACAGATCTACGGGGGGCAAGGATTTTTAAAAATGATTTGTGTTAGTAAAAAAAGAGCCTTTTGATCAGCATTTACGAGGAAAAGGGAAATTCAGGTGGGAAGTGCAGAAGCTAAGTTTATTTGGAAGGCAGGTTTTCTCCCCAAAAGAAGCCACGAGTCCCGGAGCAGTTGCAAACGAGCCTGGACAATACGCTACAAGATTGTAGATAGATGTTGGTGAAGTCCAGGGGTCAGACTCGATGATCCCTGGGGGTCCCTTCCAACTCGGGATATTCTCTGATTCTATGAACGCAGCACCCAGGACCTGTGCTTTGAGATCTCCGAGGCCGCTTCGTCCTTGCTGGCTCTCCATTTTCTCCAGGATTTAGGCTGGCATCCTTCCAGACAAAACGTGCCCAGGTAAAGCATTTGAGTGATGTAGCGGAGCAGGGAGGGGCCATGAGGTAATTTTAGGGGAGAGAAAATGATTCATTATTAACAACGCAATTGGATTTTTATTCCCAGTGCTCGTTTCCGAGCGGTTCCAACACGCTGCGTCAAGCAACGCGGCCTGATTTACGGCCTCTTCCACGCTTCGTGCTCCAGAACTCACCCCCTCGGCACTCGCCGGGCCCGTTCAGCCAATATTTTCGCAGACGTTTTTACCCCGATTACAGCATTTCGGGTTACGTTTGTGTTCTTCACGACAATCAAAGCGCGGAAGGTAATTAGGAGAAAAAGCTCTCAACACCCCCGACTAACGAAGCACGCACGAGAACTCTCGGTTCAAAACCTGTAAAGCGTGGGTGGATTTTCTAACGCACAAGCCTCTCTTTGGTATGCACGTCTTACAAAAGCACTCGTTATTAAACTGCTTCTGGATCGCCCTGGGTTACAATTAAGCTATCCTTCGCTTTCCCCTCACCTCTCTGCAGAGCGCTTCGCTGCCCTGTAGCGCAGACGGCGGAAAATTAGAGCCTACCGGGAGGCCGCAGCGGCACCGACCTTGCTTCTCATGGACGTTATACCAAAAATAAAACAAACGCATGCAAAGTTAATGCCACGCCAAAGGAAATACGAAAACTCCGCGCATTTCTTCACCAGAACGCGGTATCTGTGGAATCCCAGAAATACAACACGCGAGTTCGTAGTGAAGATTTCAACTCAGGGGGTAAAACACTCATGGCTGGGCTAAGAAGTTGTTGTTTTTCCCTCTCAGATCTAAACACACCCGTCACCTGTTTGGGTTCTGTTAGCGCAAAGCCTGAGCCACTCCAGCCTTCTGTGTGCTTATCCTCAACGCCCCTGCAAGAGGAAGACGGGTTAAGAAAAGGTGCCTGAGTCCCAGAGAAACCTGCACAAAACCAGAGCCAGGACTTTCAAAGACTTTCTGCGAGCCCTAGACCATCCTTCCCCACCACAATCAAAGCGGCTTAACCGCACCACCTCTTGTAAATTAAGTTTTAGAGTGAAGAGTCTGAACGAGTAAGGACCGTATAATTTCCAGAAACATTTTTGCTACCAGTTCTTACAAGGTGTAGCATAACCAAGTCCTCCTTCTACCGGAATTTTACTGCAAAATGAAGGAAAAGTGTCTGACAACCAAAGAACCTCCAACCGTGATTCTTCTGAGGAGGGAGGGCTGATTATTTTTTTTCCCCAAGGGGTTTGCTTGAAGCCCTTCATGACACGAGTCCGAGATCTGCACGAGATGTTCCTTCTGTTCCTCAGAAGAGGGGCAGTAACAGCTTCGGAGGGCAGATGTCAAAACGTGGAGGGCCAACTGTGAAGTCTAACGGAAGATTCGGAACGCAGCTGCAAGGAGAACGTTCCGAGGGGTAGAATAAAGACAGCTACACAAGATAAATCAGAGCAGCTTCTCACTTCCAAAGCCCAGCTCTGCTAATTGTCTCACTACAGCTGTAACAGCGTCTATGACACTTAGGCTTGTCGCAAGCGCAGGGTATTCAGAAGCCCTAATAAACGTTTTGGGGCTTTTGAAGGGACCATTTCACTAAATGTAACAGTATTTGAGGAAGTAACGAGAGCACCAGAATCTACCCTTGGCCACTGTTTGAGTTTGCAAGAAGAAACCTGGACGTACAGGGCGACGCACACCTCCTTTACGCCGTATTCCCTTTCCAATCCAAGATTTAACTAGACAAGAAATAAATTTGCATCACAGTCAGCTGCCGTGCCATCCCGTCACCTCTGAATGGTGCTTTCCTGGAACATGGGAAGCCTCGTGGAAAAGATGGCAGCATTTCCCTGAGAGGGCAGCAAGCAGGCCAATGAGGCTGAGGCGCACCTGGAAGGATTTTGCCGGTAAATTTGAAGCTAAAACAGGCAACGCAGGCACATCGGCTGAAGGAAAAAAAAATCAATCCACAAAGAGCACCAAAACAGAGCGCTTACAGCTGGAAAACGCAATCAAAGTCAGAAGCGATTAGGCTGAGATGATGTCAAGTTAGAGCATTACATGCAATAAGCTCGTTGCTGAAGGGCAGATTTGCTGCTATTACAGCCTTGACTGGGAAACAAAACGTCTCTGAAATGTTATTTCAAGCCAGGCTGCTGATGTCAAGCCGGAAGGAAACAACCAAGAAGGGCAGGCTTGCTCCTGAGCCAGTGTTAAAAACCAAAGAGACCAACGCGACGTTACAGGTATCATCTGTGGCATCTCCAGGCTTGATTCCCTCCTCTTCACCTTTCTCCTTCCGTGCTGGTGTCAGCCTCCCGGCTCCACGTTCAGTGTCTGCGCCAGTTCCTCCAGGCCTGGGGCTCTGCCCATAGCAGACAGCACAACTTTAGGCAGCTGTCATCCGTCTGTCCTCACCCAGACAGCGCCTGGAGGCACCGTAGCTGCTCCTTGAACGGTGGGTGGCAGGGAATAACTCCTATCAGTGCTCTTTTCCAGCCGGTTGTAGCTTTAATTTAAGCAGCCTTGCTTCAAAATCCTCTCGCTTTCCTCCCTTTCTTCCTATCGCTGCGGATTTCCCCTGGGCGTTCAGCACGACCCAAGTCTCCCCTTGCTGATGATTCACGCAATTCTTTTGCGTTTTGCCCCAGACGGATGGTGGAGAATTTAAAGGAAGATGGTAGGTGACAAAGGTAAAAACAGAGCCAACCGAGATGACGAAACCAGCGCACAGCAGCCTTCACAGCACCAGTTGGTGGCATTCCCTCTCTCACCAGTAACCTAGGAGAATCCCCCCATCTCCAAGTTAATTTCTCACAGGGCCGCCTTTAATTAAAAATCAAGACTTGAACTGCTCCTGCTCTGCTGCTTCTAATTCCAACCCTATTTTTCACTGCCCAGCCGTCATTTCAAGACGACCTTCCAGCTTCTCAAAGTTCAAATCGGGATGGACTCAGTGTCAGCATTCAAATACCGTGCCGATGTTGGACATCGTGCTGCAGACGACGCTAAAACCTGGGCCTTGAAAGAATCGCAGCTGGTTTTCACTCTGCTGCTTCCCAGGAAAACCAGGAGCTTCCACCTTACGGCAGCTTTATGGAGACGGCTTCCAACTGCCCCCAGCTGCAGGAGCCAGACCTGCAGGTACTGAGGGCTGCGAAGAGCAGCACTTTGCTTTTGTTCTCTTTTTGAGCTTCTGATAGGAAAAGCAAAGTTTAAAGGGAAGCGTTTTGCTTCTCCAGGCCGTTTCTGCACGCACTGGTCAGTGCGCTGCGTGGTTTTTGTTCTCTTTCCACAGCTGCAAGAAGGACTTGTGGGGAAAAAAAAAGAGAAAAAATAAAGGCATCAGCTCTCAGTCACGAGGAAAATATCACCTAGAGCAACTCTGGCTGTATGTCTACGAGATTTAACATCTGAATAGCCTGCGGGTAGCCTCAGCGCTGCAGCCTGGGGCCAGCACCAGATGTGGCGGCCACCAGCAGGAAAACCCTCTCCCAGAAAGGCAGACCTGCAGATCCTACTTCTCAATGACAAGAAATTCCTCAGGTATCCCTGGGTTTCTTCCCAGCAAGGTCAAAACACCGGTTGGAAGGGACCACAGCAGCGTGCTTTGCAGCTGGGAAGCTGCCCTCCACCTAACCACACAGATGGCACGGACCTGGGAGGATGGAAAAACCCAAAGAACAAGTGACGGGTCTAATACGGCAGGCAGAAATACTCTGTCCCGAAGATCATCAGAGCTCCAGGCTATGCTAACCGTGCTGCAACAGCCCTACAGACTCCTCCTTTGATCAACTTCTGTATCTGAATCCTGGATCCTGCCCAGCTGAAAGCCCTCATCCACCTGGAACTGGCAATTACCGAAAATCCAGCCTACAGGGCAGCAGCATCGTCAGCTGCCACTGCAAATAACGAGCTCATTAAAGCACTGTACCGACCAGAGAGCTTCCAGGGCCGTGTTTTAGGACCATAAAGGCCGACAGACTGAAATCCTACTAGTTGGAATTCATGCAAGATGTACAGAGGTGTCTGGTGCCATACGCCGTGACTCAGAGAAACTCAGACGTGGAGGAAGACGGAGGGAGAGGCACCGTGGGCGTGAGCTGCGTGCTGGATTCACTCACCTCATGCAAACCCTCAGGTGCGGGCAGATGTCCAGCTCACCCCCAGCACCTCCATTTTTTCTCTAATTCTGCTTTCCTGCCTAGAGCAGAGCGAGCCGTGCCTCCTCCTCAAAGCCAAAAGGCAAAAATCGAGAACTCGTGAGTCATTTTGAGTCAAGTCCCAAACTAATGGCCTGGACCTTGCCCAGCTGAGCCAGCTCACACTCCTGTCTTCCTCCCCGGCTCGTCTGGGTTGCGAGGAGAACCAGGACAATGTTTCTTGGACTAGGTCGCAGAGACCACTGGAGATTCTTCAAGAGACACGCACCACGCATACATCGTTGCTGGGTCACCCCAAGGACACCAGATTCTGGAAACAAACCCAAAGGAAGCGGGGAATAACGCCTCCCCCAGCAAAACCAACAGTAACAGGAGAAAATAATAAAATAAACTAACACCCCAGGACACAGCCAGGAAACAGATTCCCCGCTGGACGTTAACCTCTATTCTGAAATCGAGTTTGGAAATTCCCTCGGGAAAGCTCCGCAACGGTTGAGTCACCGGTTGCTGGAAAGGCAAAGAGCTGGAGAGGGCCCCGGTGAGGCTGGGGGGCACCCACGGTGCTTTTCCCAGCGACAACGAGAGACAGAGGGGTTGCTCCTGCCCCTCGAGCTGCAGACACGCTGAGCTCCTGCTCCACCAGGGATTTGCGGCCCTTAGAGCCAAGCAGAGAGCGGTGCTGCAGGGGCTGACCGTGCCAATCGCTGGGAAAACGTCAGTTCTTCAGCCACAGATCGCTGGGGGTATGCAGAACGCTTCCTCAGAGGAACTAAATAAAAAAAAGTGTTAGCCTGGTCAGCCACTCTACAGTTTTGAGCTAGCACAGGGAACCCGAGTATTTTCCACGTGCATTTTCAGTTGCACAAAGGGGTCTATGCCCAAACCTCAACGCTGCCCAGGCGTTTCTTGCCTGTACCGGGATCTTTAGTTCACCTTTAATTCATGCAGCAGCTTTGCTTCTTTGCTAAGGCTGAAAACCATCTGTAATTAACGAGGCAGGGGTAACGAGGCCCACACACAGGAACTCAAAGCCATCACAGGTGGGCAGCTTTGCCCTGAAAACCCCTTCAAAGCAGGTTCCCTCCTAGCACTGCAAATTTTACTTCAAAATACATACAAAAAAGTAAAACTCTTTGCATTTTCTTAACCTTTCGTGACCTGTGAAACTTTCTGTGATCCTTTTTAGGCTTGTGAGAGAGAGAAACAGCCAAATGGAACAGCGCTTGCACGCACTGCAAGACGAAATGACCATATACTGCTGAGCTGTGGGGACTGAAGACAGCTCCCAGGGATCCTCCGCGCAGTTCTGCCACGATTGTTAAATCTTGCTTTTGTTTAGAAAGCATCTTCCCCACTGTTCTGTGAAAGGCTCGAGCAAATCTGGAAAGTGCATTACATAAATAGCAGTTTCAAAAAACAAAAGAGAACAAATCCCAAACAGCCTGAAGCCATTTTTGTCTTTCAATTATAACAACTGTCACTGAAGGCTCCTTTAAAGGCATCCAGAAGTCAGCAGCGCTCCTTCCCCGCCATTTATTTTACATTAATCTTCCTACCCCGAGCTCCAAATAGATGCTCTGTAAATTCACGTCGTGCGGTTCCCAAGCCTCTCCGCCTTAGTTTGCACACAGCAAAATTAAATTGTATAAATGCCACTGCTCCGCTCCCATTTGGAGTGGCAGATGTCCAACTGCCAGCTGTACGAGCCCCGAACGCGGAGCACTAATTGCAGAGTAATCAAACGCGTTGTTAATCCATACCCGGGAATTTGATCGTCACTTAATAAGCGCAGCACTATCAGCGGATAAACACACGTGCGGCGCGTTGCCACTGCATCCAGCCAGCTTTAAGCGTTTCCATAAGGTGGTGGAGAAAGGAGAACTAGGTGACTGGGGAAATTTGGGCTCTCCAGAAGCTTTTGGCCCTGTCTTTCACTGAAAGCTGTCGAGAAAACAGAAAGTTGAGCTGTCACGGGATGACAGGTGGAGCTGCTTCGCGGATTAGAAACCGGCAAAGAGACAAAAAATAGAATTCAAACGTTAATTGTGGCAAAACGCATCGGAACGATGCCACGAGATTAATATGCTCGATTTAAGCTGGAAGATCATTTACAAACTAGGAAAAGAAAGAAAAATAATAAAAGAGTAGTTGATGCTGACCCAGAGTTACTGCAAATCTTGATGTGAGACAACATGACAGCAGAAACTGGCTGCCTGGCTTACGAGTTCACTTCCACTGTATTACTCCTTGAAGAAAGGGATCCTCGATCAGCTTTGTTTGGTCCAGAACACAAAAAGCAAGCTGGAAACGTTCGAGTTAAACAGCATCCCCCAGCTGAGCGCTGCTCTGTGCACCCCGCTTGACGTTACAGCCACCATCAATTAGCTTCATTTTCCCTTTCCAGCTCTCCTGCCCCCAAGTTGAAGGAGCTCCCAGAAGGAGACTGATAAATGAGAAGAGGAAAGCTGCGAGGAGGCTTCCTGCATCTGGGTCAGGGAAGTTACACTCTCAGATCCATTTCAGTCTTAAAGACCGCGAGGCTGTGGCATTGTCTCCTTTTAAATCACGCTTTAGAAATCATCAGTGTCATGATGTCCTTAAATAATTCAGCTGCAGCCAGGCAGTCGGGCTGATCACACCCAATTAATCCTCCATTCTTCCTTCACCTGCCACTTTATTATCGAAAGAACAGACAGAGCTCTTGTAAGCCCCTGAAGGCACAGTTGGCTTTATTTCATGTCATGTATTTCTTTGGTCTCACACGGATAATACCTAGCTCAACAGTCCCTGGCCCTTCTCCAAAGCCTCTGGAGAAGGAAGCAGGATGCCCACAAGGACCAGGTGACAGCGTACGTGGTGGTCAACATCCAATACTGACGACATTTTCTAACTTAAAGCAAGTTTAGCTAGTTGGTAAGTTCCAAAGTGATGATCCGCATGCAAAAGCAGAGATCCAGGTACCTTTGTCAACAGCTCAGTTACTGTTATTGTAAGTTTGCTCAGAAAATCCAGTGGTATTTTTGTGGCACTGTTTACAACGTTGGGAGTTCTCTCATGGCACTGTCTGTCTCTCCCACCTAACCACACAAATAACAGCCATCGTACCTCTCGTCTAGATCAGAAATAGGAAAAAAAAAATAAGAAACATTACCAGAAGTGGCGAGAAACGTGGGCAGATTCTTACAATCTGCTTTTTTTCTGAAAGATGGGTTCCATAAGGTAAGGAAAGTTACAGAAATATGATAAACAAAAAGCAACAGGTTTAACTCTGGTAATAAAAAGCGTCTTCTATGGAAGTAACAGAACTTACTGACAGGCCAAGAAACCATTTCACCAACCCCTTGGAAGCCTGAAGCTGCCTTCAAGGTGTTTGCCAGTGTAAATGCCAGCGTGAGGAAACAGCATCCCAAAAGCAGCCGCGCTGTAGATGATGCACTTTGCTCCGACAACAATTGCATGAGGTGTTACCTCACATACCCAGAAACTTTGCTAAAGCTTGATCCGAGGTGAAACCAACCGCCGAGCTGCTAACAACAACACAACGCCCCCAAAGATCCTACTGACTGAGGATTATAAACCCTTAGGTACCACAGAGGGCTCTTTTCAGCTTAAAGCATCCGTTTAAATCTCACTGCTCTCCACGTTGACAGCAACGGAAGTCTAAGAACACCGGGTACGTCCACTTGCTGCCGTCCACAAGATGAATGCTTCTCGTAAGGATGACAACGAACACGAAAAAGGTGAGGCACGTATCACAGAGCCATTCAAATCAAAACAGACCCCAGAAACTTAACACTACGTGGGCTACCTGACCTGAAACATCACCCCCGCTAAAAGAAGGAATAAACTGCAATGATTTTGCCCTTAAACAGCAGGACTTACATCCTGTTGTCGGGGTGGGAGGGTGTTTTTCTTAATTATTATCGTGCTTTCTGTTGGGAAGCTCTAAAGCTGGGGTAATCCAGCAGCCAGGCACTGGGAGGTGGAAAGGATTAGCTCAAAACAAACGCACCTGTACTGCTTGCCCTCCAGCACATGGGAGTCGATCCAAAGCTCCTGAGAAACCCTGAGGAGTGAATTACTCCAGCACGCAATAAATTGCATCAGTGAGGGATATGAGAGTCATTTTGCTGCTTCACACAGGTTGGCACAACAATTCTTTACATCTGTTTTTTTTTTTTTTTTCCATTTTGATCCGTTTAATATTCTAATGAAGGACACAGAGCAGTTAGTCATCCACCCCCACGAGGCGGGAAAATCGGCAAAGTGCAGGCCCAAGGCAAGAAAAAGCTTTTGTTGTTGTTATTTAAAAGATAAATAAAAAGAAACGGTGAATACAAGTCATTGTGTTTGGAGTGCATCGAGAGAATGCAAATATGAAGTGCTACCGAAACAACGCTGCCCCACGTTACCTCACCTCCACTTCTCTGGTTACGTACAATTGTTAGCTGCCACCGTTTACTAGTTCTTGAAGGAGTGAATGGCAAAGAACGGCACGTAGGCTTCTGGACCACAGTGTAACAATTTTAGTACAAAATGCTAAATACCACAGGCTTCATTTGCAAACCAAGCTTTCAGTTTGACTCTTCAGCACGCTTTAGAGACCTAAGGAAAACACAGTATTTGTTCTGGAACTACCATTATCCTTCAAGCTCTGGGCCTCCAATAGCTTCTTACAGATTATTGTTATGAATTATTTACAACAAGCATTCAAAGCAAAAATTTTAAGCATGCCACCAGCTTAACTGAGTGGTATCAAGACAGCGAGAGGTCAGAAACTGCTTTTCACTATTCTGTAAGATAAGTAACACAGGCTGCAAGTTTATAAAGCAACAACATCAAGAATTACCCCAAACAAGAGCTTTGAGCAAGGTAAGAAAAATATTTTTGTACTTTCTGGTTTGTTTGCTCTCTGAATTTGAATTTTCGTTAAGAGTAATGAGGCCATAAAGGCACAGCGACTGACAAAAGGCAGTGGGGTCACGGAGACCCCAAATATACTCTCAGCTCTTCTGTTAAAGCATCAAGACTTCAGAACAGCATCTCTGTGATCTTCCAAAAAGAATTAGCTCCAAATTACGTATTTCAGAGAAAGCTGGGAAAGACCCTTCAGCTGCTTTACAAAAGACACGTTGCCAACCCCATTTTGCTGGCTAAGGCTTAATTACAGTAAATCCACATCCTAGAAAAAAAAATGTATTTCCTCTGACCCTCACAGTGCAGTTACAGAATTATTGCTGAATAAGATCTAAACCATTTTGACTTCTCCCCTGACATCATCCACTGTTAAGCCAACGCTGAAATACAGCGGGTTTATTTAGTGTTTTGCTTTTTAAATTTGGTCCATTTAAATGCTCTAAGTTCCAGCACAGCTCTTACATGCAGTTGTTTCAGAGCACCTGTGCTGAACAAACTATGGTCCCAAACACTAAAACCATCAGAAGGGACCAGACCTTCTCTAATTAGCCCATTTTTCTTCCAAACCTTCCCACTTCCCACCATTAATCTCATCTTCTTTCTTCTGCGTAATCCAGAAGCGGATGAAAAGTATCAGTTCACACATCCAACCGCCAGGAGATTATTTCCAAATTTACATGCTAGTCAAATTTATTCTCGCATGGGTGAAGGGGCAGCACTTCCTCTTCCCTATGCAGATTATCTCACAAGCTACTTTTCACCAAGAGGAAGACACAAAAATACATACTCTGCAAAAGCAGAGTCTATTTAAGAACTTCCCAGTTCGTCCCATTTTAGCGTTCCCTCTTAAACAGCCGTAAATCTACACGCCAACTTCCCTTTTCCTCCGAGTTCCTATGCCGTTTGTGCTAGTGTTTTTTGCTGTTTTCCCATTCCCACACTCTGAAACCTCTTTCACAACTATTTATTTTGGTTCCTCACCCGTGTCACTGTTTGTCACCAGGAGTCCCAGCCTGGCACGTACACCCTGCGCCTTCCCTCCCCTGCCTGCCAAGCTCTTCCAAGGCACTGCGGAAGCATCCCAGCTATGTGAGAGGCATTCTCGGATTGCCTACTCCAAGCACTTCAGGGGAGGAGAGCCTGTTTGGTTTAATAATTTTCCTAGGGTCTTAACGCTTCAAAAGTGGCCTCTTACCTTACAGGTGTGAAAGGTTTGTTTTGTAGGGCAGGGAGTCTGTCTGGTGGCAGCACGAAACTACAACTACTACACCGTTTAAAGTCACAGGACACAAAAACACTGCATTTTTTGGCAAAATATCAGTGACAGAGGGCTTGACCCTTTACCCACTACCACAACATACCGCATCTCAAGCGCCATGCAGCCCTGCTGGATGAACCTGGAGTTGAAGAACCTTCTTCTTTCTCTAAAGCGCGCTTATATATTTACATATTAATTCCTGACTGCCCTGAATAACAGAAGTTTGAGGTCAAAACAACAGCCTGGAGGACTCCTGAGGTTCCTCAGGGCTATTGTAACAGGTAAGGCCCACCACCTGCAGCAAAAGCAGCCTGAGGAGCTGGTGGAGAGCAAGCGAAGGCGCCTGTAGGGTACAACGACACCTTCTCCCTCCCCAAACTATTTGAGCGTCATCCCCACCTCCTGCAAAGCTGTATGGCTTTATGGCACAGCGCCCTGAGTTATTTTCCAAGGAGGGGACCCTCTGGCAATGCACAGAGTGCTGCAAAACCAACTTTATTCCAGCACCAAGCCTCCCCCCCCGAGACTCACCTCACCCCTAAGATGTCCCCCCAAGCACCCTCCTCCTGCCCCACCGCCGCTCGGGGCACAGCCTGAGGGGAAAGCTTTGGGACAGTGGGTGCCCAAACACCACACTGAGCCGTGGGGGGAAACATTCAGAGATTTTGGGGCAGAAGAGTCAGGAAAAAAAGGAGAAACCCCCGCTTCCACACAGCATGCTTGGCTGAGGGGCCTCCGGCCACCGCTACCCCACCATCTGCCCCCCCTAAGGAAGGGGGGGGGGGAATTCCCTGCAGCGGGGCTTCGTGTGTGGGGAGAGGACCCCTCAAAACACCCGTGGGGATAGAGAAGAGGGGAAATAAGGGGGTGAAAGGCCGGGGCTGGGGTCGGCGGCCACTCACAGAACTCGGCGATGTAGTAGGAGACGGCGTAGTTCTCCTCGCACCACTCCAGGGTGGAGGTCGGGGGGCCCCAGTAACCCTCCCTGTCGGCGGCCGGGGCCATGGCGGTGACCGCTCCAGGCCACGGAGGAGCCGGGGAAAGGAGAGGGAAGGAAGGAGAGGGAAGGGAAGAGGGGAAGGAAGGTGGCCAGGGCCCGGAGCAAGGCGGCTGGAGGGCGGGAGCCGCCGCTGGGCCCGCCCGGCCGAAGGCGGAGCTGGAAGGGGGAGCGAGAAAAAAGGGGGAGAAAATGGGGAGTTGTCATGGCGACCGGCCCGCCGAACGCCCCTCTGAGGGGGGAACCGTGGCGGGGAGGCAAATTTTGAGGTGGAAAAAGGGAAATCTGGGGAAATGCTGAGGGGAAAAGCCGGCTGGGTGCAGGCACCGACATGGCCTTGCTGCGCTGCTCTCTCCTCACCCCCCTCTAAGTCCAAAACATCTCCCGCAGGGTCGCTGTGGTGGCATAAAGGTGGTTTCCCCCCGTTCTGTTCTTTATGATAAAAAAATAAAGGCTTGTAATGTGCTGGTGTCTTGTTTTTAAACGAAGAGAAAAGAGTTTCTCGTAGTCGTGGGCCGGGAGGAAGGAGGCAGGGAGGAGGTTTTTTATAGCACTGCCTACTACACGGGGGTTTTCTCTCATCTGATGCCTTATTTAGTTCCTTGCTCTTACTACGCGTACTATACTTACACCAGGAATATGCAAAGTGCTTTGCAAGCACAGTTCATTTCCAAAGGCAAATGCAGGCTAAAAAAGAGAAAGTCTTGATTTGGGGGAAAAAATGAGCAAGTGAAGGCCTGGTAACGCTGTGTGCTTTTTGTGTTGCAGGGAAAGGTCCAAAGATGTAACAAGAAGCTTCAGGCAGACCTTGAACGCTCTACCCAGTTGTTACGCCTACTGGTCAGTACAATTTATTCTATAAAAACACAGAAACTTCTTTTGCCACATTTTATTTCTTCTCGCCTTCCCTTTCCGTAAGCTGAAAAACCCCTCCAGTCGAAACACAGACCTCTCCTAGTGTAAACGCAAGTGCTCCACAATATATGCAGCTGTGCTGAAGAGTAACCTGCCTCCTTCGGTTCAACATGTGTCTAAGTGCTTTCGGCATCATGCAGAAACATGTTTAACACTTTTTGTAATGATATAAAGCCTTCAAAGCAAAGTTAATTTACTGATGGCAACAATAAAATGTTTAGACTGTCAAAACATCATCAAAATTGCTGTGCATTTTTTTTACGCAGACCTGTCTTTCCTTTTTTTCTTTTCTTTTTTCAGAACCAGATTATCTTCCCGATTTTCAGACTTTTGAGATTGAGGTCTGGAAGAGCACCGGGCTGATGCAAAAGCACAAAACTGGTTGCAAATTTTGAGGAGGAATTTAGTCCGGTTGGTGCACGTTAGCTTTTTGGACTACTGAATGTTCATTTCTTATAGTAAGGAAGTTGTTAGGGCTCTGAACTATCTTTTCTTATCATGGTTAACCATATTAAGATTAAAAACTCTTAACAGGAAAGTAACTCAAAGTTTGAAACTACAGTAAGTAGTTCAGAAACTGAAGAAAGAAATATCCCCCTGACACAGCAGAAGTACAAAATGGGAACAAACAATATGTACCATATTCAGTTACATCTGGTTTTAAATAAATAATTTAAAATATTGATGTTTGTTTCTTTGCTCATCTAATGCATGCTGGACATGACAAGGTTTGTAATTGCAATAGGAAAAAAAAAGCTAGCTTTATAACTAGGAGGATAAATTAATGAAAGATTTTATGGGGTAGGTAATAACATGGATTGTTATTCTTTCTATTTTTTGTAGGCAAGAAAGAGAAAGATAAGCTCAAACGTATAGCTAGCCCTTAATTTGAATCATTGGGAAATTTTTATTTATTTGATGTGTTTCGGTAGTGTTCTCCGTTTTAATAAGCATTTATTTCTGGCTTATTCTGTGGTTTAGATCTCTGCTTTTGAACTCTGGCAAACCTTTCAGTTATTGCACTCTCAGAAGGACAGCATTTAAGAGACAGCCACAAACCGTTATAATACATGCTTTTCTTTCTAGCTGTTTTTAAAGGTAAATCCGTTTTCTACAAGCACAACTTTTACTGTTTCAGCTGCTACGTTAATACATATTAACGTACTTTTCCTCTGTAACACTGAGCTATGCTTTGTAGTGTAGATTGCCACACTGGATATAATGTGACAGCCTGAAGTTATTTGCATCTAAATGTGTTTTCTCTAACCAGATAGTCAAACCTACTTGTGTCCAGGTGTTACATTTTATTTGTCTAATCTGTAGGACACAGGGAGGGAATTTCTCATCTTTGAAGTAACAAGTAGAGAAGTTAACGTAGCGCTCACAAAGTGCTTATTTCCAGTATCACTAAAAATTTACTTCGCATGGCAGTGGAGTAATTTCCTGTGGCTTCTCCTGGTTGCACATGGCAAGGGATCCTCTTTCCATACTGTTTGGTGTCACCCTAAACCTCATGGCCTAACTGAAAACTAGCGGATCAGTTAATCGAGTCACGTCAGTTTACACCACTAGAGGGATATGCCCTGTAAATTTAGCATGTGGATCCTACAGTGTTTTGCTTGGGTCTGGGAGGGGGCTGATGTTCAGAAATTGCCCAGGTTCAGCTGTTTCTCTTTGTGGTCCGTGAAATTCAGAAAATGACACCTGAATGCTGAAGAACTCTTTTTCCTCATCCCTTCACTCTGCAGACACTTTGTCATGGCTTGTTCTGCTGGTTGTTTAATTTCTGTATAAAATGAGTCCTAACAAACAGATTGATTAGAACTCATTAGAGCTCCATATGCTGGAGAAGACTGTACATATTCCTTCTCATCAGTAATTGCATCCAAAGGACGAGATAAAATTGACACGAAATCTGGAAGATGTTTTCACTACTTGGTTCCAACAATGTTAAAATAAAGGTATCAGTCAGAAATAAAGGTATCAGTTCAGAAATAAAGCTGAATTTTGTGCTACAAAATGCCTGGACATTTTTTATGTTAATTATGAGCCCGTGCATCTTCTAGCATCGTATTTTAATGGCTCATAGCATATACAACATCTTAGGCATGGAATCCCGAGACAGGCTTCTCAGCTCAAAAATCTCACATCCCGTGATAACGTCGGCTTCCAAATCCTTCAGCTCAAAATGCTATTTTTGGCAGCTTTCTGGCAATTGTCTACTCTGTACAGAAGGTCATTAACACCTTTACATCCCCCACGCCTGATCCTGTGTAACATGTAGTTTATCCCACTGATTTAAATGCAAATAGCATGAGTAAGATGCTAAAAGCAGGACTGAAGGAGACTGAATCAGACTCTTTGTAAAGCGCTTTGAAGTTTAAGGGCACTTTATAAGTGCCGTTGTTAGGCTGATGATAATTATGCCTGAAGCAGTATCACAGAAACTATCAGCACGTGAATGAATAAAAAAGACGTTTCCTAACACGAAGAAGGATCTGGTCCAAGAAACTTCAGCAGACTTTAGCAGAACTGATTCCCTATTCATAGCTAGGTAAAGCAGATATGTCTGCTGGAGTTAAATGGAGTGATACATTTGTAAAGCTTCATCAAAGTCCTGGCGCCGTATAAATATTCATGAATTTGCCACTGCAATATGACTGTTCTTAGTCATATTTTGGGGGGCATTGTGTGCATTTTGGCAAATGGCTGTGGCAGCAGGCATCACGGATTTTGGCTCTGGATTCTGCGAGCATCAAGCTCTGACGGGATCAGATATAAATGCAACCACTTGAATAGTGTTGGTGGAAACAGGAACTGCTGAGTGCAACTACTTAGGGAAGGGGGTGCAGCCTACCAAGGAGCCACACTCTCAATTACATCCACAGTAACTCCTTTGACTTCAGTGAATTCAATAGAAATACGTGATGGTGTCAGAGGTGAAGTTCAGCTTTGGATCCCCCACTTCCTGCCAGCCAGTTCTTGTGTCGCCCATGACCCCAACATCCCCCTCGCAGATGGTTTTTCAGTTCCTTATCCAATCCTCAAAGCATTTTTCCTCTTCATCCTTTTCCTCATCCAAGTTTATCCGATGGGGCCTAGCACAGACACATCCCAAAGGCTTTCGAATCAAAAGCTGAGGCAGATGGTCACGTCCAAAGCAGGTCCCATCTCGCTAAAATCAGGATGTTTGCTTACTCGTAGCAATGGATTAAACTAAAGCTTATCTGCACCCAGGTTACTACCCAGAATGTAGACAGTATCTCCAAACACCTGCAGCTTTTTCATGCGTTAGCAAGAGATAAAAATTATGTCAATTTGCACTAATTTGCAGGTCTGAAATTGGTACAGGAGGAGATAAACCTGCTGTTCAGCCACTCCTCGGGGAGAAGCAGCTGGCACTGGGAAAAGTGCAAAAGGAGAGCTCAGCTTGGTAACTTTTCCACTCATCTGAGCTTAATTCACCCCTAGATGTGAATCAGAACCCTTATCGGCTGCAAAACATCTCTGCTAAATGTACACCAATTTAAGCTGAAACATGAAGTGATGATCTATCAAGGGAGGGAGACTTTCTAAAAGCACAAATGGCAGGTGCCTCGGTCTCATTGACTTTCAAAGGAATCCAGGAATCAGTCCGCCTTTGTTCTTTGGAAGCCTTCTCATGCTTTAAAAAAGCAAAAGCAAATGCCATAATGATTCATTGTTTACACTTGTAAACAGCTTTCTCCTTAGGAAAAAATAAGGCAAGCTATCTTCTTCTGTGCGCTGATTTATGTACACCAAGCTCAGCATGAGACTCATGTGAACTTTGTCAGCATTTAAGCCTGTTACCCTCAATTCGGTGTGGTGGTTTTACCGTGCTAGGCAGCTGAACACCACAACCGCTCTCTCACTCCCTCCTCAGATGAGGAGGGGAAGAAGTAAAGGAAAGAACAACTCACGGGTTGAGATAAGGATAATTTAATTAAAGAGAAATATATATATATATATATTATTAAGGAAATATTATTATTAATTAATTCAACTAAAGGGAAAAAAGGGAAAGGGGAAGAGGGAGGGGGAAAGGGAATAACAAAACAAAACAAGTAAAGGCTATGTGGAAGTGCAGAGGAAAGAAATTACTCTCTACTTCCCACAAATGAGCGATGCTTGACCACGTCCTTGAAGCAGGGCCTCAACGCACGTAGCCAGTGTTCGGGAGGAGGACAGACGTTTTCGCAACGAGAGCCCACCCCTCCCCTCTTCTTCCTTTTTCCACCTTTTATTGCTGAGTGTGACATCATATGGTATGGAATATCCCTTTGGTTGGTTTAGGTCAGCTGCCCTGCTGATGTTTCTTTCTCACTTTTTGCCCACCCCCTAGGAGGGTCAGAGAGAGTCCTGATGCTGTGCCAGCACTGCTCAGCAGCAGACACAACACTGGTGTGATACCACTGCTGTTCTAGCTACAAGTGCAGAGCACAGCACTGTATGGGCTGCTGCAGGGAAAGTTAACATCCCAGCCAGCCCCAGTACACTCGGATCCTGCTTTCAAGTCTCCGTTCACTTCCTTAAGTGTTGGCATCTGTTGTCACTTGAGATTCTTTCGGAACAGCAGCTGAAGGCCAGGCAGGATGCCCTGGGGTCACTGGATATTTCCTAGATCCAGTGTCGTAGCACATATGGCTCTCAGCTGCTCTGCATCCACGAGCACAAAACGTCTGTGTTTTGGGGACTGAATTGACCATAGGTGTCTGGCCTTTTTGGATGGTAGAAGTTGGGTGAGGGCTCGAATCCCATTTATACGGTTCTGCAAAGCACTCCACTCTGGTTTGAGGTCTGTAAGCCTCCTGCTAGGTCTTCTGGGATTTCTAATGGACTCTTGGAATTGCTTTGGCCTCAGTTGGCTGTGGTTCAGGCATTCATGGCAAGCAGCCTTACTTTTACATATTGTACCACTCAGTGGAGCATGCTATCCTTAGGACAACTTAGAAACTTCCTATATAAAACCTCGAAGGAGAGGTAAACCAGAGGATGAGAGGCACAAAATATTGTCTCTCTCCAGAGCTTGAACAGGCAGAACCAAGACCATCTGGGACTAAAAACGTTGGAGCTGCCCTTTGGCACATGGTGAGACCAGGAGCAGCACTCCTTTCTGTTCCTATCCTAGCTCTCTCCCCAGGAATGGAGCTGAGAAAGGGTTTGCTAACCTGTCCCGCTGAGGCTCCTCAAGCCGGGGCCTCCTTCCTTTATCCCATCTGCTTTCATTCTGGTAAAGTTTCTGGCACCACAGGCTTTAAGTCCTGGCATTTCCATCCTTCCCCCTCTTACCAGTTTTGGTGTACGGTCAGATGGAGACTGAGCAGAGGCTGATCTGTGACCACCCAATGCAGGAATGGAAGTCCCAAAAATATAAGGGTGACTTAAGGTGAATTTTGAAGGCAAAATATTGTTGAGCAAACTGCCTGTGAGTCAGGGAGAGGCTAATCTAAAGCCTGTGAGGGATAAGGGCTGAAGCCCTTCTACCCCAAATCGTAGTGGGGATAGAGTTAGAAGTAGTTATTACCAGCGTCTCACCCTTTTTTCTATAATTTTCAGTTTGTGGGGAAAAAAAAGCACCCACAGACCATTTGTTCACTGCATCTTGTATAATGAATCAATTAGTGCCTGCACATGGAAGGCAATATATCCCACCCCATCCTCTACAGAAGCCTTGTCCACCCAATTGCGCACTGCTCCGTATTCAGTTCGATTTTTAGGGAAGGCGATTTCCTTGCATTGCTACACTTGAAAACCCCTGAAAAAGGGGAAAACCACGAGGAGCAAGCAGCAAGTCTCAGTGGTAAGCAGCTATATTAAAATGCCAAATGTTAGAAGAATTAAAAAATAAATAAAAGAAAGAACACTAGAGATATCTTCAGTTACGCTGCACCTACAGTAGGAAAGGCAGCTGCTATTTTCTTCCTTGATCTCTGGAAAAATGACATGCATATTTACCCCGAGCTTATGCAAATTTTTCTATCTCGCCTGGAAATGAAGCACGTTCTGCTCATCTAAAGCAGCCATTGTTACATTTCTCTCATTTGCTGCAGGAAGGAGGAGGAGAGGAAAGAGATCGAGTAATTATTTACTTGGCAAAAATCCTTTGTTACCTTTCTGGATATCAGCTAATTACCAGTGAGCTAATCAACTTACACCTCAGCCAAATTCTTTCTTTTAACAAGTCCTTAAGAAAGGAGACTGCTCAGACAGTTCAAATTGACTTTATTAGCATAGCTTGAATAATTCAGAGCTGTGAACTCAAAGGGGGAGAAAAGGAAACGCGAGGAAATACAATAACACATTTCCACCTGCAACTTTCTTCTGGGGTGACATCTGTCCCGTGGTCATTCCCACAGTAACTGTGTGATGAACGGCCTCAATAGGGCTGCTCATTACTAGGCAGGGAAGGAAAGAAGTTTCCTGGAGCTTTTGTACCACCGATCCCATTTTGCTGGTGGCATCAGCTCCTGGGAATCTTGCGCTGTTGGAAACCAAAGCTTCAGCCACCTTGGTGAAGCCCTCACACTTCCCATCTTGATGTGGATGAGAGCTGGCTTCCAGGCGCGGCCGTGCCCAGGGGTTTGACACCCCAAACCTAATCCACGTGTCCTAACAAAGCTGTAGAGAGCTGGCCCATCATGACACACTTTAGTGAAAAGTGTGGTCCAGAAGTTTGACATAATTATTTGATTACAATGTGAGTGGCTTAATTACAAGACACAAAGCTTTGTGATGCATATGAATCACATTCTGCATTCGGCTTGAAGTCACTACGGCTACAACAGTAACTCTGGTATAATGCTGAATTACTGTGTCAGGCAACTTGTGTCCAGGCCAGGCTCAATCACTCAATGGGTTCCTGGGTTCAAATGCCACAGCAGTTGTGATCTAAAAGTTAGGTGATGCTAATATATGGTTTAAACACAGTCTAATATGCTTAACACAAGCCCTAGAGCACCCACTGCGAACACAGCCTGATTTCTGTGATCTGCATTAATGGTTTTGTAGGAACTGGAGTGTGACTGTCTCAGGTGAGGGATGCAGTGACTCCCCCTTGTAGGCTGTACTTCAAAATCCAAGCCTAGATTTGTCACCTGCCAAATAAGAAAAGGACCTGTGGAGGAAACTCTGTTGGTCTGGGGTGGGTTTTCTTTATGAGCTTTGCCAACCCAGGCTGGTGAACTGTCCTACTCAAGGTCTGAATTGTCTGCAGCAGCTCTGCTACACGAGCTGTATGCCCTATGCACGATCAGGTATGGCTGATATAGGTTGCTGATGCTTAAAGGAATGGGGAATAAAATTCAACAAGTCTCGAGCTCAGATTGGCTTCAGTCTCATGCCAAGAGAAAATTGTGATGTGCTTAGAGAGCGGTGCTGAACATCAGCCCATTGATCAAAGTCTAAGCACTGTTTCTGGGTGAATTAATTTTTTTTAATGCCATCAGAGAAAATATACACTGTACTATTCAGTGCTCTGCTGCCTTCCTGACACACCGGATCCAACCAGAAACAATTCAACACCTTCCTTCTTGTATTCCCTCTTAAAAGGAAGCCCTGCTTCCATCGCCGGGGACGCTGCACTCTTCACATGGCCACCTCCTTTTTGGAAGCCAGCACTCTCTCAAGGCTTTGGAGGCCAGACTGCTAATCTCCTGACAAGCAAGGGTATTTCTTGACAGTGTGATCGGTGCTGGCCCATCGCCCTTGCCGGCTTGGCCCTCTGACAGCTGGCAGTGATTTTCTGACGACTGGAGCCCCAGTCACATGCCCCCTGACAGCAGCAGAATAATATTCTCATGCCTGTGATAATGGCAAATGCATTCGGAAGGCTCATGAATAAAATTCCCTTCTCTGTCTCTTTTTATAACTCTGACATGCTTCTCTGTTGCCCAGTTTCTCCTCGTTCTTTTTCCCCCTCCGCCGTTATTTCTCCCACTCTATTATTATTCCTCCTGTTATCGGAGTGGCGGAGACAGACACTTCTAATTTCTTCCCCGCTCGAGGCTCAATGCTCTTTCTTTTTGTCTCTCAGCAATATTCTCCAGATATTGTTGGCAGGAGGCTCTGTCGGTGCTGAGTCCTGTGTGAAACTGCCATGCAGAACCCCTCTAATTTCGCTCCTACCAGCTTCTAACAATGCCAGTTCCGTCTTTCGTGGGCCTCGCTTGCCAGCTTTGATATTTATTTTCAAAACATGCTTTTGACTCCTCTGTTTTCTCAGGGAAGTTTGGGCTTGGTTCCACAAGCCTGACATACCTCCTAATTCAAAGACCTCAGATGCAGGGAGGCAGGGGGAAGGGGGATCCACAGTGTAAAAGCTGCTTTATTTCATTAATTTATTTTCTCACAGAAAGTCTTGTTTGCCCTCAGCTGAGCAGAAGATAACTGTGGCTTATAGCTCAGCTACATGTTGGAGCAGGCATCAAGGAAGTGGAGTCTGGAGATTTTCTTAATTTGACTTATTTATTATCCTAGAGAAACTGGTCGTGGGAGGGAGGGGATTGTTGTCAGCACAGAGGAAATCTCCCGTTTCAGAAACCTCAGGTGAAAGATTAATGTCTAATTCTCTAGGGGTTCGGGTAGGACAGCAAGATAGATTATCCTGCTGTTTGGAACTCCCCCCCTCAAAAAGAATGTGTGTCACTGAACGAACAATCCTAAAACCAAAGCTGTGCGGTGCGGTTGGTAGAACAGGGGGAAAGGGATGCCATCCAAAGGGACCTGGACAAGTTTGAGAAGGTGGGCCCATGTGAATCTAATAGGTCAACAATGCCAAGTGCATGGTGCTGCACCTGAACAATCCCAGCCATGAGGGAGAGAACTCCCTGAGGGAAGAACTGGGAGAAGAACTTGAGAGCAGCCCTGAGGAGAGGGACCTGGGGGTGGTGGGGGGTGAGAAGCTGGACCCGATCTGGCCCTGTGCGCTGGCAGCCCTGAAAGCCAAGTGGGCTGCAGCAGCAGCAGCGTGGCAGCAGGGTGAGGGAGGGGATTGTCCCCCTGGGGGATTGTCCCCCTGGGTTGTCCCCCTGGGCCCCTCTCTCGGGAGGCCCCCCCTGCAGCGCTGCGTTCAGCTCTGGGCCCAGCACAAGGACACGGAGCTGCTGGAGCGGGCCCGGAGGAGGCCGCGAGGATGCTCAGGGGCTGGAGCAGCTCTGCTGTGGGGCCAGGCTGAGAGAGCTGGGGGTGGTGGGCCTGGGGAAGAGAAGGCCCCGGGGAGAGCTGCCAGCGGCCTGCCAGGGCCTGCAGGGGGGGCAGGAAAGCTGGGGAGGGACTCTTGGTCAGGGCTGGGGGGACAGGACGAGGGGCACCGGCTGGAGCCTGGCAGGGGGGAGGCTTCGGGGAGGCCTTGGGAAGAAATTCTTCCCTCTGAGAGGGTAGGCTCAGCCTGCCTGCAGCAGAAATTCAAAATATCCAACGAGCTGAGAAAACTGCTCCCTTGTCAGCTCCCATGTGCTCCTCTGGATAACATGAAGAAGAGCTGGACCCTGCATGATAACACCCAATATGAGCTCAGGCCTTTCTTTCCAAGCAGGTCTCAGAGCTCTACCCCAGTCGGTGCACAGTGTGAGGAACACGGGCATCAGCCTGGTCCTGAAAATGACCTGAAACCCCAGCATCCCAACCAGAGTCTGGGGGCTATTTATGCATAGGACAAGAGCAACACATGTCAAGACAAGATCTTCAGTATTCCTAAATCTTGCTGAAGTATTAAACTATTTTGCTCACTAGGATAGGTCAGAAATGGCTATATTAGGTGTTAGTAGAATAACTTGAGTGCAGAACCACTGTAAGGGGGAAGGGCATGAGGCTCCTGCATTGAATGAGCTGTTCTGGGCCCAGCTGTGATTTCTCTTAGTCTATCTCCTGCTTAGTAGGGACACGGGCTCCTCCTGTTTTGTGCTGGTGCAGGAGGTTCATATGCCGCCTTTGTGTCCCACCTGAGTCTAGGTCAGCCCTGGGAGCACTTCCTTGCCCAGCAGGAAGACTTTTCCTGGGGTTCACGAGAAAATCTGTAAGATGCTGGAACCATGAGCTCTTTCAAAGGCAAGAATATGCTTTCCAGAAGTGCTTGGAGGAACTCCAGGAGAACAGCTTTTGGAGGCAAGGAAATGACTGCAGCTACCCATACAGCCAGGTGGGCAAGCTGAAACAAGTGGCTCCCCAGAGCCCCCCATCACCGCTCTCGGGAGAGCAGTTAGGACAAGCTTTTGTTCTGCATTGCGTGGGTGTCTCAAAGCAGGAAAAACACCCTGCAGTTTCCTTTCACTGCTGCAGCATGCTGCTGCTAACAAGGGACCGTCACAAGGGATTTCTCTTTATTTTATACAAAGACTTCCACAGAAACGGTCTTCCAAAAACCTGGGAGTTACCCCGAGGGTGTTTTAACTGTGCATTTGTGAAATGCTCTCTGGAGCACTTACTGGTGGTCCAGGAAGATGATCTGGCTCTTCAGGGGGCCTCAATCCACCTTAGTTTTCTGTACTCTGATATTTGAGATGTTTTAGGATGAAGCAGAATGAAGCTCAGTGCTCTTCTGAACTGTGGGCATCATGGTGCCACAAGGGTTTCTTGTCTTCTGTAAGTGTGCTCTGTGATCCCCTATTGCTTTTGGTCATAACAGGTCATAATCTTTGTCCTGTGTTTAAGACTTCTCAGGACTGAGACTTGCCAGTTTTGCTTTGTCTGAACTTTTCTTGCCCTGCCTGAGCTTTGTTTTACGTGATTTAGCCATTACAGCAATTTCTCCAATAGCCTGGGTGCCTATGGCTAATTTGCTTCTCTTTCATTTATCTTTGCGTGTTATGACCATAGTTAATACGAACAGCAGCAACAAGCAGCTATTCTGTGAAGAATGAGATACAACTCTAACACAGTGATGTTGTGTAGAGAAATACAGGCCTGGTGTGATAGCAGAGACCTTGAGAAGTGCAGATACAGGAGCCTTGAGCAGATACAGGAGGCGGTGCAGAAGAGTTCTGGCATTGGATGAGAAGAGACGAGGCACAGGCTGGCGCTGGAAACTTGCCCACGGTCAGTTAAAAAAATGCAGACCTGGAGCTGGACAAAACTAGAGGTAACAAAGAGAGCAAAGACATAAAGTCTAATGTACATACAGGGCACCATACCCAGTAAATTTGGATGCAACATGGATCTGTAGACTCCTGAAGAAAGAGAAAGGTATAAAAGAATATTAGAAAGCACGTGAAAATGACCCAAAGTGGATCTCAGAGTGAGGAAGGATAAACCAGTAACACAAATAATGTATTTTTAATTGTGTTATTACTGTTTTTGAAACATTTTCTGTACTATATATGGAATTTTATTCTTTCTTCTTCTCTAATAATTAGATCCAGACTAATAGCGATTAGACAGTTACAATTTCATTTATACTAAGTTCTAGGCTTTACTTACGTATATAGTGTGTTTCCTCTGCCCATGCACAACATTTTTATTGTAACACTTCGGAGGTTGAATTTTTTGGATGAAATACAAATTTTTACGGAGTGGATGTTTCCACCCAAGCTAGATACCACAGATGCCCATTATTGTCAGCGGAGGCTATAATTTCATCTTAAAGTAGAAGTCTAAAAAAGGGTCAGATGAATCATTCTGTAAGACTGCCCACATTTTTTTCCCTGTTAATTTTACAGAGAACCCAGGCTGACTAGCTTAGACAGAATTGGTGTAAGACTTCAGATGTCTTGAAATTCTATGAATCCACCCCAGATGTCCTTGCTGTTCTGACCACACAATTTTGTCTGCAGACCCAAGATACCCTTGAGATCCTGGAAACCTGTCTGAGAAGGATCCATCGCTCACACAGTGCTGCTGCTAGGGCACAAGGGACACGCAGAAGGAGCTGCACAGGCAGATAACAAGTGGGTTCAGGTCCCATTTGGGCAGCTAGGATCTCCCTAAGGTTTTCTCACCAGAGCCGACACCAGAGCATGGTCCTGTATTTAAATAAGTAAATTTGGATGCCGATACAGTCTGCAGCTGACATCCTGGGCACATATCTGTGCTGGTGAATAACAGTGACAGTTACGTTTCATTTCCTAATACCAAACCAAATTTGTTAACATCACTTTTCAGTTAGTTATCGATTAGAGGCATGTTAAAAGACCTATCACTCAGAAAACAGTTTTCCTTTCCAAAGAACATTGAGATGCTGATGTTACAGAGAGCTGCTACATCAACCAACCAGCTTTTCTGTGTCAATGCATGCAGTTCCAGGGAAGGACGTGCTACGTGTGGCTAGGCTTTGAAAATCCTTTCCTACCAGGTTGAAACATCTTTCACTGAATGTATCACCCTCACTATTCATTTATTGAGTGGATTTACTTTACCAAAGGGTTCCCTTTGTTTTTTTTTTGGTAAGATCCCCTGCTCTGACGCTGATTTAGACTTTATAGCACTTCTCTGAGACCTGTGGTAGGCCAGAAGGGGCTTATCTTTCATGCAGGAACTCCATGTGCCTCATCAGAAGAAAGCAAGCAGAATGAAGACCCCTGCAGCAGACACAGGTGGAGCTAAGAGAATTCATCTCTGAGATCAGACTTTGAATCCTGCCACCTTCCACATCCCAAGAGATCTTCCACACCCCTGCAGTCGTTGCTGCTCCATGAGGCTGCCAAGTCCATTCTGCATTCTTCCCACCATTCATCATCCCTTCCTGATTTAGGGCTAGCATCAAGAAGGACTCTCCAAATGGCTTGCATCTTCCATGTGCATTGCTCTCCAGTAAGAGAGCAGGTCCCACTGTGGCTGTTGGAGCTGCTAGTGATGGAAAACAACCCCGCTGCACCTCCTCTGCCAGTGCAACCAAGGCAGGGAGAACCAAAAGTCCTTTTCTTCAAGAAAATTTCTTTTCATGAAAAGGCAATTGTCAGCTGACACGGGAAAACCTCTGACTTTTCCTTTGCTTTTTAATTTGAAATTGAAATTTGCAGCCATCTCACAATGCAGCCTGTGTTAATCAATTGTCCCACGTGTCGCCTTTAATTAAACAGACAACTGGAGTGAATTACGGCAGCGACAGCCACACAGGGAAATTTGGATTGCAGATGATTGCGGGGTGATGCAGTGAGCGCTGGCAGGCAGGAGTGCTTGAGTCTGCCGCTATCTCAGCCACAAAGCCTCCTGTTTGATTTTGGACACATTCGTAGACTCGAATCTCTTCCTCTTCATGTATCCCTTGCCTACACAGTCGGTAGGTCTTCAGGTGCTGCAGCGATACAAAGAGATGTCTCAAAACCCCTAAAACACTGCAGCTATAGAAATATTCTCCGTGCACAGATAAAGCACGCTGAATCAGGTTAGTTCATGGTTTACAGATAAATTGATCTCTACCCTGCTGAATTCAGGGGTGTTCACTTAGTTCATCTTGCTTCAAAGACAAGTTCCTTTGTGACGCCTGGGAGTGCATTTTTGCTAATGCTAGCTCAGAAATTGGTTAGCAGTAAATACAAAAGAGTTGCCAATAGGAGCGATTCGGCAATAAAAACCCCGCGTTGAGTCAGGACCACTTGTGAAGGTAATAGCAATGATGCGATACTGCTGGAGTGTTTACAGATTATTGGACATCAGCCTGCGCACCAAAGACCGCTGCAGATTCCTGAGCAAACACTTATTAATCTAAAAACACATAACATTTCTTAGAACCATTTGTTATTCGCACTGAAAAACAGCATCTGTGGCTAAGCTCAGCATCTCACTGAGCCGGCCAAAACACAGGCAGTCATTCCTGCCAAAAAGATGTGGTTTGACAGAAAAGGCAGAGGGGGACAGGACACCACGGGGATGGGGTCATCCACCTCTGTGCTACAGGGCAAGCCCAGGGACCGAGAGACCAGTGCTTTTGGCCGTGACGCTGTCTCATATCTGAATGATGGCATGCATTTTCTGTGCTTTCAGGATGATCTGGTGGGGCCACCCTATGCACCCCAGGTCCTGGGACACCAGCTTTATCTTTAAGGAGCCGGCACCAATGAGCCACATTGGAGAAGAGCTGGATGAGCAGGGATTTCGCTTCATGCCACGTAAGTTTTAGAAACACGTATATAAATTCAGATGGAGACTGCCCTGAATCACACGATCACCCCCTTCCCTCCTCACCTTCCCGCAGTGGAGGATGCACAGTGGCACAGAGGAAGAGGAACACAGTGAAAGGCTTGATAGATGGTGATTTGGTGACTCACGTTTGCTGAATGGCTCACAACCAGCTTTCCCTGGGATTGAAGCACTTTAACTTCAGCCTGCTTTGCATCTAAGGCAGAGACACTACGGCCCCTTCTTCTGCTTTGTGGCAGCAGAGCTTCCCGAGCCAAGTTTTGTGCTCTGTTAATCCAAGCGTATCGAGAGACAACTGCCTTTTGCTATTTGCAGCACATAAAAATCAATATGCCACTTACACATCCTCTCTGACTGTCATCCCAGACACTTCTGCTCTGCTATTACATGCAGAAACGTTGCCTCCTTCAAGCAGAACGCTGTCTATTTTCTGCATGAATGAGAGAAATGCTCCAGCGTTATGGCCCCCTGTAAATTATAGGTGCGAGAAAAGGATTTACGAAGGATATAACAGGATGAGTGGCTTCTGAAAACAGAGGGCTGAGCCCCAGGAGCAAGGCTATTCTTTTTGTGCCCATGGCCCTGAGCTTTATATTCAGAGCCAAATTCTGACTGCACGCCTCAAATGAAAGGTGTTCATAGACTTCTGTCTTGGAGGTGTGGTGGAACAAGATCCAGCGGCCAAAACTATCTTCTGCAGACCTGTCCTATGTGATCTGCACCACAGTAGGCTATTGCAGAGCTGAAGAACCATGTTGTTGCGCACAAAATTTGAAAGAGTTTTGGGCCTGGGGTCTTAAAAATGGAGTAGGGAGGAGAGATGCATGGAAAAGGAGCAAAAGAGAGAAAAGTTGGAGAGATGACTGAGACTGTTGTATGGAAAATGTGCAAAAATAGGGCATGTACCCATGTAATTTAAACGTGTAAACCTTGGAACAGGGAAATGTTGGAAGAGGAAAGCCAACACAGATGCTGATGGACATACAAGGGGGCTCAGGTGCCAGGGTCTCCCTCACGTGGCATGTAGAGCCTGGGTCCTCTCCTGGTGTGGAGCAGGTGGGGATGAGGCCGCTTTCTTCCCACCCTATATCTACTGCTCTAACTACAGAACCACCTCGGAAAGCCAGAGGTTCAACTCCTTCCCTCTCCAGCAAGGATTTCTACCCAGAGCTGGGGATCTGCCTGCCACCAGCCTGCTGGCCCCCAGGCTGGGATGAAATTGGTCTCACCTTCTCCCAGTGATGCCCAGCAAGACAGCAGCAAAGACCCTTTGTGGCAATGATCCCAAATCCCTGCTGGGATGGTGTTCTCACCCAAACAAGCCCTCTCTGACCCTCCCTGCCATATGGCAGGAGCCGTCATCCCCCTTTTCCATCCCCTTCCCACTCTGCTGGGCGGATGACACCTACACCCTCCTTCTTGCTCTGATTGCAGTGAAATAAGTGTTGTTGTTTTTTTTTTTACCTGTTTTCCCTTGCTCTATTCCCCCTGTGGAGGCCCACAGGAGTATTTAGGGTTCCTGCAGCTGCCTGCAGCCCTTCCCTGCTCTCAGCAAAGCCCCCTCTGCAGTCCTGGCCACGCCAAAGGCTGGTCCCAGGCCACCTCCCTGGCTCCAAGCCCACAGCGGCTCCTTCTGGGGGAAGGAAGGTGCCAGCAGATGGTGCTCTAAGACCCCAAAATTAGCTCCTCTGCCCCACATCCCAGGGCAGGGCTACCCTGCCCCTGGCACCCTCCCTGCTCAGGCCTTTCCCACCCTGGGCACTGCACTTTGCAGCTTCTGGAGGGCCAAAAGCTGAGGTCTGTAAGCTGTGCATCTTCTGACATCTTCCAGCTCCATCCCCTTGGGCCTTTCACACCAGGAACATTTTTTCCCTGGCCGGGGGAGGATTTCCAAGCAAAGACAAAATTGACGTTAACTTCTTTCATCAGAATCGATCTGCTCCAGGGAAGTTCAATGAGTTATTTTCTTTAACTCACTCATTAACTCGCCCACGTCTTACCGGCGTATCCTTGTACAGAGCGTGCTGCTCAGAGCAGGCCCAGCCATCTCAGGGCGGGGGGTTAAGGCAATTTTATGATTAAAAAAAAGACAAATTTCAAGGCAGAAAAGCAGCCCATCTGATGACAGTGTAGCCTGGACTCGGGTGAAAAAAGCCAGAGGCGGGCAGTGCTGGAAAGAATGAGTTATAGCTGCATACAGTTTATGGGAGATGTTAGGTCTGTGTTTACAAAGTAAGAAGAGTGTAAAAAAAAAAAAAAAAAAAAAGTGCTTTTAAGCTGTCAGCTGTTTATCTTCAATATTTGTTTAATTATGGACAAAATATTACGGTGGGAGGAACCAGCGGGTGCAAGCCCATGGTGATGTCCTGGCAGAAAAGCGGTGTAGAGACTTAAAAAATTCATTGTGTTGGTGCTCCCACAGAGATTTCTGGAGGAGAGGCAGCAAGAGGTAAAGGTGAAGGTGAAGGTTTGCTTGCATTACCTGGGGCATGGTTGCTTGGGGATTTGGGCTGCGAGGTCAGACAGAAAGGGTTTTTTTTGCCCTTGCACCTTGGGATTCCTTCTGTTGGGTTGCTGCCATTAATAAATTTATTATTTTGGGGGGTAGATTTGTTAATTTGGGGATAGATTATTTTGTGGGGTAAATTTATTATTTTGTGGGGTAAATTTATTAT